>NW_022589747.1:13764079-13788149 GCF_004348235.1 Phoca vitulina | reverse complement strand
AAAAAAAAAAAAAAATTAAAAAAAAAAAAAAAAAAAAAAAAGATCCTCTCTCTCTCCTTCTGCCCCCCCCCACCCCCATTCACACTCTCTCTCTCTCAAAAAATTTTTAAAAAGTTTGTTTTGCAAGTGTTAGCAAGGATATGGAAAAAAAGGAACACTTGGACACTGGTGGTAGGAATATCAATTGGTACAACCACTGTGGAAAACAGTATGACGGTTCCACAAAAAAGCAAAAATAGGAATACCATATAATCCAGCAATTCCACTATTGGGTATTTACCCAAAGAAAACAAAAACACTAGTTTGAAAAGATATATGCACCCTATCTTCATTATAGCATTATTTACAATAGCCAAGATACAGAAGTAACCCAAGTGTCCATCAATAGGCAAATGGATAAAGAAGATGTGGTACAGACACATGTACACACACACACACACACACACACACACACACACACACACACACACACTGAATATTACTTAGCTATAAAAAAGAGTGAGATTTTGCTGTGGGTGGACTTAGAGGGTATTATACTAAGTGAAATAAGTCAGACAGAGAAAGACAAATACCATATGATTTCACTTATATGTGGAATCTAAAAAACAAAACACAAATAAACAAACAAATAGCAGATTCAGACCCGTAAACACAGAGAATAAATTGATGGTTGCCAGAGGGAAAGGGTTGGGGATGGGCAAAATGGGTGAAGGGGGTGGGAAACACGGGCTTCCAGTTATGAAATGACTACATCATGGGGATAAAAGGTACAGTGCAGGGAATATAGTCAGTGGTACTGTAATAGCTTTGGATAGTGACAGACGGCAGCTACACTTGGGGTGAGCAGGGCATAACCTAGACTTGTGGAATCACTATGTTGTACACTTGAAATTAATGTAACATTGTGTGTCAACTATACTTCAAAAAAAAAAAAAAAGTTGGTTTCAATGTGTACTAAACTTATTTACACCCCAGGGACATTAGGCTTCAGTTCTGCAACATGTTGATCCCTTTCTCCCCCAGGACTTTGGCACATGTTCTTCCATTCACATTGCCTGGAACATTCACATATCCTAGGATCTGTCTCAGAAGTACCTGTGACTGTTCTTTGATTTGACCTTTAAATCTCAGTACAGTACCTTGCTGTTTCAGTGTTTATACCATTATAACACATTTTAATATTTCATATCTAGGCAAATCCTATTCCTCTTACTCCATCACTTACTTTTCAAAATTTTCTTGGCATTTTTATATTTTTTATTCTTTTACATTTAGGCTTTGTCCAGCCAACCAGATAATCCCATATAGATTTCGATGGGAATTATACCAGAACTGTTAGTTAGGGGGAAAGTAAGATCATTTGATTTTACAGTATTTCCATCTAAGAATACAATATGCACTTCCACTTATTCAAATCTCCTTTTCTATTGCTCAGTAAAATTGTGTGGTTTGCTTCACCTAGGTGTCACACATTCCTTGATAATTCATGGTTTGAGTTGCCATTATATCTTCTAACGTGTTTATTGCTGTTATATAGAAATGTCACTGGTTCTTGCCTATTTATCCTGCAGCCATTCACTTTTGATGAACTTGCTTATTAATTCAAAACATTATTTAGTTGTTGCCCTGGATTTCCTAGATTTGTCTAATCATACTGTCATCATATAACCATAATTTTATCTCTGCTTTCTATAGTCATTCTTCTTATTTTCCTGGCTTATTGTATTTGCCTGAACTTTCAGACAATGCTAAATAACAACAGTGACACTAAGAATTCATCTCTGGTTTCTGGTTTAAATGGAAATGCCTCCACTGTCTCACCATGAAGTATGACATTGGTTCTTGGTTTCAGATATCCCTTATCAGGTTAAGGAACTCTCCTCCTCTTCTTACTGTTTCAAGATATAATAAATATTTAATTTTATTGAATACCTTTTCTGCATCTACGGAGATCAACATTCTTAAAATTAGTGGACTTATTGATTTGAAGCACTATATTAATGCATTTCCTAATATTAAACTATCATAACCCTGGACTAAGTATGGATGAGTGTCCTTTTAATGTACTGTTGAATGTAGGTAACTTCCTGGTCTTTTACTTACATTTTCCCATCGTTATATATGATTGCTCTATTGCCCTCTGTGTGTGGGTTATTAAAGTTTGACACTTGAATTCATAAAAAGTAAACTCCACAAAGGTTGGGATTTTTTTTTTTTTTTTTGTCTGTTTTGTTCACATTCCTCTGCTTAGGACAGTGCCTGGTGCACAGTAATGATAATTATTTGTTGAATTAATAGACTGTAATTGGTATTTTTTTCAAGTTCTTGAGCCCATGTTCATAATTGCTTTCTCGTAACATTTTTTATTTCATCTTTTTCAAATTTCTTGGTATATATTTGTTCATGTATTTATCAGAGGCTTGTGCCTTACCAGTTTCTTCAAGATCCATGGCCTAGATTTCTTTTTCCTTTCTATTTGTTTTCTTTTTCTTTTTCTTTAAAGATTTATTTATTTGAGATAGAGAGAGTACACGGGGGGGGGGGGGGGGGAGAGAATCCTCAAGCAGACTCCCCGCTGACTTTGGAGCCCGATGCCCGGCTCTCTCCCAGGACCCTGAGATCATGACCTGAGCCAAAACCAAGAGTCAGATGCTTAACCAACTGAGCCACCCAGGCACCCCTGTTTGTTGTTTGTTTTCTAATTTACTGATTTCTCTTGTCTTCCTTTTCACGCCAATCTACACATTTTCTTTTATTGTTCTCTTCCTAACTGCGTAAGATTGTTGCCTCTTTTGTTTATTTTTATTCATTTTTTTATTATGGAAGATTATGAAGTTATGAACTTGCTTTTGACTATGACCTTGCCCACATCTTGTAAATTGGTAGTTTAGGGCAGTGGTACATCAGAACTCTTTGGGAAGCTTTTTTAAAAGGCAGGGCTCACCTGGGACCTTTAGAACCAGACCCATTGGAAGAAGGTCCAGGCATCCGTATCTTTTGAGAGCTGTATGGGTGATTCTGACACAGAGCCAGAGAGGAGATAAGTGGTTCTGTTGTGCCTGGAGTTTGCACACAGGGTCCGAGCTGGAATAAAGGAGGATGGCTGGTGTCCCTCAATGATGGCTATTGGCTCTGAGCACTAGGTGAAAGGCTTTGGACCTTGTGCTACAGATACAAGGTGTGATCAAAAGTTTGTAGCAGGGTTCAAGTTTCGATTAGATCAGTACTTTGGGATATGAACACTAGAGTTCCAATGTGAAAGAATGAAGAAGGAGAAAAACGAATTGTCATTGTCATCTGCTCTCATCATCGTTATCATCATCATTACCTGTGGGCCTTACAGCAGCGGTTCTCGAACTGTGGTTCTGAACCAACAGCATTAGCATCATTGGGGAAACGGTTAAAATGTAAACTCTTGAGTCCCGCTCCAGATCTACTCTCTTAGAGACCCTGAAGGGGGGGCTCAGCAATCTGTGTTTTTAAAGGCCTTCTAGATGATTCTCATGCATGCCGAAGAACCACTGCCTTAGAGTTACTCTTTGTTCAGCAATAAAAGAAGGGTACTTTATCTGTCCACAGTAACCTAAGAAAAAACGCATGCATTCATTTCCAAGATATTTGTATCTACTGTGTTCTAGCTCCACAGGACTGCCATGGAGAACTTATGCAGATGGCATGTTATAATCTATATGAACGGCACCCCTGAAGTCGTGCAGTGCACAGGACAATCTACCAAACCCCAGGCTATTGCGTTAGGGTGCTGCTACGGAGAACAAGACAGACAACGTTACTGTCTCCTCGGGGAGACACACATGAACCTGGTAAACAATCAAATGCCTAGGATAAATATAAATTCTGAGAGGGCTTTGAAGAAACTACACAGACTACCGAATAGAGACAACTATTTCATATTCAAATCCCCGAGTACATTCACCAATGAACCTACAGTCATTTTGAAACAAAGTAAGGAAAGAAACTCCCCCTTTCCACCATGTTGCTTCTCTTGACCTTATTCACCGCAGAGACGAGACGCTGACACAGCCCTGCTCCCTCTTCTGTAACACTTGAGAAATGACAGCAATCCATTGATGTGGGTACTCTTGACTCAAAACACACACTCAGGCTCCACGCAGCAGCTGTCTCTCTGATGGGGACATTCTCTTACTAGCCATCTGCTTAAGGACGCTCAAGGCAGAGGGAACCCCAGAAACAGCTGAGTACAATGTTCAGAAGCACCATGAGGAATGATATGGCTTGTCTCTCCCGGCCACAGGAGTTTACAATATTCTTTGACTGCACGCAAATGACGGAAATACTTCCAGAAATTATATCGGACAAGCAGGATCCCTGCTCATAGGTAGATATAGGGGATATAGTAGAATGTGATGTTTTATGAATTGGGTTGACTTGTTTCATTGTCCACAGGAATCGGTAGGACTTCTGTCAAAGAAGTAATCTCGCCCACCAGCAAGAAGATGTTCCTTGAGTGTAATACCGTCTCTAAACTCTTAAAGTGAGCTACCTCTAGTTCCTTCCTCTATGCCACCAACGGAAAAAGAGTCAAGATCCTGAAAGCGCGTTCCACGGTGATGGACAGTGACTAGAGAAAACAAAAATCATGTAAGTAGACAGAGCAAAACAATTCTCAATCCTCTCTCCTCTTCCCCATAAACACAGAGTTTAAAGGCTTCAGGCTGCTTTTACCCTGAACTCCGTTTTTGTCAGATCGATGACAAGTCACGTTAACAGCAGTGTTTAATTCTATCAATATGTGACCAATTGTGTTTGATTGTTTGGCCATTGATTTTACTTAGTGCTACAGTTGAGTCTGAAAGGAACTGCTTTTCCTTGCAATGACTCACACAGTGACAAATGCTCAGAGCTGACTTTCTGTCGGGCCTGTACATACCAAAGCCACCTAAAGAATAGTCAGCTCACATATCAAAGCCTGACCACATGATACAAATATTATTTCTGAAATCACAGGGTCATCACTTGCCCCCTTGATTAGCCTTGAAAGAGAGCATGGCCCAAGATGAACAAGTGCAAAAGAAAAGAAATCAAGAGGTATCAGAATTAAGCAACTGAAAGAAAAAATTCAATATCCCAGTTGGTCACAAAAAATAGGGTCATGAGCAACTTTGAATTCAGATGGGTAGATTTTGAAGCTCTTCTATTACTTCACCCTTATCAACAGTTTTCCAATATGGCCAGCCAAGTGATTTTTGATTTGGAAATATGGTTGTTGTTCCCGACTCCCACCAGTTCTCTCCGTCACACATTCACACACGCTCCTGGACATTATCAGTCCATCTCTCCTTTACTTCCAAAATGGGTTGCCACTCATAGGAAGGTGAGTGTATGGCTCTGGGGGAGGGGTGGGGGCTCAAAGGAGCCTTTCCATTGTTTAGGTAAGAGATCAGAAGATAAGGCAAAATAAAGTTAGTAATTTCCTCAACACCCACCCACTTCTCAAAATGGGCTCAGTATGGCACTTAAACTACCCATTCCACATGCAGGATGTGGGCAGTGAGGATTGTCCTTGAAGAAAGAAGAGATCCAAAGAGGGACTAGAAGGAACTCGGGGAGGGGGCTCTGATATACACATGGAGGCGGGGTACGAGCAGATTACAGCCAGCCTCCGGGAGGTGGTGACATCCCAGCCAAGGGAAGCTCTGGGTGATGCAGGGCTCGCCTTCCTGGAAGAGCCTCCGGGCTCCCAGAGGCACCCAGTGCCTGGGGGCAGGAACCGAGTTTCCAAACTGTGGGCACCAGAAGCTTCCCCCCATCCCTCTGTGGTGTGGTGTCTCTGTGGCCAGGAGATGAAAGAGGTCACTCTTGGCTCATCCAGGAGGGAAGACCAACAAGGGCAGTGATTAAAACGATGGGCATCCGATGAGCACTGGGTGTTACATGCAACTTATGAATAGTTGAACACTACATCAAAAACTAATGATGTACTGTATGTTGGCTAATTGAAGATAATAATAAAAAAATAAATGAAATGAAATGAAATGAGAAAGAGGAGATCCCAGTCATTCAAGGAGACCCGAGGTTTCGAGTGTTTGGTCTTCTGACCCAACTGAGCCACCGTCCAGGGCTCTTTTTCAAAGCGGCCGCCACGGTCATGGGTGGGCGGGGGATGCCGAGCGCCCCGAGCGCCTCCGGACCCCCCCCCCCCGCCCCTGCAGCCGTGTGCCACCGCCAAGGTCCTCAGCCCTCGCGCGCCGTTACAGCACTCAGCTTATCAATTTACTTGCAAATGGCTCCCTGAAGTATTAACCCAGGTTAATTATTCGTCAAATATGATTATGCAATGGTAATGTAAAAAATCGGAAATGCGGGATGGAATTTTTCACTCCAGCGGTTTGGCGATTGCGGCAGCTGGTGGAGGAGCAGGAGTAATTACCAGGCCATTCCAGCCGGTGGATCAGCACTCCGGTTCCGGAGGGGAAGGGGGGAGAAAGCAATAAAGAACTAGAGGAGCGGGAATATGAGCCGTGCCAATCGACGTAGGGAAAATTTCACAGCTGCTGGTGGTGATAAATGAGAAACGGTGGCCCTACTTCTAATCAATACATGTAAATGCTACTCATTACAGCCTTTATACACACTTCTCAATTAGCCTTTCCTCCCACTGGTAACAGGGAATGTCATGCTTTCTGGACTGTGAAAGTGGTTCGGTGCCGGGTTCACCTGCATCCGGGCGCCACGGCGACAAGCCTCCCAGCGCGCGGGGCAGCAGGTGGGAGCGCGGAAGGTCCCGGTTCCCCGCAGATGCCGGGAAGCCAAACCCCAAAGCCCACGTGAGCCCTTTTGAATCAGACCGTCTCTCGTAAGGCACCACTCGCTCATTTTGGGTGACTGACGGTCCCACCCAAGCCCTGCTTAGCATCTAAAAACTCAGAACTGTTTTAGGACATGATCCAGAAAAGATTGTTCTTAAGCAAATTACTTTCTTCCTCTTAGGAAAAAAATGTGGGACTTTTTTTTTTTTTGGTTATTCTTCTGAGTAATAAAGTTCATGGGGATCCAGTGCTTTATCCACATATAATTATAAAACTTCTTTCTAAAAACCTGAAAGATTCCCTAATTTGTTGTGTGTAGTTTCATTTTACTTTTGTGTAGGGACATAAGGGAATGCTCTAAATCAGGAAATTCCGAGCCACAGTCGCTGAGCTCGGCAAGCTGGTTGTACCTATATAACTTCTCTCCAGTGGATTTTTGAAAGCAATGATGCAGTTGTATACTCTGTCACCAAAGCCAAATAGGACGGCCTCTGTGTGTCTAAATCGGGAATCCTATTTTTAAAGAGTAAAATTCGTTTGTTTTTTTTTAAAGATTGTATTTATTTATTTGACAGAGAGAGAGACACAGCGAGAGAGGGAACAGGGGGAGTGTGAGAGGGAGAAGCAGGCTTCCCGCGGAGCAGGGAGCCTGATGCGGGGCTCGATCCCAGGACGCTGGGATCATGACCTGAGCCGAAGGCAGAAGCTTAACGACTGAGCCACCCAGGTGCCCTAAAGAGTAAAATTCTTAAGAAAAAATGTGAGTCTCCTAATCTATAGGTAGGTGGCGTTTCTCTACCTTTCAGATAGTGGGAAGTTACTTTAATTACCTCCGTCGGTTTTGTTTTGTCTCATAAGAAATACCATTATTCCCAGTTAATAAAGAAGATACACATACAGGCCTTTCTTTAGTTCTTTTAATGATATTTTACTTGAGTCTATGCTATGAAAAAGTTTTTGAATAATTGTAATTATACTCAAGTTTGAGCTGTTACCTGATGGAAAAATAAAGCCTTCAAATTCTGTGAAAAATAATGAGTAAGGAGCTAGAAGTTTGACTATCTATCCATCATCTATCCATCATCTATCTATCTATCTATCTATCTATCTATCTATCTATCTATCTATCATCTATCATGGCCATGTTACTGGGTTGAGGATGATATTATGATACTATAATTGTGAAACCCACTTGAAGGTTAAATGCCAAGAACTGTCCCTTACTTCATAGTCAAATTACATATATGAGTCCACAGTCAATTAAAGTGAGGATGGGGATTGGGGAAGCAGATGTAATTTTGAAGGCTTTCCTAAAGGATATTTTATATTTAAGTCAATTCAGGTCAAATTTCCTCTCGCTAAGAAATGGCCAATTACCGAGATAAAGAGGGTCCCCTTTGAATCCTTCGGCGGCCTTTTATTCAGTCTGAACTCCTGAGAGGCTCCATGTCTTTTCAGATATGTTTATTTTCACCATGATATTCCAGAAGCAATATCCACTCTTATCCTAATCTTGGATTTCATCCTAACCGTATTTAGAGAGTCTTTTACTAAATAAGGATGCCGGCAAGAGATTTGTTCTTAGAGTCCAATATACTCCCACAGAATTTCAGTTGAATTCCTTTTCGGAGGGAAATGTACTTTCCTCACTCTGCAGAAAACTTAAATCAGAGAGCAGGAATAACGTGTGATTCTAAGGAGATAAGGCTGGGCTGCAATCAGAGATCCAAGTAACTGGAAACCTTTGGTTTTCTTTCTTGTTTCCTAGCAATCCACATGTTGAATGAGAATAAAATACTGCCAATTTCACCCTGTGCGCATTCATTACTGATGATAATCGGAATTTTGTGTGAAGACTGACAGTAGACTAGAATTCTACATTTCTACACCAAAAAGTCCGTACATGGAGTCTCTGTGCACGAATATTTCCCACTGATAACTGGCAAATTAAGAGACACATCTAACGTAACCCATTTTTTTGGTAATAATCTGCACATGCCAATTTTTGCTAATGTTCAGATGAGCTGCCTAATCTCCGCACCAGCCCAAACATGCAAGGTCTGTCAGGGACTCAGCTCCTCTCTATTTGAGAGGGAAATCTCACCATTAGTTGCTTAGTTGATAATGGCATTGTTTGAGTAGAATGCAGGAATGTCATTTTGCCTCATATTGAATTTAATCTTGGAGAGATGATATGTTTCAAAGGGAAATGGACTAATACAAAGAAATAAACATATACATCCATGTACATCAAAATGATACTGGACTTTCTACACAGAATCCCCAAACTGTCTATTTTCATGGAGAATCCAGATAGGTCTTATCATTTCTTGACCCAGAACTTTAAAGTCAGAGTCCTGAAAGTGGCCTACGGAACCATATGAGGCAGGGCCTTCCAGCCTCAGGGCCTTTGCAGCTGCTCCCTGTAACAATCTTTCTCTGGATATCCTCAGGACTCAATGTCTCCCTTCCTTTAGGCTTCTGCTCAAATGTCCCCCCACCTTTGTAGCCCCCTGCAATCTAGCATGGTACCCTGTCACTCTCTAATTCTCTCCCTGTTTTATTCTTTTTTATAGCCCTTGTCTCCACCTGATGGGTTCCATATTCATCTGTCTCTCTCCCTCTATCCCCCACTGGAATGTCAGCTCCCTGGCAGAAGAGACCTTGTTTATCTCTTTCACTTCTACACACTGTCCCCATTCTATCCATGATACGTGTCTTGCATGTATCATGGAAATACATGGCTGGTACATGATGGGCCCTGGATCCTGGCTGAACAAATAAATAACTGATCGAATGTTTCTTGCCTAAGCTGAGATACAATCAAGATCCCTGCTATGGTCTGAATGTTAGTCTCCCCCCCCCCCCCCTTCCACCCTCCAGCCCTCCCCCCACCCCACGCGCAGAATTCTAGTTTTGGAATCCTAATGGCCAATGTGATGGTATTAGGAGGTAAGAAATCTGGGAGGTGCTTAGGTCGTGCGGGTGGAGTGCTCCTTAATGAGATCAATGTTCTTATACCAGAGACTCCACAGAGATCCCATGCGCCTTCCACCATGCGAGGACAGAGTGAGACTTCCGGATTTAGAAGGCTTTTATGAGAACCCAACCACACTGGCACCCTGATCTTGGACTACTGAGAACTGTGAGAAACAAATTTCTATTTTTTTTAAGGCTCCCAATCTGTGGTATTTTGTTACAGCAGCCTGAACCGACTGAGACAATCCCTCTTCATTATTTTTTAAATGGCCACACTTCGGTAAGGAACCAGACAGAGCTCCTTTTGAGTCACTATGTCTAAAGCTGTTACAGCAGCCACGAGCCACGCGTGGCTACTTAAAATGTGCCACGAACAAGTGAAATGTGCTATAAGCGCACACAACATACTGTAATGTATTTCAAAGACTAAATACAAAAAAGAATAATGTAAAGTATCTCAATAATTTTTAGCTCATAAATATTTAGTTTGCATATCGGAATGACCACATTTGTATACATTAGCTTAAACAAAACAGTTACTAAAATTGACTTCACCTGTTCCTTTTTACTTTTTAAGTGTGGTTAGTAGAAAATCTAAGCTGACATAGGAGGCTCACATTTAATTTCTACTGGGCAGGGCAAGTAAAGCATATCTAACGCATATTTTACCCACTTGTTAGGTCCTTCATCTATTTTTTTAGCCCACAGATCTAACTTATCCAATCTATACTCAATACTCAGGACCAATAAGCCCCTTGCAGATGAGATCCTGGCATAGACTGTGATATCTGTGTATGTCTGTGTATGTTTAAAAAATGAAACACACAATTGGTTTCGGCTTTCTCTCGTGCAGTGTTAGAGAGCGTTAGCTTCCAGGAACTCGATCACCAAAATACTGAGAATCTCAATGGTTGGCTGAGGCCTGCTTAGGAAAAGCTCAGGCCAGATTTGATAACTTCCATTTCTAAATGAAGACTGAGCATGGCAGAAATCCATGAACCACAGCACAGTTCATGAGGCCATTGCTAGAAGAAAAAGAAACGCATCCCACATACTTAACGGGCATGGACTGACTCAATCTTTGCTCAATGACTGAGCGCTCCTGGCTGACTGTGATGGTCACCGGAAGCCATCACAGAGAACCAAAGAGCCCTGGACCCATTTCCAGATCCACACCTTAAATCTGCCTTCCCCTTCTCATGGCTGGACCTTCCTCAGAAGTGGGGGATTTCAGCCAAACAGAAGTTTTTCAGCTTATGAATCCTGAAAGCACCCAGGCATTGCCTCCACATTCCTCTTCTAGTTCTCGACCTCTCTGAATGCGACCTGTTTTGCCCGCATGCCTACATTATTTTATACCTTAAACCTTAGCCATGGCCAAATTCGGTTCTCATGGCGGCCAGGGTTGCAGATAAAGCTGTGTGACCTTGCGGTCTGGTGTAAGAGCTGATAATGAGCCAGACTGAAATGGAAGCTGTCACTTTGCATTGCATCCGAGCAACCTGAACAATGTAAAGAAATTAAAAGCTCCCAGTGGCAATGGATCCCATTTCAGTCATTAGCTGTGTGGGAGGCCCGGGCACCGTTCAGGAGACGCGACCCAGTGGGAGTCTTTGGTCCTCAAGGGAATTTGCCACTAATGTTGCTTTATGCTCCACTTCTTTTTAATGCACACCAAGTACAAATGAATTGCTATTCTTTGTTTTTATTATTTTGGTCGAGCTACTGTAGATGGAGGGGGGAAAAATACAAGGAAAGCAAGAAAGACCCAGTTCTTTAATCTAGCAATCAAGGTAACAAAACAATTTTTTTTTTTTTTACAAATGGATATGCAAAAGTGTATCTGTTTATGTGACAGATATTATAACATAATGAATATAAAAATGTGACTTCTTTATACTTTTTCTCTCTCTCCCACCCTCCCTCCCCTTCTCTCTCTCTCATGGGTTGTTTGGTGGGTTTTTTTGAAGCTGGCCTGCTGAAAATGAATGAGACAAGCAAACCCACGACTGACTCTTATTTCAGGCTCAGAAATATGAAAAAAAATGTAATATATTTTTTAACAGAAAGTCTCAGAATATATGCTTCAATCTTGGAGTTTCAAAAAAGGCAGCGAATCAGGCAGAAGGACAGAAGGTTACAGATTAGTACTGGTCATTGCTCAAAGAGTACGGGTTATAAATAATAAAGGAGGAAAGGGTGAAGGACACTCAAATAGAACTGGGGACCCACAATGAAATAATCAAAGCGGAGAATCTAATTTCAGCTTTAAAAATACCATCTAACATTGAACTCCAACTGTATGGGAATCTTTCTGCTAGAGTTCTGCCATGGATACATAAGTGCCTGCCTCCTCTACACATGGTCCCCAAGTTTCAAGGTAAGTACTGGACTAGTATATGATTTCAAGTCTAACTGCATGGTCTTTTTTTCATTTGTCAAGTGAGTAATAGTATTTTCCATAGAAGTTTAAGTGCAAATAAAAAGAAACAAAGGAAAAACAAACAGCACTGTAGCAAGTATTTCCAAGCAAGCACTCCGGATCTATAGTTTTATACATTATGTAAATTATATAATACATAGACATTTTAATAGACGTTTAACATTAGTGACCTGACACACACTTGGATTGTCTTGGCAAATGTATCAGTGTATCTATGGGCAATATGGATTTTGCCTTCCTCCATATACAAACATCCATGCAAAGAAAACATAAAGTCCATCATTCCAACGAAAATGTAGGTAACTTCAACTTCTGAAACTATATGGCTTTACAGAGATAGGAAAACCTATTAGATGAACCTCCGCCACTATTAAGTTACCCTGAGCCACATGATTTGTATCCACAGAATGTTTGTGTTGGTTTTGCTACAAGACTCAGTCTTTACCAATGGGCTTCCGGTGGTTGTACTTGCTGCTACAATTTACTTTTTTTTTTTCTTCACTTTTTATTGTTATGTTAATCACCATACATTACATCATTAGTTTTTGATGTAGTGTTCCATGATTCATTGTTTGTGCATAACACCCAGTGCTCCATGCAGAACATGCCCTCTTTAATACCCATCACCAGGCTAACCCATCCTCCCATCCCCCTCCCCTCTAGAACCCTCGGTTTGTTTTTCAGAGTCCATCGTCTCTCATGGTTCATCTCCCCCTCCGATTTCCCCCCCTTCATTCTTCCCCTCCTACTATCTTCTTTTTTTTTTTCTTAACATATATTGCATTATTTGTTTCAGAGGTACAGATCTGTGATTCAACAGTCTTGCACAATTCATTTTAACCCGCTTCTATGAAACTAACCCCTTACTGGGGTACAAGAGGACACTAAGGAATTACATTCTCCAGGATGTCTCAGAAGCCACTCTTGTTGTCACCAGAATGACGATAGCTATGATGATAATAGCAGGACCCTTCACGCTGTCTGGGAAAGCTTTTCTTATTTATTTCAAAATACAGCGGGCCGTTTCATGAGAAGTATAGTTGGAGATCCACCAAATGCTACACTTGCATGTGCGATTTCATTTCTGAAAATGATAAAGGGAAACTGAGAAGGAGAAAGGGAAACTGAGTCTCTTTAGCAATTAGCGTGCAAAAGGTCCCACGGGAGGCAGCAGATCTAGCTTTTGAATGGTAGTCTGGCTGTATCATAGTGCTCTTTCCACTAGGTCAAAGAGAAACAGAATTTCCGTATCAGTGGAAATGTAGTAGCAAACTGAATTTTGTAGCAAACTAACCAAGAATTGAAGTGTTCTTTTCTACCGACCTGTTTCCCAAAGTGTTCAGATAAAACATTCCATAGATGTGAACACTTTCATCTGCGCGAATCTGCACGCGCCTAAGTCAGGAGAAGCCCACTCTACAGATGGGAAAATGAAGGTAGCACAAGGTCACGCAGGGACTTGACGAACATTTTTGGTTTCTTAGTCATGTACCGTCATGTGGGTACGCATGGATGCAATTTACTCTACATCCTACATATGTATACACACACTTCTTAGTAATTTACAGATTTCAAAACTAGTTACTTGATGATTTTTTTCTTCCTGACATATGTGAACTGGTCAAAACGTCAGTATATATCCTGTAATTTAAAAAAGAATAAAAAATAGAATAAAGGCCAGATCAAGGGAAGCTAATACTTCCTCTTGGAAATTGAGGAGTCATTGCTATGAGCCAACACAATCAAATAGATGCCTTAAAAATGCCCAAGACATCTTGAAAATGAGCAAGAGATAATAGAAATGTTATTGTTTTTTAAATCCTGGCCAGGCCAAAAGGGACAACAAGAGGAAGCTCCACACACATGTTGAAAACGCCCCCAAATTCACAAGCAACTGAATCTCTACTATTTGAGAAAATCGTGTTTTAACTGTAAGGAACTACATGTTAGGAGTGGGTGTGTTCATTCAGGGAAAGAAAATACAAGATTTTTTTCTCACAAGTATCTAATCAAACAAGGACTCTATTTCCTACCAACTTTCTGAACACTTGATTTCATGATTATTAACTTAGATTTGTGTTTGGAATTTTCATATTTTCTCTGACAGAGGAACCGATCTTCCTGTTGTCTCTGGGGGATGAGCAATGTGTGTAGCTGTGCCATAGGAAGGCATGCTGAGAAAGAGCAAAAGTCACACTACATAGGACACAACAAAACAAAGGCTTCTATTGCCTAGATATCTCATTTGCATAATTTTAGCACTTGTTAAGGACCTACTATTTTTATTTGCATCCTTCATGCTCTTTTTAAAAAGACATTTGGACTGCTTATACTGCATGAGGCCCCGAGCTAAATACTTTACAATCTTTATTTCACACAGTGGTCTCTGAACCTGCCCATTCAACTGAAGGGGAAACTGAGTCTCTTTAGCAGTTAACGTGCAGAAGGTCCCATGGGAGGCAGTGGAGTAGCTTTTGACTGGTAGTCTGGCTGTAATCATAGCCTGTGCTCTTTCCACTAGGTCATGCTGTTCTTTGGGCTGCACCCAAATTCCAGCCCATGTGAATTGTTTGAATTTTATAAATTAGTCATGTTTTGAATGCACAAGGGAAGTTCATGACTTCAAGGTTTGTTGCAATACAACTTTCAGGAAGCGTAGAATCCTTCTGCAAAAAATATATACCCATATACACATTTCATAAAACAGATACTCGTCCAAAGATTCAAATGATAGGCTTAAGATTGCCTTACAAATTCAGTATGAAAATGGGGATGGAATCAGATCTCTTACCCTTGGTATATTATCAGTGATCATCACCCTTACCTAAACCTGATGATCAAGTATTTGTCTGCATATGGCACCATCTAAACTAAGTTAATGCACATGAACCTTTTCCTCCTGGATGGACATACACACTTACTAACAACGATATGCTGGCCAAATGAGTAAATTATTTTTTTCAAATGCATAAATTAAATAAGAAAACAGCAAATAGATTATGTGCCTATTCTAGGGTAATGGATGAAGGAGAATAATGAGAAGCCCATGTTTTGACAGAGAAATACTGACCAGTCTTTTCTACCTAATTGGGAAAAAATGATTCATAAATTTCCAGTCTTAACTATGCTCCTTCACAAAGAATTCTGGTAAGACACAAGTCTGGGTGGGAGGAAACATCCGATAATGAAAACCGGCATCTACTGCCCTGAACTGGGAAAAGCGTTGTAACAGGGATTATTACATTTAATCCCAGAAAGAATCATGTGAGGACTATACTAACATTCCCACTTGCCAGATGAGGAAAGGGAGGTTCACAAAGGGTAAGTAACTTGCCCGAGTTATTTATATAATAATAATAATAATAATAATAATAATAATAATAATAGAAGAGATCTCACTGAACAAAGTTTTATAGAACAGTAACTTCCATTTTTTCATTATGGGTCATGGTCAAAAAAAAAAAAATTAAAGTCACCATGCTCTACAATACCATCCCCAGGACTTACTCATATTAAAGCTGAAGGTTTGTACTTTTTGACCACCTTCACCTATTTCACCCATGTCACTTAAAACATTTTTAAGGGATTGAAAAGATAGTTAAGTGGCCTAGCAGCAGAATCTTGCAAGTTGACTGGAAAGTCTGTCAGGTGCCCCAGATTTCTCTGGTTTATGTGATTTTTTTTTTTTAAGATTTTTTATTTATTTATTTGAGAGAGAGAATGCGCACAAGCCAGAAGCCTGACGTGGGGCTTGAACCCGGGACTCTGGGATGGATGGATATATATATATATATATATATATATATGGTTTTTTTTTTCCCCAACATAAAGATCATCTTGGGGGTGGCTCAGTCGGTTAAGCATCTGCCTTCAGCTCAGGTCATGATCCCAGAGTCCCAGGATTGAGCCCCGCATTGGGCTCCCTGCTCAGCAGGGAGTCTGCTTCTCCCTCTGCCCCTCACCCCACTAGTGTTCTCTCTTGCTCACTCTCTCTCTCTCTCTCTCTCTCTTAAATAAATAAATAAAATCTTAAAAAAAAAATCACCTGTTGAGTCAATAAATTAGAAAATTCGGGTTTTCCCTTCAGCTATTTCTATCATGGAGTAGCTATGAGTAAGCAACATATTCCATTGCTCAACAGGTTGACATAATCGTCAGGAATATATTACATATGATATTATGCTGTTTTTTATTCAAAGTATGAATTTTCATGAAAGACAGCGGTAATAGTCCATTGCCTTCATTGGTATCTTATTCCTATGTTATAAGTAATTGTTTAAGTATACAGGGCATATAATCAGATATATGAAGTTTAATATAGTACTGCATTTGTTTGATAAATATTGTCCTATCCATGAAATGAAGGGGCTTCTGGTCAGTAAATGTCTGGTGTGAAGTTTGTCAAGCTCTCCTAGAGAAGAGCCGGTTTACAATTTCTTCCTACCACGCAGCACCTTCACATGGCCTCTATTTTATTTCATGCCATGTCAGGGCATCAATTAGGGGCCTGGCGCTTCCCTACTCGGAGAACCTCAATTTGTCATAGACACCTCCCTCTTTCGTGAATCACAAGCCCTTGGTTTCAACACATTGCCCTGCATCTGAACCATTTATGACATATATTCTTTTTTAAAAAAAGATTTTATTTATTCATTTGACAGAAAGAGAGAGAGAAAGAGCACAAGCACAGGGAGGGGCAGAGGGAGACGGAGAAGCAGGCTCCCGGATGAGCAGAGCCCGACGTGGGCCTCAATCCCAGGACCCTGCACGAGCGCGTGGACATTATCGCTTGCTGCCATACATTGGCTGCACTTCGAATCCTAAGCATTGTTCCGCTGTCCTCTCACTTGTGGAGTTACTATTGAGAAATCTGCCACCATCTCAATTCCAGACATGTGCCCGTTGTTTCTGAAAATGTGTAGAACCTTCTAAAATGTCACAATGTATGATCTTCTGTCATTCGTTGTATGCAGGGTACTTGGTGGACCCTCTCGATCTGGAAGCACCTGTCCTTCATTTATAAGGAATGTTTTGTGTCATTTCTTTGGTAAGTTCCTCTCATTCTTCTGCTCCTCCTGTTGACCAGACAGTGAATTTCCTGGTTCTATTGTCTAATTTTCTCTTCAATCTTTTCTATCCTATGTATGTTATGAAAACAACTGGTAGATTTCAATTAGGCATTTTAAACCTTCGGTTGAATTTTTTATTTCTGCAATCATCTTTTTATTCCAAGAGCTCTGTCTCGATCTCTGAATGTCCCTTTCTGTAGCATCCTTTTCTTATTTCATTACAGTAGTGTCTTAAGTTGCTGAGGGGATTATTCTTTTCTCCCAGTTTTATTTTGCTGTATCCATTGTTTTATTTTTTTTCAGAGTTCCTTCTTCAAATCCTATTTCTTTATTATCTGTCCTTCCTATTGAAAGTTTTCCTCAAATATCAGTTCATCCTTGGCTATTAGTAGTTATTTAAAAGTAGGGTAATAAAAGGCTGATTGGTCCCTCTACGCATAGATGAGTTTTATCGACTTAAGACTTGTTAGCATGAGATCCGGTCATTTTGTGGCGAACACCCAACATCAAGCTTGTGGAGATTTTCTACTGGACCATACCATTTCTCCCAAGAAGATTCCTCTAATCTTCTGCTAAGAGGGGACATGGTGGTGGCATAAAGATGTAAGACCAACTACTGGCATTCTAGAAGGTGAGCAGGGGAAAGGAATTGAGGGTCCGACTTCCGTATGTCTGACTCTTCCTCATCGCCTTTGTTTTCAGTCTTGTGTGTGTTTCCTCCTTGCTGGTCTGGTTGTTCCTGGGACTGGAATCTCTCTGTTTCACTTTCCCCAAAGAGTAAGACCCCCATCTCTGCTGGGTGGCAAAGAATCTCTCACCTTCTAAGCGGGAAGCAGGAAAGGTCTTGAAGCTCTAACTGCTCTTTATGAGACTTCAGACGCATTGTCCTGCTTGCAGCTATACCCCGACATGACCTGTGCAGAGGTCCTAGGCATCCCCAGGTCCAGAGAGGACACGAGCTCCGGCGTGTGGATTGGCTCCCCTCTTGCTGGCTTTTCCTCCTACAGGCTGGAAGGGCTCACCTTTCTCTCCTCAGTTACATTAGTTTTTACTCATCCATTTCCCCTCTCCTGACAGCTCGTTGACATGTCCCCTTCATGCTCATCTCCTCCCTGCTCCTCTTCATCCTTAATAGTTGCACAACTTTTAAAATTCCTTTTTGGGTATGTTTATTGTGTTTCAGTACGAGTGGAGAGAAATGCCTGGGTTCAGTCTCCCATGTTTAACTAAAAGTCCACTGTAGTGTTTTTGGTTTTGTTTGCTTGTTTGTTTGGTCTATCCCCTGCTGGGATCAAAGTGGGACTTGGTTTCCCAGGGGAGGTAATTTGGTAATTCAAGTGTGTCTGTGTTTGTGGAGCATTTGTGTTTACCTCTCTGCTGCTGTTATACCCCTACACCCAAGCTGTCAGCAACCACACAGGCTTATCATCATAATGATTAATTATACAGCAAGTGAAGCAATAATTCACTTGCTATTAAGTAATTTTCTGGGGGCGCCTGGGGGGCTGGGTCGGTTAGGCGTCTGCCTTCAGCTCAGGTCATGATCCCAAGGTCCCTCCACCACTCCCCCGTTTGTGCTTGCTCTCTGTCTCTCTGTCAAATAAATAAATAAAATATTTTTAAAGTAATTTTCTGGGTACACACTACTGGATTCTCTTGAAACATGCCTTTCTTTCAAAATACACAACATTGATATGCACCTGAATACATGGCCTCTGGGCTGGAATTCACCTCGAAAAAGGAGCTTTCTCAGGCTCAATATACAAATAAGAAGGTATCCACTATGGAACAGCATTTTAGAGAAATCAGGATAGGATTCTAATCCACTCCCAACCCCCACAATTGCTGTCTGACTTACTGCCTAAAATTCTATTTTTAGTTTAAACTTTTTTTTGTCCCCAAGATTTTCCCTCCTTGATGCACAAGTATTCTTGGGAGGTGTTAACACACAGAAATCTTGGTATAAATAAAAAATATGAAGATTTTTACTCAGAGGGAGGGAGATTATCAAGGACCTGATGTTGGAAGGAAATGAGAAAGATGTTCTAGAAAAAAGAAGGGCATAGGGGGGATGGTGAGGGGAAGGCACCACACGTCCACGTTATGCAGATCAGCAGAGTAGTGGCTACGAGGAGGGCTCTGGGGGCCAGAGAGACCTGAGTTCAAATCCCACTTCCGTCATTATTGACTATATAAGGTTAAACAGCCCCTCTCTGTGTTTTCTCATCTGCAGAACAGAGATAATACCTATTTCAAAGAGTCATGAGGATGAATGGGGTTGTATATGTCAAATGCTTAGCAGAGTGCCCGGCACCTGTAAATGCTTGATAACCAGTAACTACGAATGGTCCTGATAATGACGGTGATAACTAGCTTCACGGTTTTCACCAGAGCTGCCCAAAGATGCCCACATGGAGGTGCAGGTCTGCTGGGTCAATTTGCCCAAATTTACTGCAAGGCAGTGAACGGGTTACTTAATCTCAGAAGGATCTCTTACTTTCTGCAAACGAGAACAAGCACTCAAAGTGGAATTTGGTGCAAAATCAAATAAATTCTTCCATAATCCAGGTTAAGAGGAGCCACTGCCAGAATTAGGTACCTACATTACACAAAGAGAAGGGGTCTTTTTTTTTTTTTTTTAAGATTTTATGTATTTATTTGAGAGAGAGAAAGAGAGCTTGAGCAGGGAGGAGAGGGAGAAGCAGGCTCCTCGCTGAGCAGGGAGCCCGATGCGGGGCTCGATCCCAGGACCCAGGATCATGACCTGAGCCGAAGGCAGACGCTTAACGACTGAGCCCCCCTGGCGCCCTGAAGGTGTTTTTATTAAAAAGAGATCTTACTGGGCGCCTCGGGGGTCAGAGGCTCCAATCTAGATCTCACACTCCTTGTCTGTGGCATGAAGAGTAAGCCAGTCATCACAAAGGTTTGTTTTCCATGCCTGCCTGGTATTTGGGGTGTCTCTCTTCTCTTCCACAACTGGAAAGATAAACTTATAATTATATATATTTTAACAGCTAATATGTATTTTAGCTACCTAAAATCACTATAACGTATACCTGTATAAATCAAAGGAATACAAGTAGGTAACACAAATACACGGCTACACACATATCTACCTTCCTACCTATCTGCTTCTGTACTCACATAAGTATCTGCACAATTACTTCGTTATGCATCTTTTATAAAATTTAAAATTCCTCTTCAGCAAAGCTACATTGGTAATCTCTCCAATTGGCAGCAAGTGTGGTGTTTACAACAGAAATATTTATTATTACAATTAAGCATTAAAAGACAATCTTCCTTTGCTGTAAGGGTTAACAACTTTATTTTTATGGTAGAAAAACCGTAATTTGGCACCTTGCCAGCAACAATTTTTTAAAAAAAATTCCTTGCATTTAATACCATCAAAAATCAGTTCTTTTTTTCCAGAAAAATCACCTTTTCATTAACTTGAGGTGATGATTTCCATGTGAATGATATTGTTTATCTGCACTTTCCCCACATTTGACCTTATTTCTTCTAAGAAATATGGAATATTGCTTTGGGCCTTTGAAAGGCAGGGGGCTGGAGGAAGTTTCTATTAGAATAATCTCCACCTAAAGAGGTTTTAAGACTCACCTATCCATTGACCCATGAAGGGTAAATGCTAAATTCCTACAGTCAAATATTCATTCTAACCCTTCAGAATAGATGAATGAGCTTGCCTCTTATTTAAATTACCCTAAGATGGATAAGATTTTTACTGTCAGATGAAAGGTGATAATCATGACCACGGCCATCACTATCACTTGGTTGTTAACAATGACAAGAATGACAAAGAAATTTGGCTTCCCCCAATGACTTCCTTTGTAATGTTTATTTGTGTGTGTGTGATCTCGGCTCTTCTCTATGGACTCCGATGTCCATATTCAATCTATGTTTACCTATATACTGATGCATTCGCACATCCTTTGTGAACCCTGTCCTCTAGCTTCCTGGTGGGCCCCGAATTAGCATTCAATTAAGTATTTCTTAAAAGATATAACTTGCTGACCCCTGCATATTTAAAGTGTGCTCTGGACCTGGCATTTTCCTCGAATTTCCTTCCTCATCCTGGGTGCTCCATTCTCCACGCTCTCTCACCTTCAGGCAGCCTGTGGCACGACGCAGCGATGCACCATGTTGGAAGCAAACGTGTTCTGGTGAATCTCCCTTGTAAGGGTGGTTCCCAGAGGACACTGATCTAGGGTGGATTTCATTGAAATGAGGCACTCTCCAAGCTTACAGAAACAAGAGATGAGCTATTTTGGAGGCCCAGTTTCTCAACAGCCAATTTGCAATGAAAAGAAACCCATCTAGGATGGGAGGTACAGTGATATCGCACCCAGTTCTCCTTCAAATTTCTGCCTCATTTGTGAGTTGACTGGGTTGGTTGCCAGGTCTTCAGGACCCCTGATTTCACCCTGGCTCATTTCAGCCCTTGTTTCCTCTATATAACTTTAGGGAAGATGTTCTGTTCCCTCAGCTGTTTTCTCTCCTTGTATGTTTTCTTCCCTTCGTATTCTGACTTGAGGAGAAAGCGGAAGTATGTTTTTCCCTTAGTGAGCTACCCCAAGCAGTAGCCCAGACTACAGCAGCGGTGAACCTCTGAGACCTCACCACTTGCCCCAGGAAAAGATGGTTTGGTCCTGTGATATTAAAAATCTAGCAAATGCTACCCATTGGACTTAGAGTGTTTCTCTTCTCTTTCTGATGCTTAAAAAATTAAATTAAACAGGGCCCCTGGGTGGCTCAGTCGGGTAAGCGTCTGCCTTCAGCTCAGGTCATGATCCCGGGGTCCTGGGATCGAGCCCCCATCGGGCCCCCTGCTTAGCGGGGAGTCAGCTTCTCCCTCTCGCTCGGCCCCTCCCCCGGCTTGTGCTCTGCTCTCTCTCACTCACTCTCTCTCTCAAATAAATAAATAAGATCTTTTAAAAAATTAAATTAAATGAAGTCAGATTAAGTTAAAACTAAACTAAGAGCACTTTCTTCTCCCTCCTTTCATTGTTTTACAAGCAATGGCGATGTATTTCCATCAAGTGGGCACCAAGAGGCATTTTTCTGATTTTAAAGTCAAGACAATGATATACTTCAAAAGTCTTTCCCATGTTTCTTTTTATATCTTGTGTTTCTTTGTAATTTATATTCCAAACTGGCTCAAGGATAAGACCAGGATATTCATATGAGTTTTCTGATCTCTGGAAATAATTTTTTTTTTCCTTTAAGAGTAAAATTACAATTGAAAAATTTCAACTGCCTTGTAAAATTCAAGAATAGTTAATTAGAGGGTTAAAAATATAAACATCTAATCCATAATAGCTTAAGATGGCAGTATCTTTTCTCTGGGGAACAGAAACTTTAGAAATCTGATTAGCATTGCTAATCAACACAGATCCTTTCAGTACATAGTTATTATATAGCTACATGCCAAGTCTAATTAATATTCCAGAGTGCCAGTCAAGATTCATTTTTGTTCATTTGATCTATGAACTTTTTCAAGTAAAACACTGATTTGGGGGCTATAATTGGCCCCTAGAGAGTATACTGTATTTTAAAAGTAGAAGAAAAAAACCCACCCAATTCTTATGCTTTAAGCAATTCTATATGGATACTTATTGAAATAGTTTGCCAGTGGCAGCTCATTTTAAATGGTATTTTTGAATGTTTCATCTCTGCCCTGCCCTTTATTCTTTTCATTAGTTATAAAATAACTGTACCCAAAAAAAATGAGTGGGCAAAGAGGGAATTTGTAATCAAGCAGAGTACCAATAGTATAAGCATCGTCTATCATCTACTGCTAATAGATCACGGGGCTTATGTGCTATGTGCTACCTTCAATATTCAGAAATATTTTTGTTATAGAGAACACTTCTTTGTAGAGGGATTTATTCCAATGGGATTTTACTTGAGTTCATTCATTAGAAGTAGTATATGATCATGTCTATATTTCAGTTACCACATCTGAAAGACTAATTTCAACTCTTAACTTTCTAAACCACCGTGTTCAGCAAATTTCAGATAAGCAGACACATTTACAAGGGCTAGCTCCTGCTCTGGGTTAATATAAAAGTGAGAAACCAAGTGATTCAGAATTACAGAATTGGAAAGGTGACGACAAAGGTCATCTGAATCCCATCTATAACAACTCTCAGCTCCTCCTGAGGACTTCAAATGATGAAGAAATCACTGCCTATTTAGGAGGCACATTTTAATTTGGACAGTTCTAGTTACTAGATAATTCCTCTTATATTGTACCAAATCTACGCCCCCCCATACACACACACAATTCCATCCACTGGGCTTTGTTAGGCCCTCTGAAACCACCTAGAATAAACCTAGTCTTTCTCCAACATTTTAATAAAACTTTCGAATATTTGCAGCCCTCTCTCTTGTCCTTCTAGGTTCTCATGACTGCAGATCGAATGTTTTGTTTCACTCTTCAGTCCTTCTGTGCCATGGCTGTGAATCCTTTGGTTTTTCCAGGGCGCTCTCATTTGAATATGCTGCATTTCTGTACTTTCTAAACAGAGCAGTGTCTAGAGCTAAATGTTCTCCACTTTTTAGAGCAATTGTGTCATTTTAGCTTAGGTACATCCATCTATATTTATATCTGTGCCTCTGTCTAATCTATGTAAGTATATATGCTTATAATACAGCTATGGAATATAATCACTAACATCCATGGTTTTAATGTTCCTTCAAGTCCCTTTTTTTCCTTCAATTTCTCTTTTTTTTTTTTTTTTTTTTTAAGTTTTTATTTATTTGACAGAGAG
>NW_022589747.1:13730526-13763979 GCF_004348235.1 Phoca vitulina | reverse complement strand
TTTTTTTTTTTTTTTTTTTTAAGATTTTATTTATTTGACAGAGAGAGACACAGCAAGAGAGGGAACACAAGCAGGGGGAGTGGGAGAGGGAGAAGCAGGCTTCCTGCCGAACAGGGAGCCCGATGTGGGGCTCGATCCCAGGACCCTGGGATCATGACCTGAGCCGAAGGCAGACGCTTAACGACTGAGCCTCCCAGGCGCCCCTTCCTTCAATTTCTTATGCAGAGAAACATGAACCACAAAAACTAAGGGGCAGAAAGGCTATATTCATCTAAATTTTCTAGATTTTCACTTTAATTTTACTATCCACAGAAATCTAAATATTAAGAATCATTCATAAACAGTTTCTTCTTTTAGGAAAACAAAAAATGCATTAGTATTAAAGGTAAAATGCTACTATAAAAATTCTTCCAAAAGTCTTCATGATGTTTCTGGGGTCAAACATTTCTTAGTAAACCTAAAGCTGGTATGTTGAGACTAAGATGCAGAGTTTCCCAGACTTGTTATAGAACTAATAACATCCAGTCGGCTGTGTGCTTAACAGCCAGCATTCTGGGGGGAAAAAAGTATGCGTAGAGATGTGTACATGCACTTATTATAAACTGATATAAAGAACAGTAACACAGTTTACGAATAATAACAAAATATACAAAACTATTTATTTAAAATCTGTATACCTATAATTCTGCTCTTTTACTGTTTCCTACAAAATCTACTGAAAGTTTCTATCATCAACAACAGTGTTACAGAATTAGACTACAAATAAATGTTTGATTACTATCTGATTCAGCAAAAAGCTACTCACGCCATTGACAAACATCCTGACTGAATACTGGTTGATATTTTCATTTATGTTAGCAAGAGGAAAGTGAAATACTGAAGACTCATGTTGGAACTTCACTCATTCATCAATGATGTAAGTGATCTCCTTGTAGAATCATATTATATTTTTTGAATACTAGAAGAATATATATTCATTTCCTTGTGCTTTTCACAATCTAATACCTATTGAGACAGCACCCTTTAAAGTTTAATTTCCATTATTAGCATTTTTTCCGTCACTTTCTCAAATCCAGATAATCAATAAGATAATCAATTGAAGTCCTGATTTTTAGCATTTGCAAATTTCCACGGTTTAAATACTCTCTCCACGGCTGATTTCAAGCTACCAACGTGACCTCACTGAATGTAAGGTTGGGGAAAGATACAGAATATCATTATGTAGGATTCCCACCATGCAAATACAATAAATACATAAGACCATAAATAATAAAGTATAGAAAAATATTTAGGAAATGATGAGTTTTGAGTATTTTTATCTTTGTTTAAAATGTAATTTATATAATTATAGGATTATATAATTTAATTCTTAGTAGTGACTTTAACAACTGGCTCACAAAATTCCTGAATGTTACAATCATCTCTCACAAGCCAGCATGAGCTGGCTCCAGCATATCACTGGTGACAGACTTGGAGAGAGATTCAATTTTTCAAAATCTATCTAGGTCGACTAGACTCCTCCCTGAGCTTTGGAATCATTGATTCATACTGGAACTATTCCTCAAAATTTAAATCCAAAATAACTTCATCAGCTATGCCACTCATATGACTTACACTCCCTACTCTGTAAATAAATGTACCAGAACACCATCTCTAATATTTATTCTAGTCATTTAGATATGACATAAATTACTCTATGAAACCAAACAATTCTTTTCACCAATGCTATAAAAACATTGTAAGCTCATACACAAGAACTAAAGTTGCTTCTTAGAATAATCTAAACTCCCCATCAAACTAATGGAGGGAATATCTCACCTTTCACTCATACTTATCAGGCAGAATTTATTGCTTCCCAAATACCAACTCAGGTTGGATATCAATACCTTGAATTCATACCAACAAACACAATGTGGCAATTTCATACCTATTAGTGAGTATTAAAATGACAATAATTGTATATAGAATTATCCTTACTTCATTCAGAAATTAATAATCAACAGTAAAGTTAGGTAACCCAACACACAACCAAAGTAATTTTTGGTCATAACTGTAATGCTTGAAATTGTCTTCTGGTTTTGATCAGGAAATTCATCTACTAATGCTACAAAGGAGATATACTTTTTGTTGCAAATTATTACCTAGAAAATCTAGAGTACATGTAACTATATGTATTAATGCATACTCAATACACCTCTCCACATACTTATTTTGTTGGTTTGATGATTTTATTTTTTTTATCCAGAAAACTAACATTGAAACAAAAATCTGTAGATAGCTTTTAGAGACCCAACTCATATGGTTATTGTGAGAACAAGAAAAAACTAACTTGTAAGGAGTACATTTATTTTATTTCATAGTTTCTCTGAGCAAGTTGAAAGCATCTCTGGGAAAGAGTACCCGACTGTGTGTGCCACAGCTAGAGAGTACCTAGGCTGGAGGATTATGATAAAATATCTGGGGACAGGGGCGCCTGGGTGGCTCAGTCGGTTAAGCGTCTGCCTTTGGCTCAGGTCATGATCCTAGGGTCCTGGGATCGAGTCCCGCATTGGGCTCCCTGCTCAGCAGGGAGTCAGCTTCTCCCTCTGCCACTCGCCCTGCTTGTGCTCTCTCTGTTTCTCTCTCTCAAATAAATAAAATCTTTAAAAGAAAATATCTGGGGACATGACACAGGGCAGCCCAGAGCCTCCCTTGGGTCAGTGGTCAGAGGGTCCAAAGGGAGATGCGTAGGTCTGTCTGGATGCTGGGTGGGAGCCATTGCCACAAACTCTCTAGCTGAGTTCTGAGGAAAGGAACAGGTTGGCCCCTGGTGATTTACACTCTGGGTGCCCAACAAAATCTCAACCAGCAACCAGGCTAGGACAGAAACAGGGATGATTAAAGGAGAGTGGAAAAGAGAAAGAGAAAGAAAACATCCCAGCTCCCTTAGACCCACAACTGTGTATATACTATATACACTATATGTCAAGACTCTATCAAGTGTTTTAACTCCAACTATCACAATAACCGTATGACACAGGTACTACGGTCATCCTCACATAACAGGTGAAGGTCATAGATGTTATATAACAGTGAAGTGGCAAGGCTGGGGACTTGAACCTTCTTGAGACCAATTCCAGAATCATAGTTATATTCTACTGCACGGAAACCATGTGTCCCTCCAGATTATTACTCCTCTTTTCCATCTTATTCAGTGCCCCAGGACCTTGACCTATACAGGTTACATCAAAACCTTTTTTTTCCTCTCTGGTTTCCAGTTGAGTTTTGTCAATGGAAGGAAGAGAACAAAATTGGGACGTTTATTCCCTTGCTTCTCCTCCTGTGGGGTCTAGGAATGGCTGTATTGTCCAACAGTGGTGGTCTTATCCAAATGACACTCTCCTTCTGGGTTTTGGTACCTGCCCACTCTTTTACCCTTTCCAGATAACGTTACCCTTCAGGTAAAGGGAGAAAGCACGGGTCCAAGGATGATGGGGTCTAAGGGTCCACGGCTGATAAGGACACTATGTTACTAGTCTGTGGGGAGGAGGTTTCCACTATTCCTTGTATTTCCCTACATTCTACCTAAACTTGTGTAAATAGTACCATTAGTAGACTCAATCTAACTAATTTGAGTGTGCCTTCTCTTTCTTGCCAGGATCCTGACTAAAACAACTACTGTAATATTCTGCCACGTATAAAAGTTGTTGGTCTTTAGATACTAATTCAAAAGAGAAAGCTTTCCTATCATATTTTTGTTTATGTTTCATTTGTTCCTATATAGCAAAGTCTAGGGAAGTTTATAAGTATGGGAAAATTAATACTGGTGTCTTTTTATATAAAAAGCTTACATAAAGCAACAAGAAAAAAAGATGGATTTCCCCAATAGAAGAAGTCAAGAACAGGCAATTCACAGAAGAATTACCAATAGCCAAAAATCACAAAAAAACTAAGCCTGATTAGTAACTGAAGAAATGCAAAGTAAAAGAAATCCCACTTCTTACCTAACAAATTATCCAAGACCAAAAATAATTTTTAAAAAATCAGGTTTAGTGAAAGAGTCAGAAAATGGTTAGTCTCAAATGCAGTTCATGGATGTATAAATTTGCTTATCTTTTCTGGAGGGCTTCAAAATGTGCATACCTATTAATCTAGTAATTCTGCTTAATTAATTAATTAGTTAATTAATCCTAAGAAAATGATTAAGGATATAAACAAAGTTTAAATTAAAATTTAAAATTAGAAGCAATCTAACTGTCCAACTACAGGGGATTAATTAAATAAATGATGATATGCACCCTATGTTCTTCACAGCATTATTTACAATAGCCATGATATGGAAGCAACCTAAATGCCCATTTATAGAGGAATGGATAAAGAATATGTGGTATATATACACAATGGAATACTACTCAGCCATGGCAAAGAGTAAAACCTTGCCATTTGCAACAACATGGACGGACCTAGAGGGTATTATGCTAAGTGAAACCAATCAGACAAGGACAAATACAGTGTGATTTCACTTACATATGGAATCTAAAAAACAAAACAACTGAACAAACAAAACAAACAGAGACTCATAGATACAGAAAACAAACTAGTTGTTACCAGAGGGAAAAGGGTACAGGATTTAGGTGAAACAGGTGAAGAAGACTAAGAAGCACAATCTTCCAGTTATAAAATAAATAAGACACAAGGATATAATGTACAGTACAGGGAATATAGTTAATAATATTGTAACAACTTTGTACTGTGACAGATGGTAACTAGACTTAATGTGGTGACCATTTTGTAATGTATATAAATACTGAATCACTGTATTGTACACCTGAAACTAATACAATATTGTATCTCAGCTATTCTTATCTTTAAGATTTTATTTATTTGAGAGAGAGAGAGAGCACGAGCGGGGGGAGAGGCAGAAGGAGAGGGACAAGCAGACTCCCTGCTGAGCAGGGAGCCTGATGCGCTCGATCCCAGGACCCTGAGATCACAACCTGAGCCAAAGGCAGACCCATAATCAACTGAGCCACCCAAGTGCCCCTATATTAGTTATTCTTTAATAAAAAATTTAAATTAAAGAAAATGATCTTGCTACAAAGCCAATGGATAAATAGACACATCCATATGATAAAATACTTCATAGTCATTTAAGCTGTTGCTATAAAAAGGTTTCTTTAGAAAAATGTTTACCATATATAGTTTCCATACAAACAAGCTAAATAAGGAAAAGACAAGCTACAAAAGCATTTTATTATAGTAGAGTTATAGCTTACCTATAGGTAAGCAAGGGGCACATCATCTGGACCACAGGAACCACTTTATGGAGTTTGAAATTTATTCTGAGATCAATAGGAAGCCACTGTAAGGCTTTAAGTAGTGGAGAAAAATAATGCTCACAAGTCTATAAATTCTGTTACCTGAAATTTAACATCCAAATCCAACAGCCAAACATCTACCTCATGGAGTTTCTTCGAGTAAAAATACTTTGAAAATGCTAATCTATGCAATCATCATCATCATCATCATTAACAAAAGTCTAGAAGTAATAGAAGTTTAGCTTGGGGGAGCCTGGGTGGCTCAGTTGATTAAGCATCTGACTTCGGCTCAGGTCATGATCCCGGGGTCCTGGGATAGAGCCCCACGTCGTGCTCCCTGCTCAGCAGGGAGTCTGCTTCTCCCTCTCCCCCTGCCTCTCTCCCTGGCTTGTGCTCTCTCTCTCTCTCACTGTCAAATAAATAAATAAAATCTTAAAAAAAAAAAAAAGTTTAGCTTGTAGACACCCTTGGAAATCTACTTTATTATGAAGTTCTTCTCATTGGGTTTAAAGGAAATCCTTTTGTGAAGGGTTCTGGAGATTGGCATTTCGTATTGTATATTTGTGGCATATGCCCTGACCTACAGAGAATGGTTACAAGCAACAAACTGGACATTTTTCCCAGGGGCTCCTCTTCCCATGTGGACTCATTTGTTGACCGCACTGTGTGTGAAGGCTGGAACTGAAGGAAGTTCCATCCCATCTTCTCATGTGTCTCCTGGGGAAAAGGAGGGCTGGAGGGTATTGGTCCAAGGAAAGTAAGATTCTGAGCTAGAATTTTTATCATGGTGAAAAAAACCCTCAGAATTCAGTTCATGACTTTTTCAGTTAATAAAAACTGCTTAGTCTGGCCACTACTTGAACGACCCATAGCAGCAAATTTTAATTTGCTGAGTCCATACTTAAAATAACCACAGATAACTCTGAGTTTTAGTGGGGTCTTTTGCTCCCCCACTTTTCTCAACAGAACCAGAAAGAACCCTACATTTCACTTATCTGTCTGTGTAAAACACCAAGAATATACATTCTTGCTTCTGATGATCCTTCTTTATAGAAATCTCATACATTAGAAAATGTGGACTCAATTAAGAATTCAAGATGTTTAAAGAGAGAATATTTTAGATATAGCCAGAAAAAAAATGTAGAATTCATTTAATTTAAAAAGATTTTTAGAAAACTGTGGTGCAGATGATTTTCTTACAAACAACAATAATTACATGAAATGCCTTCAAATGTACCAACTTTCTTTTACCAGCTCATCCTTCTTTAGAATGTCTAGTGGTAGACATAAAGGCTCAGAAATGGTTTATTATAACTGAAATTTCTGTCTGTTATTACCAAAGAGAAATGTATTGAACTTAATATGTTAGGTTTGGGAAATCTGTTTTCATTTGCTATAACCAATGGTCTGTCATAAGTGTGGACATAGTGGGCTTTCAGATTCTATCCTCCATCTGCCCCTGACACCCTAAGATGAGACTTCCTTTATTTTTCTTGTGTTTATAAAAAACCAGTTTCCAAAACCTAAACTAAACCTCTTCATCTCTAAGAAAAATGAAAGTGATAAAGAAGGTAACTTTCAGGAGAACTAGACACACAAATAATCTAGAAGATATTGATGTATGCTCATTAAATGGTGTAGAAGCTATCCTCCGTTTAACCTTGCCTCAAACAAGGTCTTCTGATTTCCTTAGGAATACCTATTCACTAATAAGAGGACACTACCCCCTGCCAAAAAAAGGCATTTACTTACTTTATCAGAGAGAAAAGGAGTAGATGTGTAGAAATAATAGTGCCTTTGTGGTGGTTTTGTAACTTTCCACGAATTTGTTGCCAGTCTCCTCATCAAAAAAGGAAAGGTTACTTCCCGTCTTTTTGAATATGAGGGAGGCTTAAAGACTCATGATTCTAATGAACAGAAAGTGGTGGAAGCGATGCTGTTGACTTCCAAGGACAAGGTAGAGAGGTCTAGTTTATAGAAGCCAGATTCTCTTCTCTCTTGTCTCCCCTTGCCCTTAGAACCCAGCCACCATATTGAGAGGAAGCCCAGGTCACATGGAGAATACGTAGGTATTCCAGTCAACAACCCCAGAAAAGGTCCTTTTTTCACAGTCGGCATCAACCACCAGACATGTGAAAAAACAAGCCTTCAGACGATTGCAACCCTCAGTCTTTGAACGGCCTCCGTTGAAATCGAGTGTAAGAGAAATACATGGACTCTATCAACCCATCCCCAAATGGAAGATCTTTGAGCAAAATAAATGTTGTCATTGTTTAAGCCACTCAATTCTGGGTTGGGTAATAATGCAGCCATAGATAATGTGATCAACCATATAATTGTAATGACAGTATTTGTACATTAAGAAGCACTTAGTAGAAGGCACTTAGTGCTGGTGGTAGGTGCTCTGGATGGGTCTGAGGCTAGGCAGGAGGGATGAGAGGAACCTTTAGATTTTTTGCCTATGTCCTTTCTTCTCTTAAGCTTTCCAGCTTAGCTAATTCAGAAGGCCGATTTCAGTATTTGTAATTAACACTTCACCTGGCCCTCCCCCTCTTTCTACCAGGATGAATTAGAATTCTTCTCATTCCTTACCTCCTATCAGAGAAAGTTATAGCTGAACACAACTTTCTCACTCCGTTCCTTTGCTCATGGAATGGCTTCTCTGTTCTAACTTAGAGATAATCAATTTTAGAAAAATATCCTGTCTAAATGTAGCTCTGGAGATCACAAACATACCAATACAAGGGTTATTCAGTTGCAAGTAACATGACCCTAGTCTGGCCTACTTAAGAAAAAAGCGAGAAAGGGGAGGGGAGAAGACTTTGTTGTAAGGGTATGGGGTAACCCATGGAATCAAATGAAAAAGCTAAACATCTAGATCTCTGAAAAGATATTACTCAAGATTCTTCCAGGAAATCAAGGTGGTAAAAACTATGGGCAGTTTCTAGGATCACCACCATGTGGACACACGCCAGCTATTTTTCAGTCCTTGGATCACTCAGTTCAAGAGTTATCTTCCCAGGAAGGAGCAAACTAATTATCTATTTTGGGGCACATTCAATCTCTTTGTCCAGGAGAAGATGGAACATCTTGTTTGAGAGTTCCACCATTACTATCTTTAATTGGAAAGGAGTACTTTGTCAAAGTCATATCCACATATTGTTCACTCAATGTCCACCACAACATCTGATCCTTCAAACTAAGTCCTGTCCCTCGGTTATTCATTTCTCTATCATCCAGTACTTCTCTTGGAAAGCACTTCTCACCGTTACCATCTGTAAACTCCATGAAAACAGGGACAAAGTCGAATTCATTATTACATTCTCAGGCCCCAGTACAATGCTTAGTGCAAAGGTGCTCAATAAATATTTGTTGAATATGTGAAAAAACACTTCTTTACCTTTGTTTTGTGATTCATTTTTGCACACACACACACACACACACACACACACAATCTTCCTTTAGTTGAAGAGTAGACTCCTGTGGGTAGAGTCTATTTCCCCTTAATATTCAGTAAGTATTTACCAAGAGTGGATGATGTCCAGAAACATCCAATTCAGAAGCAGTTCAATTCAAAAAACATTTATCTGGCACTTAATATATGCAAGATCTATTATCTGTCCTCTAGGGGCTTGCTACTCAGCAAGGGAGACAGACAAATGCACAAGTCATTATAATACTAGGCAAACACTGGAAATGGCTGCAAAAGAGGTTTAAAAAAATGATGGAATAGTTGGAAAGCAAGGGAAGGCAAGATTCATCGGAATGTACGAAATCAAGAAGCTTGGCCCAAATATTTTGACCACAGAAAGGGGAAGGGGCAGCAGACTTTGATGCACTTGGTGAGTGGATCTGAATAAATTAACCTCTCAATAAGTTCATTATAAGCAGCTTAGAGAACACATCAAGATGTTAAAAGGTTATTTGCACCTGGCCCCTTTCACCTAATTGAAATGAAGTGATAGTAGCCAATGGTGTATGGCTATATAGATTCTATAGATTTTTCTCTAACAGACTGATACCTAATAGGAAAAATGCCTCTCTGAGTAATCAGAAGACCAAAAACCAAAGGGTCCTTCCAAAAGGTAGTGTAAAAGTATTGCCATTTTCATGAGGCAAATGACCTTTAAAAGGCTCTAATACAAGCCCACTTTAATATTTAAATGAAGAAGATCAGCTACAAATTCCTAGGGGTGTCTAAGACTGTTATAGTCTTGAAGACTTTGAGGAAGGAAGATTTTTGAGCCACCAAGAGACATAAAAGTAGAGAAATCAGTAAAAAAAAAAAATCTTAACCTGGAAGAAGCAATTCTTCTCCTAAGTGCTGACTTTTAGTCAGGACTGATTAAAAAAGCAACTTAACTCCTTTTTTTTTTAAAGATTTTATTTATTTATTTGTCAGAGAGAGAAAGAGAGAGCACAAGCAGGGGGAGCAACAGAGGGAGAGGGAGCAGCAGGCTCCCCCCGAGCAGGGAGCCTGTGGGGGTGGGGGAGGGAGGGCTCCATCCCAGGACCCTGGGATCGTGACCTGAGCCGAAGGCAGATGCTTAACCCACTGAGCCACCCAGGTGCCCAGCAACTTAACTTTTATAAAAATATGAAAAATTGGACAATTCAGCTGTTGAATGCAGTGTTCGAAGAAAGTATCTTCTAGGTGGTGGCTAGAAGGCACGGGTATGGGAAAGGCACATCAGAGCTGGAGGAGAGGCTCAGTAAATAAAATCTGTACCCAGGGGCGCCTGGGTGGCTCAGTTGTTAGGCGTCTGCCTTCGGCTCAGGTCATGATCCCAGGGTCCTGGGATCGAGCCCCGCGTCGGGCTCCCTGCTCCATGGGGAGCCTGCTTCTCCCTCTCCCACTCCTCCTGCTTGTGTTCCCTCTCTCACTATGTCTCTCTCTGTCAAATAAGTAAATAAAATATTCTAAAAAAAAAAAAGATATTAAAAAAAATCTGTACCCAATCTACAGCACAGTCTGAAGAGGTGAGTTTTCTTCTCTCTCTACAATATAAACCCTTCATAGACCCCAGCTTTGTGTTAGATTTCCCAACATCATCCTTTCCAGGTAGTAACCCAGCAGCACAGCCAAGTGGAGACCGATCTGTGTGGCTACCCAACGACAAGATCACAGAGGGCAATAAAAGCTGGGACCAGTAAGAGGCAAAACATCCTGTACAACACTCACCGAAGTCAAAACTGTCAGAGACACATTATATGAAGGAGATGGTCACTATCACTGGCTTCAAGGAAAGTTTGTCTCTTCTACTTAATATTTTTTAAAGAGTTTATTTATTTATTTGAGAGAGAGAGAGAGCGAGAGAGAGTACATGGGGGAGGGGAGAAGCAGGCTCCCCACTGAACAGGGAGCCCGAAGCAGGGCTCGATCCTAGGACCCTGGGATCATGACCTGAGCCTAAGGCAGACGCTCAACCGACTGAGCCACCCAGGCGCCTCAGAAGTGCCAATAATTTCTGACAAATGTACAGGGGGCATGGATAAATATGTAATTAAAAATGTGTGGGGTTGTCATGGTAACCACAATGGAAAGATGCTCCCCTAGTGATCCTGACTTCTTTGGTGGTGTCTATAAAAGGAAGTAGGTTTTAGCAACATCAACCAAAATCTCTAAATATCCTTAATAAATGTCATAACACATTTCCCCCTAAATATGGCCTCAAATGTCAATTTAACCTACTTAAATTTCACAGCATGTTCAGTTCTTAGAAATGTGGCTTTTTGAAAGACTTTTTTGAGGCTGTCATTTTATTTTTGGTTTATTCATTTAAAGAAATGTATAAAGGGTTCATTCTGGAAGATAAGAAAGTCCTAATTAAACATTGGCTATAAAAATCCCCAAAGGAATGAAGACACCATGGATTTCTACTTGCAGCTCAATTCCAATACTTAACACATAAGTAACGCTCTTAGAGGAGAGCATTACTGTGGAGGCAGAAAAGAGCTCCCCACTGGGACACAGAAGACCCACAAGCTAGGGCGCCTGGGTGGCTCAGTTGGTTAAGCGACTGCCTTCGGCTCAGGTCATGATCCTGGAGTCCCGGGATCGAGTCCCGCATCGGGCTCCCTGCTCAGCAGGGAGTCTGCTTCTCCCTCTGACCCTCCTCCCTCTCATGCTCTCTGTCTCTCATTCTCTCTCTCTCAAATAAATAAATAAAATCTTAAAAAAAAAAAAAAAAAAAAAAAAAAAAAAAAAAAAAAAAAAAAAAAAGACCCACAAGCTAATTCAATCCTCTTTACTTCTGGAGCAGAGATGATTCTCTGTATACCTAGCTCCAGTCCTGGCTTTTACGGAGGAAGTTAGATTAGGAAAGCCGACCTTAGTGTTCAAAACACCTACCTCGTCTGACCATTAATGTCTGATCCACGCTCCCTATGGGGTCATTTCTCAGACCTGAGAAAGAGAACACCTATTGGTCTAAGAAGTGGGGGAAAGAACCTCACATTTCTGAAACACCCCCTCCCCACATGCAGGCACCTCATTTGCCTTCCTGTACATAATCTTCAACACCTTGTCAGATGTGATCTGACCTCTCATGCTAGAAAGAGGAAATGGGGGTACAAGAAATCATACCCCTCTGCGTAGGTCAAGAGCAGTGATTTGAACCATGGTTACAATCCTTCTGCCTAGCCATTCTCCCCCCATCTTCCTGGGAGTTCAGTGGAATGTTTCTCTCTCTGAAATGTTGTGGAATTCACCTTGCTGTGGTGAACATCCTCAGCAAGATCTCTGAGCATTGAATTGGAGGCAAATGTTATGCTCCCAATTTTGGCAACAATGTGGTCCAGGAGGAAAGAAATAAGGGCTTGGCCTGAGAGCTGGCAAACGCCCTTGGAGAGACAAGGAACACGCCTTGGAGGGAAAGCACCGAGAGGCAGGCGGCCATCAGGGTAGCGACATAACCACATGTTAGAGAAGCATTTGCTGTCGCCCACGGACATCTGGTTTCATATCACTTCTCAGTGCCAAAATTATTTTTAAAATTTCTATGATTTGAAAGAATCACACACACTCCAATATTTTAAATTTAGAGAAGAGTAAGATATGTAACTGCCCACTTCCATCCTTGCCCATCACTCTGCCCACATACTCCTCAAGATGAAAATAGTGAATTATTGCCTCCTCTGCTTGTCATCTATTTACAAGCCTGAATCCTTTTCTAAACGGACTCTGGAGGAAAGCAGTGCCCAATGTCCTGAAGAAGGAAGGGGTGTTGTCATCAGGAGAAAAAGATCCCCAGAATTTTACTTTGACCAAGAGAGCCCTGGGGGCTGACGCTTCCTCAGGGAGGAGTGTGGCTCATTCTGAAGGCCTCAGAAATTTCCTTGTTGTTTTTTCTGATATCTGCTGCTAGGATTGAATCAAATTCCTTCTAACAACGGCAAGTGAAGTTTCAGCTCTTAACAAAGTGTGGGACGGCTGGCATTGTTGAATGCTGGGCTCAGCCCGCGTCACCTCATTTCAATGTCAAGCTGCCCTGTGAGGTAAGTACCATCAATGGTTCCATGCAGGGATGGGGAAGTCGAGGCCTACACGCATTCTGTACCTCGCCCACCCAGCCAACAAAAACAGCCTGACTCCAGAGCCTGGACCCACTACATCATGTTACACGATAAACAAACAAGAATTTTGGGAGGAGAAAGGAGGCAGGAGAGACGGGGAGGAAAAGATAAATCCAGTTCATTCTCCCTTCGGACGAGACTGAGAAACAATGGCCGAAGAATTGCAATTGTGTTTTAGAGCATAAGCATCAAACCCTGTGATGAAAACATCATGAATGCAGTGTGTCCTGAGTCACTTAAGAAGCCTTTCTTCTTCCTCACTTCTTTGGGGATAATCGTTTTTCTCAACTGTTTAGGCTTCTGACCAATGAACTACTTCTGACATGCATGGTTTTGAAGGTGAAGATTTCCTGAAGAGTCACAGGAAATGCAGAATGTCAAAATACCATATTGGTTGTGGGCTATTTGAGGGTGGAGCAACCCTGTCTGCTTCATGCTTGCATCCTCAGCATCCAGTGTAGCGGGTGAGCAGGACTGGGCGGTTGATTCTTTCCAGTGTATTCTCTGCTGAGCCCACAGAGCACATCACCGCTCCTACTAAAGAACAGGCACTCAACTTGTTGAGTGGATGAATTAACTGTTGAATGTGGAATACACAAACTGCACAGCATGGAAAAGGCTGATATAAGAAACAGAACCAATTATGGGTTTCTATGACACCATGCTGTCCCTACACTGTGCATATGCACATCTCCTTTGTCTTGATACGTGAAACGTAGCACAAAAGTATGAAAGTCAGTTTCAAAACACTTTGCAGCATAAAAGAGAAATATAAGAAACGCAGACACAGAGGATTGATGAAAATTCCTAGGAAAAGTAATTTCAAAGATTCAATATAGAAATGATCCCAGGATATCATGGTCTTATTTTCATCAATTGTTTTATTTTGAGAGGAAAAGCTGGTTCTTCTAACTTCTATAGATGTGCTCTTTCCACCAAAAAAAAAAAAAAAAAAAAAAGAATGTTATCTGGTACAGCTTCGTGACTGTCAGAGAGCAAAGGAGGAAATGTGATAAATTTTGACAGAGAATAATAATAATAATAATTTTAAAACTCCTTTATTCATTCTTTAGTACCCTCTCTGGAAAAGGGCACATATACTAAGAATGGCATAAAATGACACATATAATGATGTTGTAATTTCAAAGAGCGCCAAATGTTAAAAATTTGATGACCAGTATAAAACAGCCTCATAATTACATTTATATTGAAAATGTCATCCCCTTTTACCTATATATTAAATATATGAAATCAATGTTTCAAGTATTTAAAAAATAATCTCACCTATATATTTCTTTCCTCCGATAGGCACAACTGTGCTGTTTGGCTTTGGTGCTGAATGAAGCATTTCGTTAGATAAGCTAATTTCAAATATTGTTAAACTAAGCCATTCCCTTATTTTTATGTTCACTTGTTAAATGGTCAAATACGGCCACATTAAAGGAACCAATTTCAGCTTTCAGCTGTCTGTTTTTAAATTTTAAGTCATCTTTATTTTTTTTGTCTTCCCAGGCTGCAAAAGTGTATTACCAAATAAACTGACCCAACATCTCAGCAACTAACATAAACGTGCAATTTTAATGCCTTCTAATCACACAAATCAATACGAGATTTTTGTGCCTGTGCCTGACCTCCTTCAAATTATCCCCCCATTTTGGTAGAATCAGAACGAGTGTGGGCTATTTGATAAAAAACCCTAAGTGTGTGAAATAAGAGCCCTGGTCTCTTCTGCGAGACTCCCCTTGACAGAAAGATGATAGAAGCATCACATCCTTGGGAGAGTAAATGCAAACTGACAAGAGATGAGCCTTTAGATGTTGAATATAATCTTGAATTGTGCTTGAAGTGTCTTATTATCTTGTCTTTTGATGTCTGAAGGGGCGGCTCATTGTTAGAAAAAGGAAAAGCCGCAGCGCATCTTTGCCATCTTTAAAAATTGTTTGGCCTTTAACAACTGCTTCTCCAACTAATGTCCATTTCTCCTGACAATAAATATGGCAGGTCGTCAGCAAGTGACAAACAATTTACTTTACATGCCACACTTTTATGGGTTTTGAGAGCTCATGTGGAAGCGGATTTTTTAAAAGTCCGGAGAAATTAGCAGTGTTACAAACGTTAAGAGGACGGAGGTCTCCGTGAATATACCGATGCGGCAGGCGTCGTGGTTATTTCCTGCTGGTTCTGGGCTTGTTTCCTCACTGGTGCGGGATTCAAACTTCCAGCTCTTTATTTATCATGGGCTCAAAATAGCCCGGGGAAATGCAAACGCAACCTCCAAGCCTGAGAGAGTCCATGAAGGAAAGGCCCTACCTAGCGCGGATCGCCAGGGCAATATTCGCAACAGTGCATAAACAGAAGCCCATTTCTCGGAAGGATCTCAAGTTCAACACCGCGCTGAATGAATCTGTCCTCTCCCCTCAGAGCCTTTAGTGCTTCCTAATCTCTGCTGTCCTTCTGGGCGCCCCGCACCCTTCGCGTCTACCATTTGTTTTGTGGGGCTTGTTTTAACTTAAAAGTTTAATGATGTTCCCAGTCAATAGGATTCCATAGAAGCTAAATCACAGGCATGCTACTTTTCTGTCACCCAGCCAGATTTTGTGAAAGCTTTCAAGATCTTTTCTCAGACCTCCGTCACTTTAAGAATCCATAAGAATTCTCAGAAGGACCATAAACTGTTACAGGGTCCAGGTTATTGTATCATTACAAAAACATATTGATACACTGCAGATGACAAGACAGGCGGCCACCATCCTAAGCTCCTACAACCATCCCCATGCCATCAGTGATGTCCAATCCGACCAGTTCTGGGTTTGTTTGGTTTTTTCGTGTGTGTGCGCGTGTTTGTTCATTTTAAGCAAGCAGCTATAGACATTAATCCCCTTTAAAGCATGGTGCCAAATTTTTGACACTTTTCTGATTGCCCGCAGATTCTGATTGTTCACAAATTACGATAAACATGGAATCCAATGGCAGAAAGAAAGATTCTACACTACAGCAAAGAAATAGACCAGCACCCCTGAGAATCTGACTAATTTCTTAGTGACTCTTGAGAGTAAAACCTGCCTTAATCTTAGGCATCAGAAAGAGATGAGCCAGTCAACATCTAAAATAGTGATGTAGGATTCTTTCTAAAAGTTTAGGAAAGTTTTCCCACATAATCCAGATGACCCCTTTTCTGACTATTCATGCAGAGATTACGGTGGGATTAATGGATAGCATGTTCGCTTTCTTCACGTTTCTTTCCTGCTTCTCCTTTTGAAAACAGTGGGCTTCCTTTCTGACATGCTTCTATTTCGCAATATTTTGCTACATGAAAGTAGATCTATCAAAGAGAAAATGCAGGTTTGGAAAAGGGCATTTCACCCCCCCCCCCATACCACTACACATTTCTAAATACGGGAAAATGTGTTTTTCCATTTGATTTTTTATTCTCTTCTACCCTTGGTTGATGTTGGCAAAAATTCACTCTGCAGTAATAATTTTTCATGCTTTATAAACAGCTTCAAATGTTTGCATTTTTAAATCAAATTAATCCCTCCGCCTTTCTACTTCGACGGTGGTGATTCTCTCATGCAATAAGTCACCCCAAACCATTCATTCATAAAAGTAAATCTTGCCATATTGCTATTCAAAGACAAATGACCACATATGTGGCCATCAAGAACTGCAAAAGGAGATTAAGTACACTATGCTATTTTAATAGCAAATGTTTAAAATGCGATTTCTTTATTGTGCATCAAACACCCGTTCTATCTTGATGTGTGTACAGGTAAATGTATATTTAGGTCCATGAAATCCTTCCAGGCAAAAATTGTGCTTTCAAGCTAGAGAACAAATGCTTTTTACTTAAAAGAGAAAAAGATAAATGTTTGAAATGTATGCCCACAAGTAGACAAATACTTAGGTTCCTAATATTTAGATTCCAAGCATCTTCCCTCATCTGAGCAAGTTTTGTATGCTTTAAATATATATATTCCCTATAAATCAAACTGTACAGAAACCCCCAAATCTCTTTATGCATTAACTGCACAAATTCTGAGAAATCCTGTTGTCTCCTCTGCTCAGTAAAGAGCAGCTTCAAACAAGACACTGGAACTTGGATAATAGCCCAACTATGCCTGAAGCAATACTATATAATATGATTAGTTGTCCTTTATTGGTAAACTATTCATTTTGATAATTTTACCTGGAAACTATGTCTTTAAGTATTCATAGGTACAGAAGGACATTTAAGTGACATACAGATAGCATGAACTAAAAAAAAAAATTATTATAAATTAGGTTTTATTAATTTTATGATAAAGAAAAGACATACAAACGACAAAGTGAGTAAGACAAATCCGAAGTATCATATGAACACAGGAGAAAATATGGAGAACACACCATAGACACAACACGTGTTTGACACACACACGTTTTACATGGATAGCACTGCATTTATTCAGTGTGCATTCACGGTGCTGAAGACAGAAAACACAGGGAAACAAAGTATGGAAGTGATAAGAAAACGGAAAATGTGCAATTGTTATTTTAAAACACTAGGCTAATATTAGTCTTTAAATAAGAGTGTCTTGGCTTTCACAAACTTTTGTCACCATTTCTCCTCATTAATAGGAAGAAATCAAAGTAACGCAAGAGATTTGGAAAGTGCATCAGTCTAAAAAACATTGATTAGTTCAAAAAAAGAAGTAACACTGAGAAAACTGCCCATGCCAAATAGCAGAGAGCAGGACGAACACATTCGCGAGATTGTTAAATCTTTTCATGGTGACTACCGTTGGTACATTCTGAGTGTCCTAAAAATGCCTTAATAGTCTACCTCGTCCTCAGGCTAAATGAACAGGTTTTGCTTTAGTTCTTTACCAAGAACATTTTTTAACCATCTTAATGAATGCAGGCTTCATTATAGAATCCCACTTTCAAATGGTCTTCAGGATAACAGACGTCTTAAGCATTTAGTTTCTGTGTAATGCTATCACTTATTTTCTCTCATTGTAATGTGATCATTTTCCCCTATATTTTCAATTAGTTTTAAGGGCAGTGCAGTCCTCTAATAAAAGTGACTTAGACTGTTACGTTGTTCCAGGTGGCCAATTTTTTAATGAAAATAAAAACCAGTATATTCTCGCCACATGTAGTACTTTCAAAGGAAAGACTGTAAGAGAAATTTGGGCCTGGATTTTATTTTAAATCTCAAATAAAATAAAGACATTCCTATAACATACCAGGATGTTCAAAAAGTAGCAGCTAACTGTTACAAAGAGATGTCGAGAGCTATGCGTCTTTATTAGGTGGCTTTTAAAAATGATCTTTGAATACTTAACTTTTTTTTTTTCCATTTCTCTGAGAATGAAAGACTTTCTTCAACCCAAAGAGAGTCAGTGTTATTCTTGCTGACCTCTGTGTTCGCATTGAAATGGCCGAGTCCATTTTTGATAGCTCAAAGTAGTGTCACAACGCAGAGGAAGAGATGTTACCCAACTAGTCTGCACTTGTTTCATATTTTTATAAAATCTGACTTTGAGAATCAGAAGGTGGGAGTTCACATGGAAAAGGCTGAGTCAGGTCCACATGCGTAATAAACAGGCATCCTCAGAAGCCCCCATAATGCCAAAGCCCAAATACTCCTTCTGAACGAATTTTAAACTATTATATATATAATAGTTTATATATAATATTATATATATAACGAAATTTAAACTATTACCAAGGTTTTCCCAAAGAGAAGTCCAATGTTAACAGACTCAGAACCTTGTCCAGGCTCATAGCATGAAAGGACATGCCCCACTGTAAATACCAGATTGCAACAAATTACACTCACTTACTTCCCTCTAAAAAAAAAAAAAAAGACGTTTGAAATTTTAAAGGATAAACATTTTAAAAGTAAGACCGAAATGTCATTAATAAAAGGAAAGCTGAACAAAAACACCAGCGAAGTATAGTCCCTCGGAAGACAACAAACAAGAAAATTCCAGAGCCACGCTGGATATTAAAGAGAAACCCATCCGCCGGAGAATGGCAACTGTTACTAGGAACTCTCTCTAGCTACCTCTGCCTTTGGATATTTTTTAAAAATTTATTAACCTGACAGCAGGAAACTTTACACAGATTGCCCCCTAACAGGGTGCCAGTCTGGTATAAACACTTTGCTATCTTTTTCTTTAGCATAAGAAAATCAAGAAACATGTTAAGTGGAGCCAGGTGCATATTTGGGCAAACGTGCCTGCTCCTCGGCCCATCTCGGCACCCAGGGAAGGCCTGAGAATAATCAGGAGCCCAATAGCAGAGCGGCACCCTTTACCCTTCCTCCTTCACGTCGACTTTCTTTTTAATGTGTGGATGTCTGATGTATTATTAATCCCCAAACATAAGCCAGCAAGATCGCCAATCAAAGGGAAGCACCAGTCCTCTCACAAATCATTTGTTTACTGTCTAATAGCAAGCAAGGTCCACTTGAAATAGTCACTTAAGCCTCATTTCTCAAGTGGGGGAAATTTTTATTTGGTCAATTCTTACAAATGCTAACTCTATAATTAAATCGGGTAATTGAGAAAGAAGGCAATCTACTTAAGGGCCGAGCCTTGGGAGCTTGAATCGGGAATGCACCTCTATTTATTAATTATGACACAAACTGGGCTGGGTGAACTACAAAACCCAGTCTATTGCCCTGTAACCTTTAAGTCAGAAACATCCAAGACACGAAAAAGACAAAAAGGAGAGCATTTAAAAGGGTGATGGTGCAGATTAATGTAATTCCTAATACTTTATCTTATGGCCAATCCTATATAGGACCATTTAACAACATTGACAACAAAATATAAGAATCGTAGCCATCAAGGTAGAAGAAAAATGTGAAACCGTACCAGCATTTTGGTTTGCTCATGTGTTAGCATGGACAGCATCTTCAGACACTGCAATATTGAACTTTCTTCTTTAAACAGATGTCTGACCTGAGCACCCCAGGCTCGGCAGAAACAGAAAAGGGAGTCACTAAGAGAGTCCCCACTGCATCTCATGTCACGTACTGTGCACTGTCCTCCATTAAAGTGTCACTTAGAAATGAGCGTAACTCAACCAATGAATATGGTGAAAAGTTTGAACATCCGTGTATTGCCTATGGATTTATCTGTATTTCAAAACTTACACATTAACGCTATTTAAAGTGGATTTACTTAATCTAGGCAGTATCACAATGGTCTTCTGGGGGTGGCGGGGGAGAAACACTAAAACTGAATCTGTCTAGACACACACACACTGGATTTTTTTAAAAGAAATACCTAGGTGCATTAGGTTGTCCTAAATGTTCAGAAATGTATCTAAATGTGCATTTCCCCCTCAGGAGTCAGAGAAGAACACCACAAGCATTTGTTTGCCGGTTAAACCATAACTGATGTTTGACAAATACCTTATCATGCATCTCATTGACTTACACAAATATAGGTTTCTATTGGTTTCTTTTAAATAACTACTTTGGCATAGAATCTGTTATCCAAATTATTTAGTTAGAAATATACTCCTTTGATAGTTCCCCAGCAAAACACTCTTTCTTCAGTGAAAAATAGTCTACATTTTCCATTAATAGACTATTAAAACTCGTAAAAATATAGAAGCATGATGCATATTGTAAATAAATATATTTCTCTAGGGAATATTCCTCATCACCTGCCAGCTAAATCCTTCTTGGGCTTAAGCCCAATGTCCTGATTACTGGCCCCAGCATATTTCATCAGAATATTATAAATATCCGAGGCATTGGAACCTTGAGAGAGATGTTTCAATAAAGTCATACAGTGATGCCATAATGAAGGCCTCCGCTCGTTCACAGGCAGCCTGACCACAAGGTGCAGGCCCCATAATGCCCTACCAATGACCTCCATGCTGACCTACAGAGACCACTGTCTCAAGGGGTGACAATTTAATCCTTTATCCTTTTGTCATTGAAAACGACTCCACCGCCATAAATTCTCATCAAGTCAAACTGGATGGCGATTTAAAAAAAAAAAAAAAAGAATCTTAGAATGCATGTTTCTATGAGAAAGATAACAGGAAGGGAAGGAAAAAGAAAACACCCTACAGATGGTACATTTTCCAGCAAGGAAGAATCACTGACCCAACTTTCAACCCTTTTCCAAAAGTTCACAGATAAATGATATTGAAAACACCCACGCTTACAAGTATCATGATATGCAATTTCTTTTAACCCAGAAAAACACAGTAGCATGACAGAAAACCAGCCAGCACTCTTTACCTCGGGTCCCATGTGTATAAATGGTTTTTTGTTTACATCCCAGCTCAGGGCTCTGGAGCTGTGTGTGCCCAACTCACGTACGGTGGGGTACAATCGAGCGGCTGAGCCACAGAGGAGCGCAGCCACCCGAGGTCGTTGGGACTTTAAGAAAAGCAATCATGAGGTTTATCTTGAAACAATAAAAATACTCCCAGGAGGAACACGGTTAATAAATCATCTTTCAAATTTCAAATATATCTGGGAGAAAATATTTAGGGCCCATTTTATGCGCTCTCACTTCTTCAGCCGAGACTGCATGGGAAAACTTTAGTACAGATATTTTTCTGGGGATATATATTACTTTTATCCTTCCTGTGGCCATCTTCCCAACCAAGTTGTTGATGCTCTACCATTTGAATTTTAGCATCCAACTTGACGGAATGGGGACCACTGAATTCTTGACGAGCATAACTAAAAATGAAGCACCACATTGACACGGGTGTAATAAATGTCACCCGAGAAACACAGCAACCTCTTCCTTTTGAGATTGTTTGCCAAAGGCCAGTTTTGAGAATGGTTTCGGATATGTACATCACTAGTGACATATTAAATGGCTGGCCCCGCGTGGCATCGCTCATTTAATCCTGCAGCCAAAACCCAGGGAGACGCAGAGCCAAATTCTCTGATAATACCCCCCGACATGCAAGTCTGTTCTCCTCCATACTGTTTCCCACAGCTCAGAGCTTAGCATAATACAGTCACAGACCGAAAAGAGACATTCTACAGGCTTTCCAAGAATAAATAATGCACCACTTAATGATATCACAGAGAACTACCTCACCACACGTTTCTCAATGAAATGTGGATTCATCTTTCCTGAGTGTACTTAAGTTTCCCTAGCTGTTCAAGTTAAGCAAAATGTTACCTCTGATGTAATTACTTTATAAAACACAAGGGCCCTTTCCTGAACTTTCTACAGAGGCTGGCATATGGCTCCTGGTTTGCTCCTTCTGGTACTCTGAGCTGCACGGAGCACTGAAACATTCTGGACAGTATGTTTCCCTTTGGATGCTGTTAAGAGCAGAGGTGCAATTTCAGGAGAGGCATAAAAGACCCAATGGTTCCTGGAATTTCCTTTGTTTATCCATAGAGGGCATCAGTATTAGCCTTTCTCCTGCAGTTTTGGGCTGAAGGTGCCCATACTGTGACAGAAACAGACCTGTGCTCTGGACTGCTAATTTCAACAAGACACAGAAGGGGGAATAATCTCCAAAGAAATCCATCAGTACTGAAATTTCAGGTGCAGTAAAAAAACAAAAACAAAAACAAACTGAGCTCTTCTTGCCTCCTGTTGTTGCTAAATGTCTCTCCACAAAAGTAAACACATCAAGATGCACACGATTGTCTTAATCTGCTCCTTTCATTAGGGAAGCACAGTTTTCAAGAATGCAATGCGCATGTCATGAGGATGATGGTCGGGGAGAGTGTGTTAGGAAATCATGGTTGACAGATAAACCTGGATGCTCTCAGTTATTCTGGAAAAAGGTAATTCTTCATTGTCAGGCAAAGAGTATAATGAAAACCACGTATAAGAACAAAAACACTTGAGCGTATTCATGGCAAATAAAATGATGGTCCATTAAACTGTCACCCATTAGGTGTGGCCAAAGTTGCTAAAAATCCCGGGAGGGAATTATTCTAAAAAGTTTTAGTCAGTTATGCAAACTGGGATTTCTAAGGCTAAGTCCCGGTGATATTAACAGGATAGAGCACAATAGACCCAATAGCTAAAGAAGCCTCAAAGAACATTGGGTGCTTCCTTCGATGGACATTCTAGTCCCTCTGCCTCCTATTGTCTCCCCTTTTTGCCTCAAGTTTTCGAAACTGCTCATCTCCTGGTTGCTTCTTCACCTAATCAGAAACTGGAAAATATTCACACTGTGTTCAAAAAGCACTCTAGAGACCAAATAAAATTAAGCGAATACATAAGGAATATCAGATGTAAGATGGACACTTGCCCAGTGTCCTCTCACAAATTCAGAAGTTGAGAATTTTCAAGTGAAGATGAGCACCTTCTAACACCCACCGCGATTTCTACACTAAACTCTAATTCCTTAGTTTACCCCGTAAATATTCCACTTCAGATATATTTTCGATGAACTTGTAATTCAAACCTCTCTGACCCTCTTGGGTTTTGTTTTTTTAAAGCTTATGTCTCTGCACATGCAAATCAGTAAGAGTGACATAATAGATTCTATAACAATTTTCAACAGTGGGAAATCTAAACAAATGTTGAGAAGCCAAATTAATCACCCCTCTATTGGTTTACTTGAAGAAAGGAAAAAAAAACCAAGTTGGGGTTATAAGTGAAAGTCTACAAAATGCATTTACTTTTTTAAATTGCATGCAAAGTTTAGGAGCAAGTAATCCATTATCCGCGATTCTGTTGAATTCACAGTTGATTACTTTTTAAAAGTCAAAATGCTTGGTATTAATGCATCCCCAACATCAGAGAGACTGGAGCATGGTTTTGCCTTTCTGTAATTTATAATTTTATCTGACTTCTCTCACTAACCCCCTGAAAGGAAATGAGCGTTCTAGGGCATGACTCTCCCTACACACATAAAAACTGAAACTACAACAAAATACTCCTTTAGAGTGCAAATGCTAAAACCTTAATGCCTAGGTATAAAAAAAGAAAAGAAAAGAAAAGAAAAATCTATGTGCCAGGTAGAATTGCTGCTTTTTGAAAAAAGCATAATATGACAGAATTTCTTGAAACTGGGATCTATTATACTCTTAACTGTAAAGCTGTATTTTACCAATAGAAGATCTGAAACAGAAAGTTTCTCAGCAACACCCCTCAGTGTTTGACTGAGTGAACATTTCAAATCAGAGGAAAGCTTCCTCTGTTGAAGCTGGCCTAGAGTTGCCAAACTATCGAAGCTGCTTTCTTCCTGGAGGCTAAAAAAAAAATTAAGCTTATTTTTTTTTAAGCTGAATTAATGACTTTCTTGACGAAGCAGTCTATGCAGTGTGGTTTTTCTTTGACGTTCAGGCACACGGCTGTGTTTTTAACCTGCGACCCAGCAGTGTTCTGCCTGATATATGCATATAAAATCACGTGTATATAGCAGGTTAGTATATATAGGTATAAACAGGTTAGTACGTACATACATATATTCAGTGTTATAAGTATATAAACACTGGAAAATAATTAAAAGCAAGTGTTTCGGGAGCAAGTGTTCTGAAAACCCAATGTCACTCTATCCCATAAAGTGCTTCTCCAGCCCAGACATTTATCACCATCCATCACTCAGTCACGCGCCTCAACAACCCGCTCCCCTTTCTGATTAGAGATCACAGTTGCTTGAGTTGGCTTACAGAGTGTCATCTGTTTGAATGACAGATGTCTTTGCTGGAGTGGCACTCTGCTCGCTCTTGTTTTGTTTATGGAACAAAGATTCCTGAAAGGTCCTGGGCTGCCTCCACATTTAGGAAGAGCCTATAAACATCTGGTCAAGGGAAGAGGAGTAGGGGAGGGACGCAAAGGACCTCTTTTCTTTCCTCGTCCCCCCGTTAGAAGGAGAGATACCCACTCTAATTGTGATTACAAAAATGTTATTTCTCTGAGCAATCCCCGTAGCCACCTTTGTTTACCTGGCACAGAGAGACTCGTATTGATATTTCTCAGTTCCCTCTTCCGTCTTTTGACTACAGATAATAACTCTTTACTCTCCTTCCCCTTAACAAAAGGCTGCAAAGCAACCCGAAACCGAGTCGATATTTATTCAATAAATGTTAACCAATTCTCACAATGGAACTGATTTCCTGATTATTATTACCATCTTCTTCTTCTTTTTCTTCTTCTTCTTTTTTTTTTTTTTTTTTTTTAATAATTTCTAGCCCTGGGGACTCTGGCAATATCAGACAAGCCCCAAGGAGCAGCGAGGAAGTTCCTTGCTGGGAAAAGTTTGGAGGACATCCTGCTAGCCAGCTGGAATGGGCTCCGGTGGGGCCCCTCCAAGACGCGAAGCTCCTCTTTAGCACTTACAAGAAAATTGAATGAACGACAGGGAAAGGGTGGCGGGGGGGGGGGGTTGTGGATTGCTCTTCCGGACAACATGGTAGGGCTGAAATGAAATACCTAGACAGACTTACCGAAGAGCTTGCTGGGAGTGTCCTCGCTGTCATTTGATTCCACAGGCTCAAGCAGGGGCTCATTCAGCTCGCTGTCTGAAGTAGCAGCCTTGTCCTCACCTCTCAACTCCGCATTCATTTCACTCCGCGCTGACAGCAAGGGCTTACTGACTTGTCCAGCTATCATTGGATCCTGGGATGGGGGAAAAGAGTGAAGGGGAGGAAAAAAAAAGTGGCAGCTTTAGTGTGCGTGTCCTCTCTCCCTCTCCCTCTCTCCTCTCTCTCTCTCTCTTCCACACACACACTCTCCCTCTCTCCTCTCTCTCTTATCTGCTCCCGCTGTTATTGCTGGCTGCAGTCAAGTGAAGAGCTATTACAGATCCGAGGAGTTCTCCATTACTCCCCACCCTATTAAAGCTCAACTAGCATGTGAGAGATTCAGGAAGCTTCGGAGGGAAGAAGGGGGGGGGAGAAAAAAACTTCTTTGAAAGCCACCTAACCAACACAGCTTTAATTGTGGGATGTGCTTTTTTGTGCGAATGTTTTTACACCTTGTTCGGTCTTTAATGCAGTAAGAAAAAAGAAAGTGCTGGGTTTGTACTTCGGCAACACACTAAAAAGGAAGGAGCACCCTATGGAGGAACCACGGGCTATTTTAAGAAGCACTCTCCCTGGGGGAGAAGCAATTAAACCCTATCCCCAGAGCAGAGAAAAGAGATAGGGAGAAAAGAGTCCTCGAAAGGCTTTCAATGGAAGAAAAGAGATTTCTCATGTAAATTCCATCAGCACCCTTAGAAGTTGACTTCGGTGCTCTCAGATTTGGGACTGTGCCTGACCCCAAAGCCAATGAACATGTTAAAGCAAACAATACACAGCAAAATAGATGAAAATTGGTTCAAAAAAATTTTTTTTAAGGAATTGGAAAAATACTTACAAACTGTGTTCAATAATTCCGATACCCAGAGCATCATACGCCCAGAGCATTAGAGAAAAAGAAAGCAAAAAATCACCTCCAAAAAAAGGCAAACTTCCCCCCCTTCCCAATAATTTGAATCTGCTTTATCTTCTGCTCATTAGGAGGGCGTCTTAGGATCAGAAATGTTTCCCAAGGAGAGCCTGCTATTCCATTTGCAAACTCAGATGCATGATATTGTTTTGGCACAAACACCGGCTGCAGAAGGAGAAGGAAAGCAAGAAGCGCCCCTTTTGCGTTATCTGGGAGCTATTTATTGCCAAGTTCATGCCTAAGTGGTTCCTGAGCAGGAAACAGGTGACCAGCACAAGAGCAGGTGGGGCGGCATGCTCTCTCGTCCCATCGTTACATTGGTCGCGGTATGCCTGTGGTTATTTTTTTTTTAATGTATTCATGCCTGAAAAGTGAATTTGATATGACACATGATAATCTATGAAAATGTTAATCAATACAAATAGTTTAAGCTGTCATCAAATGCACTTCTTTAGTCAATACTCATACCACTGAAAACAATGTCACTGTCACCAGGGCTTAATGTGCACAGCACTTAAATATTGGACTCTGTGCATCAGTGCACTTCTTCTTCAAATACTGTAGGTAAACACATTTTCTCCCTATTTAAGGCTGAAGCACTCAGCACGCATTTAGCTGAGCCGAATCCTCCCTTTTGAATACCTTGATAGGTCCACTGGAGGGCAAAATTAATACTTAATTGAATCTCACAGTCATCAAAATAATCAATACTTTTTTATTATTTATTCTTTACAGTCTGTTGACTGTTTCAAACCTCTGAGGGAATGGTGGAAAGGATTCATGGCTTCGAAACACTGTCATTTAACAAGGTAATTTTCAGTGGGGCATTAGAGGTTGTGAAACATAATAAAACAAAAATGGTGGCTTATAATAGGAAGAAAGAAAAGAATTATATTTCTGCCATCTAACAAAACAGGATAAATAAAAAAGCAAGTGCAGAGAGAGAGAGAGCCGGAAAGGAGGGGGATGAGGGAGAGAAAGACTGGCTTTTGAAGGGTTTTATCATATCAAGAGCAGAGCCGGGCTTTCATAATGCTGACATTTCTCATCCTGACAATCCTAAACAAGTGGAAAGGATGAGATCGTAGATATCATCTTTCATCACATTCCCCAGCTTAAGAACCAACATGACAGCTCCTTTCCCCTTCACACTGTTAATTACTAAATAAAATACTACTCTCTGTCAGCATCAGATTATCGCAGATAGCAACCACAAACATTTCTCCATTGTTTCCCCTCTCTGGATCCGTGATACCTACCTTGAACTCTTTAGAAAATAAATTAGGCTTGTCTCACCATATTGTAAATATTTGAAATATAATCAATGTCATCAATGTGGTCGATTCACGGTATTGTCAGCCTAAATTTGCTGGTGATAGATTAGCATTTCATTGACTGTGTTTGGTCACTGAGGTTGGGAGCGCTTGACTTTCGGGGGTGGGGGAAGCATGCCCAGGGGAAAGGAGACATGAAATTCTCAGATTTTCCCCCAATTTCTTTCCTAGGCGTCTAAGAAAATGCGCGTTTGGATTCTTCTGAGTCAGTTAGTGGAGCGGGGTGGGGAGGGAAGGGAACCCTGCTTTGCCTCACGCTTTTGGTAAGTGTACTCCTCACGTGAAGTAAAGAGCCCAGGTTTAAATTCTAGTACATTTTTACCTTACCAACGGTTGACTACTCAGTCTCCCTAATCTAGAGGAAGGGTTGTGGCCCGTGCCTTTGAGATACCCTATCTCTGAGGCTGCACGGCTCATTTGAGCATTTTTTTAAGACAGCGTTCATGGCAAACTCATGTTTAGAACAGCATTCAAAACCCAGGATCAACCAAACATGGTATCGGGGAATATCTGGGTAGTCTTCCCCAAAACAAAGACTATTTTCTTCTTGTTTTATCTGTGAATGGTCGAACTGAATCCTGAAGCACGCAGAGGGGCCGAAATGTAGCTGCTAAGTTCAAGTGCACTTAAATCTTCAAGATGCTCAGTCTGGCTGATGTGTGCAAAGCATGTATGGGCAGATGGTATATATTCACTGATCATTAGCTCTTCTTCCTTCAATTACTTTTATGTACCTCATACATGGCTAGGTTCCCAACTAGTGCCTCCCGGTGACTTGAGCTTAGGAAATTCAGGAGTTTGTCATCCAGGTACTCATTTGATTTTTCATCTTACAAAACACTTTACGTTTTCCATGATGCAGCTGTAGCCCACATCTATATGTGCATGACATGGTTAAACAGCAAACCCCCAGTGAGGCAGAGAGCAGACAGCTTTTAATCACAGCTGCAACCACTGGGGGGTCCATTTGAAAATGTGTCACAAGCTGTAACCACTGAGTACAGTCATAAGTGATGAGGGAGTGCCCCTTTCAAGCAGCACTCGGTTCAGAAGTCATTCTCCCCCTGCCAAAAGGGATGGCAGTCTATAAAAATCCTTTCTGCCAGAACGAAGAAAGGATTTTCCGACAGGCACCAACCTAGGTGCTTGGGGGAATGCAAGAAAGTGGCAATTGCACCATGCACAAGGATCTCTGCAGCAGCACACGGGAACAGAAATAGCCAGGAGAGGCAAAAAATAGAAGCACCAAAGACTTCTTACTTAAAAATCGGAAACTGTCACAACTGCAGGCAAAGAAGCTGGGACCTCTCTGCAATTCTTGTATCAGCCCTGATGGAGGAAAAATGACTGATTCAATATGGAGGAGTGGCGAGCAGGTGCAGGAATAGGACATGGCGGGTGCCAGTAGAGGTCAATCCATGACGACTCACATGGCTCATCAGAGACCCAAGAGCCAGACGCCAAGAAAAGAAGAAGCAGGAGAGGTGGTTTCCATGAGCAAAATCTGAACAAGGAATTTTGCCATGTCCTCCAATGAAAGGACTATGATCAACGGTGACAGAACTACCCAACGATGACTGAAATCTCATTCGAGCATTGTCAAGGAACAGAAATCAGGCCCATGTAGGGAATGAAGAGAGGCACTTCAGATATATGTAACGTCACCCAAACTATGCAAGGCATTAATCCCTCTTGGAGGGACACAAGTCTGAGACTCAGAGAAGCCAAGTGACTCATCCCAGAGCCACAGAGCTCGTGTGTGGTGATGCTGTATTTTGAGCTTCAGTAGATTCATCCTTTTATACTGCCCAGTAGGCACTGGATAAAAAACCAAGGCTCATAAATTTAGTAACTCATGGGGTGTCCCAGAACTTGAATTACAGGCCCTGAAGGGTGTTAAACTCTGGATAACTGATTCCCAAAGCATGTGTGTAGTATCTTCCTCCTTGCAGACTCTAGGAACAAAAACCTTGTCTGTCCAACACTGCTCGTGTGAAATCTATGGGACAATACAGTGTAAGAGACAAGACATCAGACAGTGTCAAACATCCAGGCTTGCATTCAGGTTCATGGTCTACAGAAACTTAGCAAATCATTTGACCACCGATACCCTCAATTCTCTCATCTAGAAAATGAAAAGGTTGGAATAAAACAGCATTTCCCAAAGTGCATTCCACAGAACACTTGTCCCCAAAGATACTCTACTTAAAAGAGTTTTGCAATCATACCCACATGGAAAATGCAACAGAAGAGTCTACCAGGAAAGAAACCGATTCAGCTCTGCTTAACCCCGCATTTCCCCAAATCATCTGACCGCGGAAGGACTTCTCCTTGTAATCTCTGTTGCATTATCCAATGGATCTGGTGCCTCTTGAAACTCACTTTACAATTTATTCTAAATTTACATTTACGTTACTGCTAATGTAAATTACAGCTCTAACTATCAATGATGCTGCAAAAATTACCCGGAAGCTTCAGCAAGTACACATCTGCCCAGTGCTTCCCACACTTTAGTAACTTTTTCCTAACTAATATTCCTTACAGTTTATTTCTATATGGTTACATACAACTTAGCATATACTAACTGTGTATATTCTCACTGTATACTAGTTCCTGATGTCTTTTAATATAATTTTTAAATACAGATGTCCCCGTGCAGCTCAGGTCGTGATTCGGGGTCCTGAGACCGAGCCCCACATCCAGCTCTGTGCTCAGCATGGGGTCTGCTTGAGATTCTCCTTCTCCCTCTGCCCCTCCCACCGCTTGTTCTCTCTCTCTCCCCCAAAATATAAACAATCTTTTAATTAAAAAAAAAGATATCTCTGTGTATTTCTGCTGTAACCCCCCTTTATCTGAAGAGCAGATAGAGGGCACTGTATGAAGGAAGAGAATTCAGCTTGGGCTTTCACTCAGCTGTCAACGATAATCCTCGATAAACAAAGAGATAATTCAGCTAAAGGCCTGTGATGATTTAACCAACAGAGTTTTTGTAAGCAGAATCATTCTCATTTGATAGTCAGAGAAACTAAAGATAGCGAGATGATTAACTGAGCAAAGCATCCGTGTCCAGTGGCAGCCACACGATGGAAATAGCCACCCCCGTCTAAACCGAGCTTGAACTGGGGCCAGCATATTTTTATGTACATACAAACCAACTATGAAGCAGGCAATCAGAAGGCTTTGAGGGAAATGTAAATAAGACTGGCAGGCTTCACAACTCCAAGGAAACAATTAATTTGTTTGCGAAGTGCCAAAGTATGGCGAAGTGATGCTCAACAGATCTATTTCTAGAATTCAATAGAAAAATTATATCCATTATAAAGAAAAAAAAATGTATTGGGCTGCTCCCCATACCCCCCCTTAGTAGGCCACATTTCAGTTTAGGAAAATTACCTATAGGCAAATTACCTACAGCCCATTTAAGATGCAAAGACAGCACCGTATTTTGTATTTAATTTCTCCCACTGAGAAGAGGTAAAATCAAAATCACAGATAATTAAGAGGATAAAACCAGACTTTCATGGGTCTGGGGAAAGAAAACTTCAAGTGTGAATTTTGTTACCTTGGTCATGAAGTAAAACAATCTTTATCTTTCTTTTGCCAATTACCAAATATTATTAAGTCAGTTGGTTCTCATTATAATATTTAATGAGAACCAGTTCCCTCGAAAGTTACAAGGCGTTTCTATTTTTTTACCATGAAATATTTCCTCTTTCTGCCAATAATTTGTAAAGACATTCTATTTGACTTTTAGAAATAAGACCATAATTTATTTTTATGATTTTTTCTATTGTTGTAAGTATATATTTATTGTTGAAAATCCTGAAAATTAATGAAGATCAAAACACTAAAAATACCATAAATTCACCCACCGCCCCCACTGCCGCTTATTTCATTTTAAATGTCACTTCCTAAACTGCAAACAAAAATTGTTTTGAGAAAAGCAGAAAAACCCACATTTTTGGCAAATACTCAATAGATGGAAATTTACATTATAATGAACTTAATTACACAGCTTACACAAATGCACCCTCGTTCATCTCACAATAGATTTTCACAGCGAAATGTTGATACCAACCTGGGTTTCCTTCCTCAACCCAAGATTCCCAACTGTTATCTATCTACCCCATCTCTCCACTTCCCAGTTAGCGTGGCTGAGATCTTATTGGACCCTGCCCCAAAATAAACGAGCTGAGTATTCTGTGCATATCAAGCAGGCATTCAAACCTAAAAAGGAAGGCTGGGTTTCGAGAGAGAAGCACTAAGGAGGCTTCCCAAGAACTCGTGGACGCTCCCTGTTTCAGCATTAAGCACCTGCATGACCACGAGGGAGTCACTGCGTCTACATCCATACAACACGGCTTTCTATTTCTCAAGGGGGACGCTGTGAGACTTGAGTGAGGTGATGCACAGAAAACATACATGAATATGGTTAGAAGGATAGACGGATTGCACAGAAAGACCACCTTCCACCACACCACTTCCCCCAGTGAGGCATCCAACTGACCGTGGGTCCAGCTGGAACAGAAGTCTACGCCGCGGTGGATGTTGTGGTGTCCCTCCCAGAACCCCCTTCACCACCAACCACTCACTTCCCAGCTGCCACGAGTGTTGGCCGAGATGGCTCGCAGCTGAGTCCTCCTCTCTCAGGACTCGCCTTTGCCTGAAGGCAGCTGACTCTCCAAGGTCATATCCCTTCCTCAGGAGGCAGCCTCCATTTTGCTGTGTGGCCTGCAAAGCTGAAAATACTTATTCTCTGTCTCCTGACAGAAAAGGTTTTCGACCCCTGAGGCCCGCCCTAGGTTCAGTCAGTTGCCTAATCAACATTCCTGCTCGGGGGGCTACCATCTCCTCAGAAAGGCCCTACCTCAGGCTCGGGTACCACCCAAAGTCAGCTACCTCCGTTCACCGCCCACCACTCCTTCACCCTGTGTCTTGCTGATTTGTATCATTTGTATTAGTTTGAGCGGCCCTAGGAACTTACTGACCAGCCTTAGCGGAGGCTGGAAATGGGTTTTCATTCAGTTAGTCGCATTCAAGATACATGCACTGGCTAAAATATTTTAGAGACATTCCCCTCCCTTGAGTGGAATCAGAGGATATTAAGAATCTAGGAAGTCCTGTTGCCTCCAGGTTTCGGGCTAGAAGCCTAAACTGTCCCACATCCAGTCTTCGGTTCAGAGAGCTCTAGCTGCCTGATGGTATGAGAGAAACACCTTGCTTCTTTTTTTTTTTAATTTTTTTTATTGTTATGTTAATCCCCATACATTACATCATTAGTTTTAGATATAGTGTTCCATGATTCATTGTTTGTGCATAACACCCAGTGCTCCATGCAGAACGTGCCCTCCTCAATACCCATCACCAGGCTAACCCATCCTCCCAACCCCCTCCCCTCTAGAACCCTCAGTTTGTTTTTCAGAGTCCATCGTCTCTCATGGTTCTTCTCCCCCTCCGATTTCCCCCCCTTCATTCTTCCCCTCCTGCTACATTCTTCTTCTTCTTTTTTTCTTTCTTAACATATATTGCATTATTTGTTTCAGAGGTACAGATCTGAGATTCAACAGTCCTGCACAATTCACAGCGCTTACCAGAACACATACCCTCCCCAGTGTCCATCACCCAGTCACCCCATCCCTCCCACCCCACCCCCCACTCCAGCAACCCTCAGTTTGTTTCCTGAGATTAAGAATTCCTCATATCAGTGAGGTCATATGATACATGTCTTTCTCTGTTTGACTTATTTCGCTCAGCATGATACCCTCCAGTTCCATCCACGTCGTTGCAGATGGCAAGATCTCATTCCTTTGGATGGTTGCATAATATTCCATTGTATATATATATATACCCCCTCTTCTTTATCCATTCATCTGT
>NW_022589747.1:13698308-13730426 GCF_004348235.1 Phoca vitulina | reverse complement strand
TTCACAGCGCTTACCAGAACACATACCCTCCCCAGTGTCCATCACCCAGTCACCCCATCCCTCCCACCCCACCCCCCACTCCAGCAACCCTCAGTTTGTTTCCTGAGATTAAGAATTCCTCATATCAGTGAGGTCATATGATACATGTCTTTCTCTGTTTGACTTATTTCGCTCAGCATAATACCCTCCAGTTCCATCCACGTCGTTGCAAATGGCAAGATCTTATTCCTTTTGATGGCTGCATAATATTCCATTGTATATATATACCACATCTTCTTTATCCATTCATCTGTTGATGGACATCTTGGCTCTTTCCACAGTTTGGCTATTGTGGACATTGCTGCTATAAACATCGGGGTGCACGTAGGCTTTCGGGTCCCTACTTTTGTATCTTTGGGGTAAATACCCAGTAGTGCAATTGCTGGATCATATGGTAGCTCTATTTTCAACTTTTTGAGGAACCTCCATACTGTTTTCCAGAGTGGCTGCACCAGCTTGCATTCCCACCAACAGTGTAGGAGGGTTCCCCTTTCTCCGCATCCCCGCCAACATCTGTCATTTCCTGACTTGTTAATTTTAGCCATTCTGACTGGTGTGAGGTGGTATCTCATTGAGGTTTTGATTTGGATTTCCCTGATGCCGAGCGATATTGAACACTTTTTCATGTGTCTGTTGGCCATTTGGATGTCTTCTTTGGAGAAATGTCTGTTCATGTCTTCTGCCCATTTCTTGATTGGATTCTTTGTTCTTTTGGTGTTGAGTTTGATGAGTTCTTTATAGATTTTGGATACTAGCCCTTTATCTGATATGTCATTTGCAAATATCTTCTCCCATTCTGTCAGTTGTCTTTTGGTTTTGTTGACTGTTTCCTTTGCTTTGCAAAAGCTTTTTATCTTGATGAAGTCCCAATAGTTCATTTTTGCCCTTGCTTCCCTTGCCTTTGGCGATGTTTCTAGGAAGAAGTTGCTGCGGCTGAGGTCGAAGAGGTTGCTGCCTGTGTTCTCCTTTAGGATTTTGATGGACTCCTGTCTCACATTGAGGTCTTTCAACCATTTGGAGTCTATTTTTGTGTGTGGTGTAAGGAAATGGTCCAGTTTCATTCTTCTGCATGTGGCTGTCCAATTTTCCCAACACCATTTGTTGAAGAGACTGTCTTTTTTCCATTGGACATTCTTTCCTGCTTTGTCGAAGATTAGTTGACCATAGAGTTGAGGGTCCATTTCTGGGCTCTCTATTCTGTTCCATTGATCTATGTGTCTGTTTTTGTGCCAGTACCATACTGTCTTGATGATGACAGCTTTGTAGTAGAGCTGGAAGTCTGGAATTGTGATGCCGCCAGCTTTGCTTTTCTTTTTCAACATTCCTCTGGCTATGCGGGGTCTTTTCTGGTTCCATACAAATTTTAGGATTATTTGTTCCATTGAGAGAAATGTATCTAATTGTTAATAGTGATTACTTCTTAGATGATGGGCTTATAGATTTTTTATAGGTATAAAAGCTTTTAATTTTTCAACTTTTCTAATTAATTACCACAAAAATAGACATTAATAAACATAACATAAACATTAATAACTCATGTCCTTTCATGCCCTGCTCAACTATCACCTCTTCCATGAATTATTCATATTTCCCAATCAGAATTAATCTCCCCTCTTCCAAGCTCCCATAAACTGCCCGTGTCTCTTTGGAACTCTCTATATAACACTCCTGGCTGAGGTGCAGTTAAATGTATGCATGTTAGCTTAATTTAATTAAACCATTTGATTCTAGGCTTCTCAGGATTGCATGCCCTAACTAAGGACTTCCCGTGATGTACATTATGAGATTCCAGAGAGATGTCCGCAAGTACAGGGTCCTGTAAAGAAATACTTCAGCTTGGAGATTGAATGGCATGAGTGCAAGGCAAAGTCTGTCTTAGCAAGTGGGTGTTTTCTTGTGTATTACAGAGGGTGGGGCTCTGTAATATTTTGCTATTAATGTAGGTGGTGGTGTTTCTCGAGACACTCATTGAATGTAAGGCAACAGTATAAAGTAGTCATTAGGAATGAGACATTTAGGCACTAGACCCAGGAAAATTAGCAGTTTCCTTATGTATAAAATGGGGAGAGCACTATTACCCACCCGTGGATAGTGGTGAGAATTAAAAAAGATGATACAAGTTTGCAGGGAAAATGTCTGGCCAACAACGAGCTATTATATAAGAAATATGCCACCAGAAGAACTCTATTAGTTACAACAGTCTGACTGGAACATCCCCGTCTTATCTTTGACATCATGAAGTCATAGCTAGAGAGACTCCCTCTACCACCTCCTCTTGCTTCGACACAGTAAACCATCGTTTATCACCCATCTGGAGAGGGAGTGGTCGTGTTTTTGCAGGGTCAGCTGCATGAGCTTGAGACCCGTGCATCACACAGGGCCGGGGCAGAGAAGGGTTCACGCTTTGTTTCCTGCTCTACTGTCACCATCGTGACGTTTTTACTAATTTCGAACCAGGGGCTCTGCATTTTCATTTTGCACTGGGCGATGCCAGTGACGTAGCCCGCCCAGTAAGCTCTCCAGTGGGCAGGTTATGCCCCCCGGTGGACTGGTAGTTCCTAGATTCCCAACGCATTAGGGGCGTATGACTTGTCTACCTTCCCTCATGTGTAATAACAGCCTTTGCCCTAAAGGGGCAGCACCTGGGAGGTGGCCGATATGTTGATGTTTTGTTGCTCATCTTATGAGTCTGGGTTTAGATCTCCTCTCTTCTGCTTGTGCTATCTGCTACCTGATTTCTTCCTAAGAGTGGCCGCGATTCTTTTGCCATGGACACTAACTGTTGTTTGTTTTGCTTATTTTTTTTATACATTACGAAAAGCCACGTTGCTCCTGCCACTGGTCGCATTTGTGCTTTCTAATCCTGATGCTCTGGACAACGTTCCACTGTCATTGCACTTAGATCTTCCTTCTCCTGCAAGGACTGTTTCAGAAGCTAGGCTGGGAAGGGCTTTCGAGGGAGTGCCCTCATGTGCAAACACAAGAGGGTCTCTTTGCATCGGGGCAGCTTGCCGAGTTGTTTTTCATTGCTTCTGAACACAGGGAGAGTGGACAGGAGGGATGCGGCTGGCCCATATTCCTGGCTTGCTCTGTGACTTGTCAGTTCTTGATTTACAGATTGATCCGGGCTGTCCCTCCTGGAAAGAAATCTGAGTCCGCCTGGTGCTTAATGGCTGTCCTACATCTAGGAAAGTCTCAAGAGCAACTAGTAGCTAGACGACTTGAACTTGGGTTGGAAATCAGATGCTGGTGCTCTTTTTATTGGACACTGAACATTCTTAGTAGATTCGGACCAGAAAAAGCACTGCAGACAGAGTCAAGAGCCTAATGTTGTCATTGACCAGCTGCTGGGAGATTATCTCTGGAACCTCAATTTTCTTACGTGGAAAGGGTGGTATTATTTTCTTCCCTTTCCCGATGTCGTAGGGCTATTGTAAGGATCAAATGGGATGGGGACAAGCCCTCCATAGCCTGCAGAGCACTGCGAATGTGTAAGATCTGCACCCCATAACTCCTATTTTACGAATCGAGGCAGAGAATCAAAGTTTATTTCTATTTTCCATTCGGCATCCCTTCACCTCCTGATTTCGAGTGGACAGGAGTCTCTCAGCAGAGGGAATAGACTATGCTAAGGGCTAGAGGCGAAATGGAACCATTTGTCGGGGCAACTACAAATCGTTTCGGAAGGCTAGGGTAAAGAAGAAGTGGAAGCGGAGAGTCTGTATTCGTTTCCTGAGGCTGCTCTAACAAACTCCACCAGCCAGGTGGCTGAAAACAACAGAAGGTTATTCTCTCATGGTCCTAGAGGCCGGAAGTCCGAAACCACAGTGTTGGCTGGCCGGGGTCCCTTTGCGGGCTCCAGGGGAGAATCTGTTCCTGCCTCTTCCCAGCTTCTGGGGGTTGCTGGCATTCCTTGGCTTGGGGCCACATCCCTCCAGTCTCTGCCTCTGTGAACATCTTTCCTCCTCCTCTGTGTGGTCGAATCGCCTTCTGCCCCTCCTCTTTTAAGGACACTTGTGATTGCATTTAGGGCTCCCCTAGATAATCTGGGTCTCCCCATCTCAAGATCCTTGACTCTATCACATCTGCAAAGACCCCTTTTTACTATATAAGGTAGCATCCACAGGTTCCAGAGATTGGGAAGCGGATACCTTTGAGGGGCCACCATGGTGCTTACCATCGGAAGTGGAGATGGAAGGATCTTGATCTGAGCCTTGCTCTGGAGTTTGGAATTTATCCTGAGTGCAATGGGGAGGCATTGGAGGCTTGTAAGGGCCTGAGGAGATGGGCTGAAGGATCCAGAATAGAGGTAGGAAGCCTTGTTGGAGAACTGCTCCAGTCCGTGTGTGCATGCCTGGGCATTGGGGGGGGGGGGCGCCCCCTCCTCGGACTACTCTGGAGAGTGTGTTTCTGTTGGCCAATCTTAAAGTCACACGTTATTCTGAGGACCTCCTTGGCCTCTGGGTCCTCTGACCTCATCCACACCAGAGCCTTTGAACCTGAGGTCAAACATCCAAGGGACTGTGTTCTTCCATGGGGCACACCTGTTCTCATGTTCTCTTTCTTTCACTTGGAGAGAGATGAGAGCCCATGCAAGCTGAACCGACCAATGCTGCAATATCTCACCCTGTCTCTGGAATATTTTTAATTTAATGAGCAACAATGTCTTAATAAAGCAACTTTGTTGGGATTTCAGTTATCAGGAAGCAACTGGGAGAGGGTTGGGGAAAATGGACTTTCCTTCCCACAGTGGGCGAAGTCCCAGATCCCAATTTACACCCAGACATCTGGTGCTCCTTTATGGTTGGGATGTAGGGTGAGGAAAGGCAGGGAGGCCCAAGCCTGAAGTTCTCTGATTTATTTAGTCTTCAAGTTTACCAGTAGCCTCATTTAATAGAGTCTTATCATATTCTTTATATGTATTAAACATAATTCCGGAGATCTTTGGTATTATGTGGTTTTATCTTTAGGGTTTATCCCACCGTCCCAAAGCATATATCCTAATACCGCAAGTAAAAATGAAATATTGTGCTCTTAAATTTCTGGTCTCAGCCACACAATATATTATCAGTAATAATCATAGTGAATATTTGTATCATTGAAAAATATGTTTACACATGGAACTTTGCGAATGCCGTGAAAAAAGTATTACACGTATTGTCACACAGAACAACAAAATATGAAGGTGTCCTGTAATGTAGGGCTCAGCTCTTCACCCAGTTCTGTGAAGGCATAAGGTACAAGGGCTGCCCTTGTGGCCGGCAGCTTGAACTCTGCCTTTGCAGAGAGCTGGTGGTCTGCTTGTGCCCTCAGAACATTGTACCGATGAGCCAGGAGGAGAGTGTTCTTGTTATTGTCTTGCTACTGTCCTTGTCCCTTCCATCGCGCAGACAGGTGCGTAATGAGCGGCTGAAAATTGTTCACATGCTTGCAGACGTCCTTTTGCATTTGGCTGCAAGTCTGTTTCAGAGGAAGAGAGGGAGTCACTCTGGTAACTAATGAAAAAAAGAAAAGACAAGGACTGCTTTTTAGGCCCAGATAAAAATATGACTTAATAAAGTTCACACGATGAAATTAGATTTTCGCGAAACTTCATCTACCCTTGATTTTGTTTCTTTATTGATGTTTGGCTGTTGAATCGTAAAACTCTTGGCTATCAGAAATACATGGAGTCACCTAGTCCTAGCCCTGGAAGAACTCTGCATTTTTAGCTAAAGTCCTCTACTTGGTCGTCTTGTTCTCCTTGTATCAGAGAAAGAAAAAATATAGCCACCCCACCTCCTTCCCTTTAAATCAGCCCCCTGAGCTAACGGATGTGATCAGTTGTGCATGCAATTTTCCATATGTCATATGCTTTCCTACCCATTTAAAAACATATATAAATATATTTAGATTTACAAAAGCACATAGATATTTATTTATTTAACATATATTTACTTAATAATTAGTTAAACAAATTTTCATTGAATTGTTACGTGTATCCGGCACTGTTCTAGGTGCTGGGGATATAACATTGAACAAAACAAATAAAAACCCCTGTCCTCACTTACATTCTAGTGGAATTGTTATTGGCGTTTTTTTTTTGTTTTTTTTTTTTAAAGATTTTATTTATTTATTTGAGAGAGAGCACATGAGAGGGGATAGGGTCAGAGGGCAAAGCAGACTCCCTGCCGAGCAGGGAGCCCGATGCGGGACTCGATCCAGGGACTCCAGGATCATGACCTGAGCCGAAGGCAGTCGCTTAACCAACTGAGCCACCCAGGCGCCCTATTGGCGTTTTTTTTGAAGAAAGTCTCAAGATCTGGAATAACTTTGGTTTAGGGGAATACATGAGATGAAGATGTGATCTATCCACTTTGGGGGGCTCACCTACCTTGGGTGGTCTTCGAGTTGGTCTTCCTATGACAGTTTTGAGTTGGGAGGAAGCTGCCAGAAGGAACATAGGGCCAAAGGGAAGGAACAGCTCAGTGCCTTGAACACTATCCTCTCTGCGAGGAGTGGGAAGATAAGGATATGAACTCCCCAGCAAAGGATTTGGTCTAATTGAGGCAATGAAATGTTTATGCACAGCTTCCAGAGGACTGCTGACAGGGCATGCAGAGAGGATGGGTTGAAGTTAGATTGGGTTCATCAATGAAGGATTCTGCAAGGCTCTGTTTGTTACAAACTTTGAAGAAGATGAAGAAATTTAAAAGTAGCAAAAAGAAAGAATGTTGTGTGCAAAAGAAATAGCAGTATTTACCCAAGTGTGTTTGCTTTATAAGCAAGGTGCCTTGACTAGCAGAGGTGAGCGTTTGGGGAGTAAGAGCAAATGAAGGGGTGGAGCATCTGCTGGACAGAGGGTTTTGTGTTGGCCCCTGAATCCCCCAGCTCTAACTTGGGTTTTGGCACATCATAGGTACTCAGATCATTGTTAAAAGAAAGAAAAGTGGGCTGGGAGTGGGGGTGAAGGGAGGAGCCTTACCGAGGGTCTGGACTATTGGATTCAAGAGTTTGAACTTGAATTAACCCATTCTAGGTGGCAGGATTATTGAACTATGACATCTATGGTGGCCTTTTTTTTTTTTTTAAGATTTTATTTATTTATTTGACAGAGAGAGAGATAGCAAGAGCAGGAACACAAGCAGGGGGAGTGGGAGAGGGAGAAGTATGCTTCCCGCCAAGCAGGGAGCCCTGCCCAGGACCCTGGGATCATGACCTGCGCCAAAGGCAGATGCTTAATGACTGAGCCACCCAGGCGCCCTGTGGTGCCTGCTGAGCTCCTGAGAAATCTTCAAAAGTTTTCAAAAGTTGAATTGAGGACTTTGGACAAGCAGGCAAAAGGAGTGGACGTATTTAGGAAGTCTAAAATACCAGGGTTACCACCACAAGCCAAACAGCTCGGTAACGTCAAAACAGTCCTTCCTTCCTATTCTTCCTCCCTTCCTTCTTCAAATATTTATTAAGTAGTTACCACCAGGTGCCAAGCATGGGGAAAACAAAATGAAACACATCTTGGCCTCTGCCTTTGAAGAATTTGGCTTCTTAAGAAAACTGCTATACTCTCCTTGCTTCTGAATGACGTCATAGGGTAAATACATGAAAAAGCTCATTTTTAATAAGGAGTATCTACATCTGACCATCATATATCAGAAATAAGTGTTGATCTGAAAGAAAAAGCTTCTTCTACTGCATAATTGATTATTTCTGAAAAGCTGTGGTCAAATGCATAATCTCAAAATGAGTCATGTTTCCCTTGACATGCATTAGAACTTTGTCAGAGCTCTATTAATTAATCAGTTAAGGGACACCTGGCTGGCTCAGTTGGTTGAGCATCCGGTTCTTGATTTTGGCTCACGTCATGATCTCAGGATCCTAGGACTGAGCCCCCTGTCGGGCTCTGCATTCACCGAGGAGTCTGCTTGGGATTCTCTCTCTCCCTCTCCCCCTCTCCCTGCTCACACGCTCTCTCTCTCTAATAAATAAATCTTTAAAAAAATTAATCAGTTGATTGCTCATGGCCTTTGAGTCCGTTTCTTCCAGCTTTATTCTATCATCTTGTTCACCCTCTCTCTAGCCCTAATTGACACTCTAAGTAAATAACTAGATTATTTGGGAAGTTGCTATTTAAAGAAATATCTGTAAGGTGAAGTGGCATTTGGAGTGTGAGTAGTTACCCCATAATTTATCTGTGGTCAGGCAGCCCCTTTGTGAGTTTCTCTAGTGGTTTCGATGGTCTCTCTTGCTCTCGTATACCTCGTGGAAATGACCAACTCTATTTCTCAAAATGCCTACTTTTTACATGGAAGATCTCAGGCAAAACTTTCATTTAGAGCAATTGTTAGAACAAAGCTCCTTAGAGTTGCCTGAGGCTATAATTCTTCTTCTAAGGTGCTAGACACGTTGCAGGTGCACAATTCTGAAGATTCGGAGGGTTCTTCTTGCTTCTCCTGGCGGCATCCTTGGCCTATCATTGCCTTCTTTCTCCAGTGGAGGCTGGGAGTCTAAGCCATTATTCGCTCGAAGACATGGATGGCTTTATCTAAAGAAGGCCTTGCTTCTCTTACATTACAACATGGTCAGTCCCTTACAGTGGACTTTCCAGGCCAGTTTCCCAGCTGCACCTTCTTCAGACTTCTCTCTCCACTTAAATCTGATAATTCAGGGGAAAAGAAAAAGTAAGCCAAATTTTATGACTCTCTAATGTCCTTAAACATTTACTAAATATCAAAACAAACAAATTATTCCCTCCATAAACTGACAATCAACGTGCTCGTTAAGAAATCTGCAGCAAGACCAGGTAGTATATAAAAATAGACTCTGAAAACAGTTGTATCGCCATTTCAGAACATACTTGGAATTGGTGGGCGTATGCATTGGTGGGCAGAGAAGGAGCCACATTACACCATTTTGACCAGCCTATGTCATTTATTGGAAGCATCCAAATACAACCCGCCCCAAGCAGAGAGAAATAACTTTGGTGCATTTGTTGGGCCTGTTTGCAAATGTGTAGAGTAGACATACCTGAATCCTGACTTTCCTGCTTCTATCTGGCAATGGGCCTCTCCGCCCCTTCTTCGGGAGCTACTGTGTATATTTTTAAGAAGGTAGGATTGTGGATGATTCTTACTTTATTTTTTATGTCTTCTTCAAGAAAGAGAAAGAATAACATGATCCACCCCACATTTGTTTTTATTTATTTCCTTTTCTCTGCCTGGATACGAAAAGGTTGTGAGAAAGCTTACCTTAACAGAATTTAAGGGGAAATGAAATTTAAAATACAGTTAGCTCTTGAACAATGCAAGAGTTAGAGGTACTGACCCCCCAGCCTAAAATCCACGTATAACTTTTGACCCCCCAAAACTTAATAGCCTACTGTGGACCAATAACATGAGCAGTTGATTAACACATATTTTGTATATGTATTATATACTGTATTCTTACAATAAAATGAGCTAGAGAAAAGAAAATGGTATTTACAAAATCATAAGAGGGGTGCCTGGGTGGCTGAGGTTGTTAAGCATCTGCCTTCGGCTCAGGTCATGACCTCAGGGTCCTGGGATCGAGCCCCCCATCGGGCTCCCTGCTCGGTGGGGAGCCTGCTTCTCCCTCTCCTTCTACTGCCCCCCTGCTTGTGCTCTCTCACTCTCTCTGTAAAATAAATAAATAAATAAAATCTTTTTTAAAAAAAGAAAATCATAAGAGAAAATATATCTACAGTACTGTACTGTACTTATCGAAAAAATTCACTTATCAATGGACCCATGTAGTTCAAATCTGTATTGTTCAAGGGTCAACTTCATTTGAAGAGGAAACAGGCAAAGATAAAATTCATTCATATTTTTCACAAATATTTATTGAGTGCCGACTGCGTGCCAGAATTGGGCTAGGCAGCAGGGATGCGGTAATGAGGCACACAGTTCTGCCTGCATGGGACTTAGATTCTAAAGAGGAAGACAGGTATCTATCAAACGACCACACACACACACACACATTCGCGCACTAAGATAAATGTTATGGGAGCAGAAGCACAAGAAATTGTGATCTAATTAACTCAAGGGAAGGAGGATGGATAGTATTAGCTTTCCCTGAAGCCTAAATAAAGATGAGCTGCTTCTGCTGAATATGGCAGCCACAAGCGGGGGAACAGTGGATGCCGAGGCCCCCAGGCCTCAGGGCTTGATGCCTTTCAGGAGCTAGAAAGTACTGGAGGATAGGAAGGCGAATGAGCACAGACGCTGGTTGATGGGGGAGGGGGCACGGGGGGCACATCAGGCAGGAGCTTTGGAAGACCAATTATGCAATTATCGAGGGGTATCATCCAGAGAGTGATGTCTTAGATTTGCTTTTTGGTTTTTCTTTTTTTTAGATTTTATTTATTTATTTGACACAGAGAGAGAGAGAGAGAGAGATCACAAACAGGGGGAGTGGCAGAAGGAGAGGGAGAAACAGCCTCCCACCTGAGCAGGGAACCCAAGGTGGGGCTCGATCCCAGGACTCTGGGATCATGATGTGAGCCGAAGGCAGACGCTTAACCGACTGAGCCACCCAGGCGTCCTAGATTTGTTTTTACAATGACAGCAGAAGAGAGGTAAAATGAGGTTGGGCTACAGTGAGTAAGGTTTCATATGTTTGATAACATGGTCACAACTTAGAGAGAGAAGAGAAGAAATGAGCCCAGCATTGGGCAGGGAGCTTACAGCAGAGCCTGGGGAAGGAAGCTTCCCCCAGTGCTCCTGAGAGGCCAGGGATGGCTGGGAATTCAAGTCTGGAATTTCCTCAATGGAGGTGACAGTGGTGGGTCCGTGACATTATTTTCTCAATCAAAGCACAGGAAACCAGGATTTACACAGCATGTTAGTGGCCGAGCAGACCACCCCCAGGCAAGAGATATTTTCACCAGGCTGCTTTTTATGCTTAAAATGATCAGTTCACATCATTTAAAATAGTCTTATAAAGAATTTAATAGCATGAATATTTTTCAAATATGTAACATCGTATGAAAAATTAAGTTACATAGCACTAGATACAAATAAGAGGTTATGGGGCGCCTGGGTGGCTCAGTCATTAAGTGTCTGCCTTCAGCTCAGGTCATGATCTCAGGGTCCTGGGGTCGAGCCCCGCATCGGGCTCCCTGCTTGGCAGGAAGCCTGCTTCTCCCTCTCCCACTCCCCCAGCTTGTGTTCCCTCTCTCGCTGTCTCTCTCTCTCTCTGTGTCAAATAAATAAATAAAATCTTTAAAAAAAAAACAAACAAATAAGAGGTTATGTAACTACATTTCCATATACTTCTATGTGTGTTTGCATAATACACACAGAAAAACACATGGAGGAGTATATATTAGAATATTCTTTTATCTGACTAGTGGGATTATGGATAGATTTTATTAACTTCTTTACAGTCATTGATATTTTCCAAATTTTCTACAAAAAGTATATTATTTTTTACATTATTAAAAATGAGTTTAGGTTTTAAGTATTTTCCTGTCGGAAAAATTTTTCAGGAAATCTAAATATAGCCTAATCAAGTAAATCCTATGGCAAGGGCAGCACACACGTATATGCATTTTATTGTAGGAAACGCTGTTGAAACCTGAGCGTAGATGACACAAACATCCTGGCAAAATACAGTTTTAACCTGTAATTGAGCTGAAGTTGCTTATACACGAAGAAAGGACAAAGAAACAAGTTTTCATTGGTAAAGATGGATTTTGGAACTGTGCCTTGACGGGAGTGGGAAAGAACCCCAGACCAGGGTAGGTGTGTCTGCAGCCATTCAGTTCTCTCCCCTCCCCTCCCCCCTGCCCTCCCCCCATGGAAAAAATGCTCCGGTGCTTGTGCATTTCTGTTTTCCTTCCCATCCTACACATAGCAACTGAGACAGAAGGGAAGGGCTGGGTTACTGGGAGAACCTAGGATGCCCTGGAAATTATAGGGGGAAATCATTTTGAAACTAGAGAACAAACAGGTAATCTTGGGCTACAGCTTGTCTATAATCACCTAATTTCTACCCCGTACTTCATTTCAGAAGACATCCTTATTACACAAGACCCACGTACCTAGAAGAGATGAAAATCTGCACCCACTTTCACGTTATGCAGTAAATCACTCTCTCTCACACACACACATACACCCCAAATCCTCAAAAAGCTGTTTTTAAATATTTCAGATGTTTTTCCAAAGGAGGCAACGTTCCTTCCCAGCCCCAGGCACTGCTCCCAACCATATCCTTTTTAATCACTTTCACCGCACCATGAACTTGGCAGGAGCTCTCCTGGGGACTTAAAAAAGCCTTTCACAACTGGGATGGGTCCCTCTGCCCATTGACAGAAGGGTTGACCCAGAACAGAGGAGTTTCCATCTTGACTAGGGTATGATCGGCCTCTTTGCCAAGGGGCACTCCCCTCTAGACAGGTGGCTCAAAGGTCGGGTTGGATCTCCTTGAGAGCTGACAGGATGAGGCCCAGGGCCAGGCCTGGGCATTTAGATTCAGAAGCTAGTTTACCTCTGACTATGTTCTGATCTCTGGCTGCCCCTTACTTCCCACTCACTGGGTTTGGGGTTCTACATTTCTACTCTCAATTTTGTTACCTCTGGCACAATCATTTTCTTGTCTTAGTTTCAATTCCTTTTGTTAACACTGGTCTTGAATACCCTCCCCAGTAAAGTGTTAAGTTTGATAATGATGATGATGATGATGATGATCACTTTTTTTTTTAATTTATTTATTTGAGAGAGAGCAAGCTAGAGAGAGAGAGAGAGCATGAGTGGGAAAGAACCCCAGACCAGGGTAGATGGCACTTCTTGAGTGCTTTCTATGGACACATCATTAACTCTATTAGGGAATACAATTGTTATCCCATTCGTGTACAGAAGAGAAACAGATAAAGAGGTTAAGTAACTTGCTTACTTTAACATAGCTAGCACAATGCAGACCTAGTGTTCCAGCCAAGCATCTGACCCCAAGGATGCTGCTTTGTCAAAATGGTTCTTGGTAGCCCTGAATGGGGTGGGCAGGGCGTGCATGAGCAGGGATGGGAGTTAATGTGGAGACTGAGAAGTTAACAGCTAAGAATTTTGTCAGTGAGAGTAGAAAGAGTAGGAGGAATTACGTGGGAAGGATGGAGGGCTTGCTTTTTGATAGTAGAACCTCAAGCCTGTCTATTTGCAGAGGGGAGAGCCCTAGTAGAGAAGAATGTGAGGATCTGGGGCAGGGGTATTGATGAAGGGAGCTGTGAGCAAGCAGGGGAGAAGGAATTTAGGAGGAATCCGACTCTTGCTGAAGCTTCTTGAGTTGGCGTTCTGTAGCTTGTGATGCATTTGCTTTGTTCCATCCGGGAATGTTTCCCTTGGTCCCTCAGGCAGAGAAGCCCGTCACATCTCTGGCCAAGATGTGGGCTTGCCATCTCTTAATGATTATGGAGCATCCATTAATGAGCCCATATAAAAGTGCAGTCTATATCCAGCCATATACTTGCAGGAAATTTTCTGGTAAAATCTCATCGGAATGCCTTTGAAAAAATATATGAGGTAATTTATTGAATTGAGGGAAGATTCCTCATTCAGGAAAATAAAAGCTTTTCCTGGTAATACAACTTATTCCTGGGGCATTATGTGGGATTGGTTCTTCCCAGCCCTTATTCCCATGGAAATCTCTCGTCGTATGGGAAGTGGGGAGCTCTGCCCTCTGAGGTCCCATGATCTCAAATACAATGCTGAAGTGGCATGGCTGTCTTTGCTGTTAAACATGGGTTTTTTGCCCCTTCTGGAAGGTTCTTTTCCTGCTGGAGGTCAGCAAGCTGCAAGGTCTAGCAATGATTGATCCCAGCCCCGTGTGGCATTTTACAAAGCTGAGTAACAACAGTCTGAGCCCCTGCACAGTAAAAGTGGTTTTATGTTTCCGATGCTTGTCCTAAAGTAGCTTTAGAGGTCAGCATTAATCAATAAATCATTCTGATCATATGTATCCTCTCTGGGGTCCCATTAGCCAGTGGTGATGACTTAGTTGTCTCACCATCCGCTTCCTTAGACCAGAAGTCCTTGGAACCGCGAGTTCACATCCCTGTTGAGCTGGGGTAGCTCTTGGCTCTTCTGAGGTAGATAAATTGAGCTTCGCAGAGTTTGCTGTACAGAGATTTCTGCAAAGCTCATCTGCTAGCCAGTGGCAGAATGGTATCTATGGCCCTTTTCTTTAAAAGGGAGACAATGCCTGATCCTCTCCTTGTACCTTTTCTTTTCATCCCACTGTCAAATAAGGCAGATCTACGGCTTCTGAGATGGCTGGCCTCATTTGATTCTTTAAAAAAGAATGTCACGCCACTGAGGGCTTTTGTCAATAATCCCACGCCCTTCACTGTGCGCAGACGCTGTGAAGGCTCAGGACGACGGTGGTTGCAAATCCAGTGATCCCCAAACTGCAGAAGATGATCGCACTCAGGACTTAATAAAGAATGGGACTGCTGTAAGCCCCCTTGAAAGACAAGAACAGGCTTTCTACCACATTCTGCCATGTGTCGTCCCAGGGCAGGGCCGTAAATGAAGGTGTCAAGGTCCTGCCACCCAGATGCTCCCTATCAGGTGCTAACAGAGATTCCTGCTATTTTTTTTTCTCCGTGTGGCTTGTGACGGGTGAGATTATTAGGATGAGAGTAACATTTGTGCCTTATTGTCCTTCTGTCGCCTGGAAGGCACACGATAGAGAAAGAGAGACCTGCAGGCCCAGGGACCTTGCTCACACTGCGTATTTATACACACACACATTCGTGCAATGTTAGAAAATGCAGCTGACTATGAGTTTTAGTTGGGTACGGTTACAACTAAAATTGGAGTCCAAAAGTATCAGAAATACTCCCCCAATTGAGATGCTCAGCATCCTTTAAAAAAAAACCCTGAACAGTACGTGATTAATCCTCTTCTGAGAATCCCTGGGAAGTCAACCAAGGGTCAATATTATCTTCTGGGCTTGTGCATGGAGAAGGAGCCCCCGGATGGTCGTTAGGAACTGACCATGGTAATCGTTTATGTCACTGGGCTGGAAATGGCATGAGAACTATTTGATCCCCGAAGCCCTTGCCTGTCATCCTGGCCGCTGGAGAGGGACGTGAGCAAAGTCTGGGGCCGCAGTTCTGTTCGGGAGCCCAAGCCTCTCTCCCCTTGTCCTTGTACCGAGGAGTCTCTCGATCCTGTTGTCAGAGCCCCCCGGGGAGGTGGCGGGTGAGCGGGCAGTGAGAGATCCAAGCTCGGGAGATCTAGCTTCTCCGTGGCTGGGCTGCCTGAGGTTCCCCAGGTCACTCGGTGAGATGCTGCCCATGTGGCAATCGGTTCCTAGGTCCCCTGACTCCGCGTCCTCCTTTCTATCCAATTAGACCATGCAGCCTCTCCCCGCCAAGGAGACACACTCAGGACACTTTAATTTCAGAGTTTGATTCGATGTCCATTTTTTAGCTATTTGCTACAACATTCTGGGAAAGTAAGGCTTGAATTTCCTACAATCCAAATCATTTTCTAGTTTACTTATAAGTGATTCTGAAACAGTTGGCCCTGGAAAGCTGACAACTTGATAAAATGTATCTTTCAAATCAACCCAGTGCTGCCTTTATATATAGTTAAATCATCTAAATCCAGGGTGCCGAGTTAAGAAACGGAGATCTTCTGTTCTCAGGCTGCCTGTCACTTTGGGTAAGGAAACACACAGAGTTATGCTCACTTATGCTTACTCAAGTGTGGTCTCGTGGGAAAGAAATAAGCACTGGCTTTTGGCAGGTTTATCTGCTTTTAGCCAATAAGAAATGGTTTCTGCAGTGATGTGCATTGGACAAAGGTGGTTTGGGGAGACTTAGTGTCAAAAGCAGCAGCTGATATAATGTTGATGGAGAAAAAGGTTTTATATATTTATTTATTTATTATTATTAAGGTTACAGGTGGAAGAACGATCCCGAGCTTTCAACACCAATGATGGCAGTTTCTATCGCTTTTAAAAAATAAATTGATCTGTACTTGAACTGATATGACATCTATTCATGACACCAAGCGGAGACTGATGTGAGATACCTCGCACTATCCCAGCACCAACCAAGGTGCCCAGACACGGCGGCTTCTCTCATTTTGCTACAACACGATTGCATCCCATCATTTGGGACAAAGGGGGCCAAGAGTGTGAAAAAATGAAGAGTCATTTCAAAACATTGCAGATTTCAACAGATGTGTTGTGATGCATTTCTATTTCAAGGTGAATCAGGGAAATGAAATCAGTCTTCATACCACCCCCGTACTTGAGAATTAATTTAAACATTAATTTAAAAAGGGTACAGGTAAAGTGTAGTGATTCAGCTGATGGTCTTTAGATTTCAATAGCCCGAGTAAAAGTGTGGTGCTACTTGCTCAGTTTTCTTCCTTCATTTTTGTATGGAGCTTGTTTTTCTAATGAGTAAGAGTGTTAACGGTCCATAGGCAAGTGCCTGAGCGTCCTGGCAAGGGGCTGCAGTACCACGATTGGCCGCTGGGGCAAAGAGGCGGCATTTGACAAATGCATTCAGCCGGGTTGCCGGGAGGGCAGGGACCAGATGGGTATCCTTTCTCTGGATGGTAAGGAGAAGTGAAAGCTAATTTAATATTCTCTGCCACATATAATGTCAGAGCCTGGGCTTCTGAGAAGGGTAGACCTGGGTTTGCCTCCTGCTTCTACAGTCCCTTACAACCTTGGTCTATAAGCTCTCTTGGCCCCAGAATAATAATGCCCACGTGGGCCTCTTGTACAGTTAAACGAGCTAAGGTAGATACAGTTCTTTGCTTACTTACTGGCATAATAAGTGCCCACCAAACAGCGCCTGTTACTGTTATGTGCTTTTTTATGTGTCTGATCATTATGTCTCAGTTCATGAACACGTAAGGTCCTTAAGGGCAAGGCCTAGGTCATGGTCTCTTCTAAAGAACTTTGATACGTTTGAGAACAGACAATACACTTTTTAATTATTTGGATTCAAAATTGCCCCTGTGGGTAGAGCCACTTCCAAGTGTTGACAGACCCTGAGTGCAATGCGAATTCCTGTCCTTCTTTCGTGCAGAGGTTCTGTGGGTGAGGTCGAGGCCCCCTGGCTAAGTTGAAATGGAGATAGCATTTGAGGAGGAGAATAATACCTCCGCAGCAAGGGATGTGCTGCTAAGTGTCCTGTTTCAGGGCACGGTGATCATACCCATCTGTTTGCTGCTAATCTAGCGAGAACCAGAACACTGGAGAGACCAGCTGTGTTTCTAGAGCGATCCCAGGGCACAGAAATAGGACAATATTTCAACACGCCTCATCTAACCGATGCTGTGTGCTGATTCACGCTTCCAGGTTGTAGGAAAATTGGATTTGTGTAAAGGAGGTGGACCTGTTGGATAAAATGACTCCAGTACACGGGTCCAAAAAAACAAAACAAAACAACCCATACCTGAAGGATCCTCTTCATAAAGTCAGGTTTAGCAGTGACTCTCCCAGATGACCGATGCAATGCAGAGAGTAATAAAGCAACCTCATCCCCAAAGCAGATGAAGCAAGATCAGACTGAAGATAAAGCATTTGGGGGTTTGAAGGGAACTGAGCAACTTTAGAAAGGAATGATAATTCTAAACCAATATTTCTCTTGCATTTATTGATTTTTTTTTTGAGGAGTTCAGTACTAGAGGTTTCCTCTTTTTTTTTTTTCTTTTCCTTTTTTTCCCCCTTTTCTTTTGTGAGCTAGAGTAAATTTTGTGGTAGGAAGGAGCAGAAGGGGAGGTTTGGAAAGAACATCAAGTATCTTTTTCACTATACCTGGAATGTTTTGCTTTCCAAAGGTCTAAGAAAGTGACAAAAAGTGGTTTTCATGTTGGGGAAGAGAAGGAAGAGAATAGGAGGGTGATTTTTTTTGAAGGCATTCCTGAAAGAGTATAATATTCACTCAGAAGAACTTAACTTGCAAATAATAAGCTCTAATATGGCAAATACCTTCAAAAAACTTTGCTAGCAGATTTAAATCAAGAATATTCTGTAATATTTATCTTAAACTGGTTTCATGCTTACTGTTACATTTTAAATTTGAGGCCACTCCATGTTGTGTCAGAGAATAAATAAAGGACAAACACCCAATTGTATAATTCACATTATAATTCAATGCTCTTAATCTTTGTCCCCTAAGCTTTCTGAAAGGAAGACAGGCTTGAGAGAACACAGTTCATTTTAAAGGTTAGCCTATTATTTAATTTTTACTCTGAAAATTTAATTTATATATTTAAGATAAAATGTGTAAATAACAATATGGCAAACACCAGGCTACCAACCACTCAGATTAAACAATATAACGCTGCCTACAGTTGAAGCCCCTGAGTACCCTTCCTTGAACAAATTTCCTTCTCTCCTAAAATGTAACACCTAAGGGCGCCTGGATGGCTCAGTCATTTAAGTGTCCGACTCCTGGTTTTGGCTCAGGTCCTGATCTCGGGGTCATGAGATCGAGCCCCGGGTCATGCTCTGCACTCTGCGTGGAGTCTGCTTTGGATTCTCTCTCCTTCTTCCTCTGCCTCTCTCCCCCCCAACTCATGCTCTCTCTCGCTTTCAAATAAATAAATAAAATCTTTTTTAAAAAAGAAAAATAAATAAAATATGACACCTATCTTGCATCTGGTAGGTCATATTATTTTTCATATCAAATAACTATTCAACTTTTTTCCAAAAATGCATATCAAGTATCCATTTGGGCTGATAGGGACACAATGACCTAAGGAAATGTCTGTATCTCGTCTAAATCACCAAGTCAAATCCCGATTGTGAGTTTCTTGCCTAGCGCAGCACATAGCACAAATAACAGCATGTTTTATAGGCTGTGGCCGAGATTCCTGGATTATGGTATGATAGCTAGACACGCATTTTGCAAAAGGCCAGCTTAACCACAGAGTCCCATCTTTTAGTTAGCTGAGTGATCATGAAAGAATTGGCAAGTGTTCATCGACTTTTGAGGCTTTTCTATTATTCACTACTTATTTTGCAGTTTCCTGTGATTCTGCCCTCCTAGCCCTGTCACTAGTCTTCATCATAGCCGCAGATGCCCAGGACTGTGCTTGTGATGAACTGGGATAATAAATTAAAAGGGTTTGCAAAACTGTACAGCACAAGACAAATGTCGTTGTAATCGCTCTGTTACTGAGAAAGAAGCCAGAGGTTCCGGAGGTGCCAGTTAAAGGAAAAAAGAACAAAATCTTAGAGTGGGCTTTGCAAACTATAGTTATTACACATGAAGGACTTCGTCTTAGATTTTTAGAGCTTTATAGCTGGAAGGAATCTTCAAGACAGTCCAGTTCATCCCATTCATTTAAAGATGTGAATCTCAATAGAGAAGTTATATAACCTGCTCCAAACATTCAGGATCCTTCAAGAAGATTCAGGATGGAAACCAGCCCTCCCCACGCTTCCTCCAAGGCTCTTCTCTCTTCCCTGCTTTCCTCTGGGAAGGGATATCTAGCTGGGGAGGGATATCTAGAATTTAACCATGGGCCACGTAGGTACAAACACCTTGACCTGATTTCAAAATAATGCTTCTGTGTCCCCTGGCTAGGCGGCCCTAAACAGAACGGCTTTCTTCCTCATCAGACCTTGTAAATACATCACATTTTCCAGGTAGGGTTTTCTTTGTTTCTACTTCAGAGAATGTGGTCTCTCTCATCCTAGTCACCACCAGGTATGTCCTTAGAACTTCTTTGAATTTATTGTAATCTGTGAATATTGTGTTTTACAGCTTGTAAATTAAATATAGAATTGGATACCGAGGCAGAGCACAGAGTGTTAAAAATGTTCAATTCCAGTGGGGGAACCAGCAAGCGGGTAAGGCCTGCTGCATATAATGTTAATATTACATTAAGTACTACGTTATTGCACGAGATGCTTATTGTTAATGTCTGTAGGGAGGACCCATTCCAAAGATTTCAATTTCAATAAACAGATTATGCAGTTCCACCATATACAATTAGGGAGGTGGTAATGAAATGGTTATAAAGTCCCTGGTGGGCCTGTCATCTTTTTTTTAATTTTGTAAATAACATCAGAAGCACTAGAGGGAAGTGCTTATGCATTTATTTATTATTGATTTTTTAAAAATACACTTAACATTACTAGTTATTGTAAATCCAGTCTCCGTGAGTTGAAGATAAGCTGTTTCTACATTATTAAATGTTGAACATACAGGGAATTGTGAAGTGGTATCCTTCATATAAATATATTAAATATTAATGAACAATGATTGCAAGAAATTAATTTGAAGCTACATTTACTCGGCAAATAAAACCTTTTCAAGGTTTTACCCTATTGTTGCACAAAATGCACATTGTAAACATCCCTTTGGTGAATGGTTTATGTGATGGCAAGTGATTTTATTCTGCAGCCGGATCCTGAACGGCCGCAAAAAATCGAGTTGGATTAAACATGCACTGTTTTAACGGGCAGCAAATTGTTGGAGGGGTGACTTCAGTAAGCTCCCAAACTTTGAGGTATCCCTAAATAGTTAACTGCTCTTCCTTCTCGGGACTATAATAAAGCAGGAAAAATGAATGCCGGATGGTTAGCAGCCAATTTTTCTCCTTGGAGTAAGATGCTTAATACAGTAGATAAACATTCAGGATGCCAGCCATTCACGCTGAGGGGCAGGGGTTGGAAGCAAGCTGCCTGGATTCCATTTTTCCAACTTCAGCCAGTTGTGTAACTTCTCTGAACTTCTGTATCTTCATCTGTAGGATGAGAGTAATGATAATATATTCCTCCGGGGGTGGTAGGGAGATGAAAGGACCAGCACCCAGTAAGCATTAAACAAAGTACACTGCTCATGGTGCTCAATAATTGTTAGCTCTTTTTAAAAGTGTTTTTCATTCACTCCGGGGTATTAGGAAGTAATAATAAAAATTAATAAAATAAAAATTTTAATAATAAAAATTAAATTAAGTCATAGTAAGGAATTATTAAATATGCCATCTGGCAGGACTGAGGATACAGTGATAAATACTAGTCCTCAAGTTTCATGGATTTTGCTGAGGGAGTTTAGATGCCCTCTGCCGCTGCTTTTATGGGGTTATTATGTTCTTGTAGGCTTCCTCTTATCTTTCTTATTTTATTTTATTTTATTTATTTGTTTGTTTATTTGAAGGACAGTGACACACAATGTTACATTAGTTTCAGGTGTCCAACGCAGTGATTCGACACCTCTGTGCGTTATGCTGTGTGACCATCAGCCACCATGCAACACTATTCTGGTACCACTGACCATATTCCCGAAGCCACGCCTTTTGTCCCCAGGCTGGCTCCCATCCTTCACTGGCACTTTATAATTACTCAAGGATGTAACAGCCACTTTTCTTTCTCTTTTTCTCCCCCAAGCTGGTCTTCAGTGCTCTTCCAAAGAGTGCTATTGGACAGAAAGCCGCCCCCCCCAAAGCCTCAGCTCTGTAGAGCACCTGAATATAATTAAGCCACTCAGAATGTATTGTCCAGAGACTCACTCTTTTATAGCCTTGCCTATCATTTTTAATTTCTATATAGTCTTCTCTGAAGGTTGAATTTGTATGTGCTTTTCTATTGGGTAAACACAGAAGCATAGAGCTCCATCTGAATAATTATTGCAGACCTACTCTGTGCATGGTACTTCAAGAAAAAAATGCATAGAACACGTATTGAAATGGGTGTTATATTAGGTACTGCAGCAGGAAGAGGTAACAAAAGAAAGGTGGTAGATGAGAAGTAGATAAGATAGGAGGAAGGGAAGGAAGGAAGGGAAGGACAGACAGAGGGAGAAAACAAGGCAAATGTACTGTTATGCAGAGTTGAATTTGGGAATTTGGGAATGAGAAAAATGAGAGAGAGGGGTTGGGGAGGGGAGGAGAGGAAAGGGGAAGGGAGGGGAGAGGAGGGGAGGGGAGGGGAGAGGAGGAAAGAGAAAAGAAAAGAATCTATTTAAACTTGTCAAAAATGAGAGAGGACCAGTGGTTCCCAACCAGAAAGACATGCCTTCTCGGAATCTTAGGAGGACATGCACAGTTTAAACAAGCCAACTCTCCACCTGAGATTCTTACATAACATGAGAGGGCTGCCATCCTGACTGAGTGTCTCTGAAGGTGTGGACAGGAGTGGAATCAGTAAGGGACACTGGGGAATAGGAGTTGGGGAGCTATCAGGAGACCCTGGAGAAGACAATGTCCCAAAAGTTGAGAGAGTGTTTCTAAAAGAGGATGGGGCTACTGTAGAGTACGTGTTATAGCTCTAACACACGGTAAACACTTAATAAATGCTAGTTATTAAAATCACTCATAAATCCTGTATGGAACATCCAGTAAGGTGAAAAGTAAGAAGAGGCAAGTGGATTTTATGATTTCCATAAACTGGTGGTGGAAGGCTTATTCTAGAGCTTAGGGAACAGGCTAAGAGAAAAGTCACTCCATCCCTCCTTCATGACTCTTCTGATTCCTTCCACTTTAGTATCTCCAAATGGTCTCTTGGCTTGGAGTCTCTGCTCTAAGCCATAGCTCAGAATCCTTCAGTGTCCCTGTTCCCTGTCCCCACTACTCCATGACCCACTCCTCAGTCATCTACAAGAGGGGGCCGATCTGTGTTCTGCTAATGGGACACTGCTTTTTTGAACCCAATATTTATCTCAAACTGGGCTTATGTCTTCTCACTTCTGGATCCCTGCTCAAGCCCGTTCTCCTCTCTGTTCATTGAAATCCTGCCCATAAGCTCTATGTAAACATCAGCATCCTTCATGAAGACTGTGCTAAGTGATTCTTTGGAACTGGGTTCTTCATACAAGTTAGAATATTATACATGTTCTGAAAGCATATGTAATATTCTAACTTGTATGATAGTTGTGGAATTGGAAATGTCTCCTTGCCAGAGGTAAGCCCCTCGGAAGGGCTGGCAACTGGAGTGTTGTAAGTTCCCAGAGAATAACCTTTGTGAGATAATTGTTGAGAAAGAACATTCCCCCTTTTTGTGCCTCCTTGAGTACCCAACACACTGTCTCGCATGTGACAGTTACTTGTTAAATGGATGTTGAATTGAACTCACGGCGATCACGGACATCTTCCATTAATCCTTAGGTCTTCACACTTTGTGCACAAAGTGGAAATAAATTATGTTGAAAATTCTGGGTCAGACTATTGGAGCTGCAAGGGCTTGGCAGAGGAACAAACGTTAAAGAGGGGATTCACCACATCCTGGTTATCTGTTCTCGTCTGCCACATATTCTGGTCACCATATTTTCCTAAGCACAGTCTCTTTGACTCTTTTCCTCCTTTTCCTCTTTCTTTCCTGTGCTGAGATTTATTGTCACAAATCTCTTGATAGGGAGATGGCTTAATACCTTACACTTCATGAAGTCCTTTATCTTTTCAAAAGCATATCACCTGCATCTCATTGAAATGGATACGCTACTTGAGTCATCTCCGTCTGCCTTGAGTATATTTCTTTGTGCTCACTGGTCTCATTTCTGCAAAGGTCAGTAGAATTGTAGTACTAAAATTTAGTATTTCGCCAGTTTTCAATCTGCCAAAGACAGCTGTATGACAGACATGTTGGCATAGGTATTAACCCTGCCAGACAGATCCATATCGGTATCTTTGTTTTATAGGTGAAACAAAGGAGCCCAGAGAGGTCAAGCGATTTTGTCAAGGTAGCTGGCTGCAGAATGGCCCGTGTAAACTGATGAGGTGTCCTTCAAGGCCTGAGAGCAAAGCCATGTAGGTGTCACTTGGTTCCTGGTCCCATTGGTCAGGGACAGTGCCTCATCGCCCCCCAACTTCATGATATAAAAGCACGACCATGGACGTTAGGGACTATCAGGGAAAAAGTGATGAAGAAGAGGGGAAAAGGTAAATGGATCACACATGAGAGGAAATAGACTGCCCTGCCCCAACATAAGTCCATTTTGCTGTGGTATTTGGGATAAGAATTTGGTGTCTTTTTATGCATCAGTATCCCATGTGGTGTGCTGGTCATCTTCCCCAATGTTCATTTAACCTGCATGGTGTAGTAATGCTGTCCTTTAATCAGAAAACATGCACCTGATCCACCATTCATCATGATAGAGGCTTTGGGTAGTTTTTTTCTGTTTGTGGGGATTCCTTTCCGCTGATCCACCTATACCCTCTCATGGAGTTTCCATGGTGACCAGGATACATTATTATAAGACACAAGGTTAGGGGTTATGGGTAGAGTCTGTGGCTGTAGAACATGAAAAAGCTAAGTGTGTGTAGCAAGAGAAACTTGGTAAGTGCAACCACGTAATATTATGGAAATGGCACAGGGAGGGGGAGACGTGAGGACTTAGTGCAAGTAAGACTTAGTGAGGAGCATTTAAAGTAATTAGGGCACTTTCTTTTCTTTTCTTTTCCTTCCTTTCCTTCCTTCCTTCCCTTTTTCTTTTCTTTCTTTCTTTTTTTAAAATTTTTGTTTCTTAAAACGGATGCTCTACAGAAGAGTGGTACATGTCCACTAACCAGGCCTGATTGCATGCCAACCTGACAGTGTTTTATTTCTGGTAGTCCTAATTTCCCCCCAGACTCAGATAGTCTCCATTTAGCAATTCAGATAAATCCCCATGATGCAAGCTGCTCTCAGTCCTATGGTGCTGTGTTTCTCAAAGTGTGTTCCATGGAGTACCACCTCAGCAGAATTTTCACAGGTATCAAGCAAAACTATAGTTCTGGGGTCGGAGGAGTTTAGTAGACACTAAATTAAGCAGTCTGGCCTTCTCAGAGCCAGTATGTCATCCTGCTGGTAAATTTCTAAGGTGGGGGAGGGGTAGTATTCAGTGTTTCCTAGCCTTCTCAATAAATAAGACACTCTTCCCTAGAACATACATTATGATCTTTCGAGACGTGAAGACAGGGCGTCAATACTGTTTTGCGGGCACCACCTGTGACATCGTTCATTGTATCAGCCCAGGAAAGGTGGGACCTAGTAACCGCGTGTCTCTCCTGCTTCCCCACACGCCCTGGAGGGGCTGTATGCTGCCGTGCCGGCACCTTGGTCGGCTTTCAGAGAGCTGGCTTGTGACGCTTTGCCAGTATGACTTTAACTCTTACGTTCCCTTCGGAGACCATTATAAAGGCAGCATGTCAGAGAGGGTGGGGTCAAATAAATGCTGACTGGGGCGAAATGAGTATCAAGCCCGGGTCCATTAGAGGATTTCTGAGAAGCTCCCAAGAAGCATGTCTAAACCCTCAGTATCGATTTAAAGGAGCCGCTTTGATCCCCCTGCTTGATTCTCTAGCGGACACAGCAGGCTACCCCCTGGAGCTGACTGGTGTCATGGAGAAGTTTCTAGAGCACGCGGTGGTGGAAGAGACAGCACGGAGAACCAGGCATGGCGCTCAGGCGCCGTATGGAGTGGGAGGGGTTGCGGAGGGAGATGCGGGGTCTAGTCCTTGCGTCGATGCCTTCCGTGCCAGGTGACTTTAAACAAGTCCCCTAAAGCCTCTCCTGGCCTCAGTTTCCTCTTTCACATACGACTGTGTGCTGGTTAGGGTTGATGGGAGGAAAGTTAATGGAACTTAGGGCCCGAGGGGACCTTCGAGATCGTGTTTGTTCCCTGTTCTATGCCGGTTCATATGAGAGAATGCAGAGACTGACTTGCCAAAGTAGAGGTGAGTTGATAACGCAGCCATTTCTAAGCCTTGGCAAAATGCTGAGCGCCGTCTAAGTGCTTTACATGTTATTGAGCTTAATTTTCTCTAACATTGCCAGGAGGGAATTGGTAGCCTTACTTTGCAAATGAGAAAGTTGAGGGTCACAGAACTTGGGTCACTTGTCCAAGTCCATAAGGCGGCACCGTCAGTGATAGATTTGACTGAACCCCTTCTGTTGGGCTCAGAGCATATTCTCCCTCACTTCCCTGCTCTCCATTTCCTTACCGCCCCGCCTCCCTGGCCCCACCGCATTGCCTATAACTGTGGTACTTGCCTTTTGTTTTTTTTATGTTCTTGCCCCATATTATTAGACTAGAGTTTTTAGGGGTTCTGCAATTGAAAAATGCAATTCCCATTTAAAAAAAAAAACAAAAAAAAAGAAAGAACAAACCAAAACTAAAAGAAAACAACCCGCCTACAATGATCACTCTATCTCCCTGGCAGATTGTATTGCCCTCTTGTAAGTGCTGCCCTGGGCCCAAACGACGCTCTCTCTTCTGGATGTGTATCATTCTAGCACATTCTGTTAGATAGGAATTCTGTTTTTAAGTTTTATCTGCTGCCTCTTACTTGCAACTATCCCATTCTATTTTATATCTTTCAACTTCTCTGCTCCCAGTTCTGTCTAATGGACATCATAGTAAATATCTCTTCAGCTGTAGGACAAGTAAATGATATCCATTCATCAAAATTTCGTGGCCCACCCTGCTAGGGTTTGCAGCTCACCCATAGACTGGTATAGATTAAAGGCCAAGTTCCTGAACCCTGGTTGGGCACTCTTCGTATCATACATGCGCTGGAATCTACATACCTTATTAGTTTCTCCTCTGCACCAGAAAGATTATTTTCTTCGTGTATCTCTAGCACTAATATCATGCTCCTGTATTATTTATGAATTTTAAAAAGGCTTTTTAATAATAACAATTATTATAATAATATTTAATAATAATTTAATTTAATAATAATATATATCTGGACCGTGGGACTCCCATCTGTCTGACTGTCCCCAGACTATCTCCACCTGGATACTCCAAAGACACCTCAAACTCAATATGCCGGTGATTTTTCTGCTCCACTTCCTTTGCCTTCTGTTGATTTTGTGCAACATATACCTGGTACCGCAATCTTAGAGGACGATTAATCTGATCCATCATTTTACATCTCCTACCTACTTTGTTAACTCCTCCCCTGTGGTAACCTCAAATATGTGGAGAGATGAAGCATATTCCCCAGCCCCAATTCAACCACAAGCAGAAGCTTCTCTAACTTAGTAGCTCCTAATTTTTCATATTAAAATGAGGTGAGAGGGAGTTATTACTCAATTCTCCTGAGCATCTCCCATGTGTACAGAAAGTATGCATATTATTAAATGTGTTTGTTTTTCTCCTGTTAAAAAAATAATAATAACAGGACATGAGAGCCAGGCAGATGATTGGTGTCAAATTGAGACCTCAGGAATGAGAAACAGTCGTGTCCGTGTTTCCCAGCCCGGGATGGAGGATGTTGGAGGGGATTCTGTATAAATGATTCATAAACTGCCCCATGCCTAGCATAGGCGCTTCCCAGAACCTTGTGCTTGAATTTTACCACTTAGAAATACTGAGTTCACTGAAGAAAAAAAAAAAAAAAACCTGCTAAGTCAGAAAATGATGATAGTCCTGAGAAATACATACAACTTGCAGGCCATTGCCTTTTCCCATCATGCAAAGAATTCCTGGTATTAGCGATTATGCAGTGTGAAAATTTTGTTCAGGATCTTTAAAAAAATTCAGGAACCCCTCCCCCACTGCACAAAATATATAATTGGGTACAGAGAGGGCTAGAAAATCAATTACTTGAAGGTTCCCTTGTACTAGAAATATGTTCAACTCCCAAACTTCCTTACTCTTTGCCCTCAGCCCCAACTGAAGACTATACCAGGGAATGTATTTCCACTAAAATATGGAAGATTAAAGTTAGATCAGTTATAAAATCAATTGCCTAAAACATTTTACTTGAGTCCCTGGATCCCTAGAGACTCTGAAGCAATAATGGCAGGTCATTAACCATTTTTATTGTTTCAAAAACCAAATAAGAATTTGCAGATTTACTCATAGTAAGCACCTGGAAAATCAGATTTCTTTTATTAGGCCAAAATTATATTACCTTTGTAGAAATATGCTAATCTGTAACTCTAAAGGACAGTTATATGTGTGTGTGTGTGTGTGTGTGTGTGTGTGTGTGTGTTTAGAGAGAGAGAGAGAGAGAGAGTGCTCGGGGGTGGGGAGGGACAGAAGGAGATGGAGAGAGAGAATCTCAAGCAGGCACCACACCCAGCGTGGAGCACCACACGGGGCTCGAGCTCACAACCCTGAGATCATTACCTGAGCCGAAATCCAGAGTTGGACGCCTAACTGACTGAGCCACCCAGGTGCCCTTCATATGCATTTTGTAAATCAAAATGAGATGAAGATATTATTATGGTTAAGTAAGTGCAGTTTATTTGGTGTAAAAGTTTTCTAAGACCTGGATGCCTTTGAGAAAAAGTTAGTCAAGCTCTTGATGGTGGAAAAACCTGAGAACCTAAGAGAAAGAAGAGGGAGAAAAAACGGAGTTCTTCAAATAGGGGATCTAGGTGAATAAAGATCCAAAGGCAAAAAAAAAAAAAAGTTAATAATTAGCCAATAAATATAATGAAAATCAGGAACTGATCAACTTCAAGGAGTAAAACTTTTCTCAGTCCCAGCTCACAAGTGTTGCAGATCTGAGGTGAGATGTCGTGGTTTGTGATTAGTAACCACAGACCCAAAGAACATCTCCCCATCCATTCCCCACCCCTTCAGGATTGCTCGTGTCAACTCTCTGTTCCTGATATATCTCTGTCATATCTCTGTCATTGCACCTAACCACAAATATCTCTTTGTGTTTCTCTCATCCACCAGACTGTGTCATATCTCTTGACATTTTCAGTACCCAGCATAGTGTCAAAGACAAATGAGGTATTTCATGCATGTTGGTAGAATTAATTAAAAAATGAATGAGCCTTGCTGCCAAAACCTAGGATATTTTATAATTTTAGGTCCCATTTTTCCAAACTAGTATTCTACAGGCAGTGGTTTGGTTTGTTGGTTCCACAATTAAAAGTAACTTTGTAGAATGCTATATACCATCATCCCTTATAGATGTTCATTTTACATATTAGAAGTAGCTGGACATTCTCACCAAGATAAACTTGACTTGACTTGGTATTTCCCAAACTCATTTGATCATGGAAACTTTATTTTCCCACTAAATTATAGTTCCCCGAGAATTAATGTTCTGCAAGACACTAAGAACCAGTTTTTTGGAGAAAGAAGATGTACTTAGGAAGAGATACAGTAGACTTTCATTTTTGTCAGAGCCCAAGGTCAGTCTATCACCTGTGAAAGCTGGATCATATCTCTAGTGATTGGAAAAATCACACCCCAAGGGAACTGGGACCTTGTCCCTACCTGCTCCCATTCCTGGGCTCTCTGGAGCTTTTTCCTTCCCCTAGGATCCTTGTTTACCCTAATTGATTTTTGTTCATGGCTGATGAACTATTAAACCTACCTGTGGAATGCAAGGTTGGAATGTTCAACTTGGAAAGAGACTTTCTAGAGGATAAAAGAGACATTTCTCTGACCAATAGGGTCCCAACTTTGAGGGGGTTTCCTTACAGACTAATGTTAGCTCAGTGAGTTTTATATATGGATACAAAGAACCAAGACCTTGGGAAATTTTTGTGGCCTTTTCTGCTCACTTATAAGACATGCTCTTGGTAGCGTAGTCAAACGTTATAGGCTTCTTCCCTCCTTCCTCATGTTCCATTCTCCAGTAAACATTTCGAATATTTTGGTTTAAATTCTTCAAGACTTTGTGTATATTCAGACAAACTTGATTTTTTTAAAGTTTTATTTATTTATTTGAAAGAGAGAGACAGAGATAGCGAGAGAGAGAGAGAAAGAGAGCGAGCACAAGCAGGGGGGAGGAGTTAAGGGAGAGGGAGAAGCAGGCTCCCCACTGAGCAGGGAGCCTGATGTGGGGCTCCATCCCAGGACCCCGAGATCATGACCTGACCTGAAGGCTGATGCTTAATGGACTGAGCCACCAGGTGCCCCCAAACTCATGTATGTATATATATATATATATGAAAGTAAATAGATAGTTAATATATAGGTCTATAAAAAATACTTTTGTTTTGTTACAAAGTAGGCTCATTCTAGGAATATCATTTAGAACTTTTGTTTTTACCCAACAAAAAATCATCCACATCTTTCTATGGCTTACTTTCTAATATCTACATAGTATCCTAGTATCCCATGTTATGGATGATTCATAATTTATTTAAGGAGTCTCCTATTGATTGGTTTATCTTTGAGTCATTTGTAAAATATTTACCTGTAAAGATAATGTCTCCATGAATATGCTTCTGTAACCATCTTTGTGTTAGTGTGACTCTTACTACAGAAAGGACATCTAGAAATGAAATTTCTGTGTCCCATGTATGAACGTCTTTCACTTTCAGAGATAACTATAGACTTTCCCTTCAAAAGGACTGTACCATCATATAACTTCTCCAATTCCTAGTGCTGTTAAGCACATTTTCTCGTGTTTGTTAGCTATTTATATTTCCTTTATGAATTGTTTATTCATGTCTTTTGCTATTTCCTATTAGATTATTTATCTTTTTATTGTTGATTTATAGGCAATGTTATATTTTATGAATGTTAGTGCTCTCTTATATATGTGGAAAAATTATATACCGGTTCTTTTTTTTTTAAAGATTTTATTTATTTATTTGACAGAGAGAGACACAGCGAGAGAGGGAACACAAGCAGGGGGAGTGGGAGAGGGAGAAGCAGGCTTCCCGCGGAGCAGGGAGCCCGATGCGGGGCTCGACCCCAGGACCCTGGGATCATGACTTGAGCCGAAGTCAGATCCCTTAACGACTGAGCCACCCAGGCGCCCCTGTATACCAGTTCTTTATGGTCTTCCAAATTCATTTGTGCCCCAGAGAAGTTATACATTTTATATAGTCACACATGTTACACTTTTTCTTTTGCCTTTTAAGTTTATATTATGCTAGTAAGGCTTTTTCTAACTCAGGCCTATGAAACTATGCCTATATTTTCATTTGGCACTTTCTCAAATTTATTAATTTTTTTACAAACAGATATTTAATCTATATAGAATTTATTTTTGTGGATGGCATGCGGTAGGAATTTTCAAGTTGGGAAAGATATTACAGAAAACTTATCTACAATGGTTAATACTATTACATCTTACAAAAGAATTTTTAAAGTCTTTGAAAAAATAAAATTAGATATTTTGGTCAAGTATCGGTTAGAATCTATGTTTATTTTCTTAAGAGTCATAATATGACAAAAATGCTTCATATTTGTTTAGATCCTTAAAATTGTCCGAACATATTTGCATCTGGATTCTCTTTTTCAGCATCATGGCGACCTTACGGGATAGACAGAGCAGGTGCTATTATCTGTCTCGAATGACTTGTCTAAGGTCTCCAAGATAATTAATGGTTGTATTGATGCTAGAAATCAGCTCTCTTTATTTTTTTAACAATTTTTTTTTAAAGATTTTATTTATTTGACAGAGAGAGAGAGAGCACAAGTAGGCAGAGTGACAGGCAGATGGAGAGGGAGAAACAGGCTCTCCGCTGAGCAGGGAGCCGGATGCAGGGCTCGATCCCAAGACCCCAGGATCATGACCTGAGCTGAAGGCAGCCGCTTAACGGACTGAGCCACCCAGGCGCCCCAAAATCAGCTCTCTTTATTTTTTTTTTTTAATTTTTTTTTATTGTTATGTTAATCCCCATACATTACATCATTAGTTTTAGATATAGTGTTCCATGATTCATTGTTTGTGCATAACACCCAGTGCTCCATGCAGAACGTGCCCTCCTCAATACCCATCACCAGGCTAACCCATCCTCCCACCCCCCTCCCCTCTAGAACCCTCAGTTTGTTTTTCAGAGTCCATTGTCTCTCATGGTTCTTCTCCCCCTCCGATTTCCCCCCCTTCATTCTTCCCCTCCTGCTACATTCTTCTTCTTCTTTTTTTCTTTCTTAACATATATTGCATTATTTGTTTCAGAGGTACAGATCTGAGATTCAACAGTCTTGCACAATTCACAGCGCTTACCAGAACACATACCCTCCCCAGTGTCCATCACCCAGTCACCCCATCCCTCCCACCCCACCCCCCACTCCAGCAACCCTTAGTTTGTTTCCTGAGATTAAGAATTCCTCATATCAGTGAGGTCATATGATACATGTCTTTCTCTGTTTGACTTATTTCGCTCAGCATAATACCCTCCAGTTCCATCCACGTCGTTGCAAATGGCAAGATCTTATTCCTTTTGATGGCTGCATAATATTCCATTGTATATATATACCAC
>NW_022589747.1:13422781-13693308 GCF_004348235.1 Phoca vitulina | reverse complement strand
GGGGTCTTTTCTGGTTCCATACAAATTTTAGGATTATTTGTTCCATTTCTTTGAAGAAAGTGGATGGTATTTTGATGGGGATTGCATTGAATGTGTAGATTGCTCTAGGTAGGATTGACATCTTCACAATATTTGTTCTTCCAATCCATGAGCATGGAACGTTTTTCCATTTCTTTGTGTCTTCCTCAATTTCTTTCATGAGTATTTTATAGTTTTCTGAGTACAGATCCTTTGCCTCTTTGGTTAGATTTATTCCTAGGTATCTTATGGTTTTGGGTGCAATTGTAAATGGGATCGACTCCTTAATTTCTCTTTCTTCTGACTTGTTGTTGGTGTATAGGAATGCCACTGACTTCTGTGCATTGATTTTATATCCTGCCACTTGACTGAATTCCTGTATGAGTTCTAGCAGTTTTGGGGTGGAGTCTTTGGGATTTTCCACATAAAGTATCATATCATCTGCAAAGAGTGAGAGTTTGACTTCTTCTTTGCCAATTTGGATGCCTTTGATTTCTTTTTGTTGTCTGATTGCTGTGGCTAGGACTTCCAATACTATGTTGAATAGCAGTGGTGATAGTGGACATCCCTGCCGCGTTCCTGACCTTAGGGGGAAAGCTCTCAGTTTTTCCCCATTGAGAATGATATTCGCTGTAGGTTTTTCATAGATGGCTTTTATGATATTGAGGTATGTACCCTCTATCCCTATACTCTGAAGAGTTTTGATCAAGAAAGGATGCTGTACTTTGTCAAATGCTTTTTCTGCATCTATTGAGAGGATCATGTGATTCTTGTTTTTTCTTTTGTTAATGTATTGTATCACATTGATTGATTTGCGGATGTTGAACCAACCTTGCAGCCCAGGGATAAATCCGACTTGGTCGTGGTGAATAATCCTTTTAATGTACTGTTGGATCCTATTGGCTAGTATTTTGGTGAGAATTTTTGCATCCATGTTCATCAGGGATATTGGTCTGTAATTCTCCTTTTTGATGGGGTCTTTGTCTGGTTTTGGGATCAAGGTAATGCTGGCCTCATAAAATGAGTTTGGAAGTTTTCCTTCCATTTCTATTTTTTGGAACAGTCTCAGAAGGATAGGTATTAATTCTTCTTGAAATGTTTGGTAGAATTCCCCTGGGAAGCCATCTGGCCCTGGGCTTTTGTGTTTTGGGAGATTTTTGATGACTGCTTCTATTTCCTTAGTGGTTATAGGTCTGTTCAGGTGTTCTATTTCTTCCTGGTTCAGTTTTGGTAGTTGATACATCTCTAGGAATGCATCCATTACTTCCAGGTTATCTAATTTGTTGGCATAGAGTTGCTCATAATATGTTCTTATAATTGTTTGTATTTCTTTGGTGTTGGTTGTGATTTCTCCTCTTTCATTCATGAGTTTGTTGATTTGGGTCATTTCTCTTTTCTTTTTGATAAGTCTGGCCAGGGGCTTATCAATCTTGTTAATTCTTTCAAAGAACCAGCTCCTAGTTTTGTTGATCTGTTCTACTGTTCTTTTGGTTTCTATTTCATTGATTTCTGCTCTGATCTTTATTATTTCTCTTCTCCTGCTGGGTTTAGGCTTTATTTGCTGTTCTTTCTCCAGCTCCTTTAGGTGTAGGGTTAGGTTGTGTACTTGAGACCTTTCTTGTTTCTTGAGAAAGGCTTGTATTGCTATATACTTTCCTCTTAGGACTGCCTTTGCTGTATCCCAAAGATTTTGAATAGTTGTGTTTTCATTTTCATTGGTTTCCATGAATTTTTTTAATTCTTCTTTAATTTCCTGGTTGACCCATTCATTCTTCAGTAGGATGCTCTTTAGCCTCCATGTATTTGAGTTCTTTCTGACTTTCCTCTTGTGATTGAGTTCTAGTTTCAAAGCATTGTGGTCTGAAAATAGGCAGGGGATGATCCCGATCTTCTGGTACCGGTTGAGACCTGATTTATGACCTAGGATGTGATCTATTCTGGAGAATGTTCCATGGGCACTAGAGAAGAATGTGTATTCCATTGCTTTGGGATGGAATGTTCTGAATATGTCTGTGAAGTCCATTTGGTCCAGTGTGTCATTTAAAGTCTTTATTTCCTTGTTGATCTTTTGCTTAGACGATCTGTCCATTTCAGTGAGGGGGGTGTTAAAGTCCCCCACTATTATTGTATTGTTGTCGATGTGTTTCTTTGCTTTTGTTATTAATTGCCTTATATAATTGGCTGCTCCCATGTTAGGGGCATAGATATTTACAATTGTTAGATCTTCTTGTTGGATAGACCCTTTAAGTATGATATAGTGTCCTTCCTCATCTCTTATTACAGTCTTTGGTTTAAAATCTAATTTGTCTGATATAAGGATTGCCACCCCAGCTTTCTTTTGGTGTCTATTAGCATGGTAAATGGTTTTCCACCCCCTCACTTTCAATCTGGGGGTGTCTTTGGGTCTAAAATGAGTCTCTTGCAGACAGCATATCGATGGGTCTTGTTTTTTAATCCAATCTGATAGCCTGTGTCTTTTGATTGGGGCATTTAGCCCATTTACATTCAGGGTAACTATTGAAAGATAGGAGTTCAGTGCCATTGTATTGCCTGTAAAGTGACTGTTACTGTATATTGTTTGTGTTCCTTTCTGGTCTATGTTGCTTTTAGGCTCTCTCTTTGCTTAGAGGACCCCTTTCAATATTTGTTGTAGGGCTGGTTTCGTGTTTGCAAATTCCTTTAGTTTTTGTTTGTCCTGGAAGCTTTTTATCTCTCCTTCAATTTTCAATGACAGCCTAGCTGGATATAGTATTCTTGGCTGCATATTTTTCTCATTTAGTGCTCTGAATATGTCCTGCCAGTCCTTTCTGGCCTGCCAGGTCTCTGTGGATAAGTCTGTTGCCAATCTAATGTTTCTACCATTGTAGGTTACATATCTCTTCTCCCGAGCTGCTTTCAGGATTTTCTCTTTGTCTCTGAGACTCGTAAGTTTTACTATTAGATGTCGGGGTGTTGACCTATTTTTATTGATTTTGAGAGGGGTTCTCTGTGCTTCCTGGATTTTGATGCCTGTTTCCTTCCCCAAATTAGGGAAGTTCTCTGCTATAATTTGCTCCATTATACCTTCTGCACCTCTCTCTCTTTCTTCTTCTTCTGGGATCCCAATTATTCTAATGTTGTTTCGTCTTATGGTATCGTTTATCTCTCGAATTCTGCCCTCGTGATCCAGTAGTTGTTTATCTCTCTTTTTCTCAGCTTCTTTATTTTCCATCATTTGGTCTTCTATCTCACTGATTCTTTCTTCTGCCTCATTTATCCTAGCAGTTAGCGCCCCCATATTTGATTGCACCTCATTAATAGCCTTTTTGATTTCTACTTGGTTCGATTTTAGTTCTTTTACCTCTCCAGAAAGGGTTTCTCTAATAACTTCCATGTTTTTTTCAAGCCCAGCTAGTATCTTTAAAGTGATGATTCTGAACTCTAGATCTGACATCGTACTAATGTCCGTATTGAGTAGGTCCCTGGCAGTCGGTACTACCTCTTGTTCTTTTTGTTGAGGTGATTTTTTCCGTCTTGTCATTTTGTGCAGAGGAGAATAGATTAATGAGAGAACAAAATGCTAACAGGGTAACAACGTCCCCAGAAAATATACTCTAAACAAATCAGAAAAGACCTGAAGCAGTGGGAAAAGAAAGGGAAAGAGAGAAAAAAGAAAAGGAAAGAAAAAAAGAAAAAAGAAAAAGATAAAGATAAAAACAAACAAAAGCAGAACAAAACAAAACAAAACAAAAACAGAATGTGATCAAATATGATCAGGCTGGATTATAGATCAGTGCCACACACTAGATTTTGGGTGTATTTTGGTCTGTTAAAAGAAAGTCCCTCCCAAAATTTTAAAGAAAGAAAAACTTATATATGTACAAAAATAAGGGTTGATATGATGAAGGGATGGAATATGACTGTAAAGATGGAAATTATAAAAAATTTTAAAAAAGGATTTGATAAGTTGTTTGAAAAAAGAAAGAAGAGGATTAAAAAAAAAAAAAGAAAGAAAGAAAAAAGGGAGAGAATGTGATCAGGCAGGGGAGTAGAAAAACACCATACACTAGAGATTTAGAGTATATTTTGATCTGTTAGAAGAAACTATCTCAAGATTTTAAAGAGAGAACAACTTATATATATATGCCAAAAATACGGGTAACTACTATGAAGGGATAGAATATGACTTTAAAAATGAAAAATAAAAATGTTTTTTTTTAAAAAAGGGATTGATAAGATGTTGGTTGAAAAAGGGAAAAAGAAAAATTCAAAAAAAAAGAAAAAAGGAAAAAAGAAAAAAGGACAGTTAAAAAAAATAATTAACTTTGAAAGACTAAAGAATCATGGGAAAAAAGCCATGAATTCTATGTGCAGTATTCCCCTAGCGCTGGAGTTCTGCCGTTCTCATTGATCGGTAAACTTGGTCTTGGCTGGTTCTTCTCGCTGATCTTCTGGGGGAGGGGCCTGTTGCCGTGGTTCCCAAATGTCTTTGCCGGAGGCAAAATTGCCCCGCCCTTGCCGGTCCGGGCTAAGTAATCTGCTCGGGTTTGCTCTCCGGAGCTTTTGTTCCCTGCAAGCTCTCCGTACAGCTTTGGAGGCGGAGAGTGAAAATGGTGGCCTCCCAGTCTCCGCCCCGGCGGAGCCGAGAACTCGGGGTCCCGCTCCTCAGCGAGCCCCCAGAGAAAAGCCGTCAGTCACTCCCGTCTCCCCGGTCTCCGGCCGCACTCCGCGCTCACCCGGCCTGTGACCGCGCCTTTCTATCTGGCACCCGACCCCGGGTGGAGTCTCCAAACCCAGCAGATCCCCGCGGTGCACTCCCGCACCTCTCCTCCCGGGGGAAGAAGGTGAGTCTCCCCGGATCTGCCGCTTGTTGGGTCCCTGCTGGAGGAGCAGTGGCCCGACTGTGCCGCGGATCACGGTTTATAGCAACCCCGAGCTGAGAGCCCGCGCCTCGGCTCCGTCTCTGCAGCCGGCTTCCCTGCTCCGATACTTGGGAGCTCTGCCGCACTCAGGCACCCCCGGTCTTTCTGTGACCCCGAGGGTCCTGAGACCACACTGTCCCGCGAGGGTTCCACCCCCCACTTCGCCACCAGAGTGACGTCCCTCAGCGGAGCAGACTTCTAAAAGTTCCGACTTTGTGCTCCGCAGCTCTATCACTTGCCAGAAGCGGCCGACGGAGGCCCCTCCCCCGCCGTCTATCCTCCCGAATATCGCCTCGGATTCACTTCTCCGCACGTCCTACCTTCCAGAAAGTGGTCGCTTTTCTGTTCAGAGAGTTGTTGCTCTTCTTTTCTTTGATCTCCTGTTGAGTTTGGAGGTGTTCAGAATGGTTTGATCCCTATCCAGCTGAATTCCTGAGAGGAGACGAAATCCAGGTCTCCTACTCCTCCGCCATCTTGCTCCCGGAAGCCAAAATCAGCTCTCTTTAAATCCAGTACTCTTTCTACTATTCCAGCAGTTACACCTGCACACCAGGTAGCAGAGTCAAACAATATAGATGTCTTCCCTCGTCTGCATTAGACGTCTTCCCTCCTTTCTGCATTAGAAAGAAACTCCCAAGGCAGAAAGTCTTGACTATAATAAAAGTGAAAGACTTAGGTTAAGCAATATAGATTTGTTAAAACCATTGGTCATGAGGCCTTTCTGCCCATCTCTGGCCTAACATAAATGGCCATGACTGAGTTACAAACTTGCTGGAAATGGGATGAGGCTGGGTGCAGGTGCACGCTTACCTGGAGAGGCACAAATTGTGCCCGTGTAATTCCTAATACAAGCCAGGAGAAAATTGCTAGCACAATTGAGAGTTGTTAACACAATAGAAAGGACTCTGGAGGAAAACCTGATGTGTGTTTCCTGCATCTTTTTGTCCCCACTGCCATTTTCCGAGGGGATAAAATGAGATGACATTGGGAAGAAAAGTACCACACCAGAGCCGGCCGTGATTGCTGCTTTGAATGCCGCGCAGCTGCGCTGGGGTGGCCAGATTGATCTATTTCAAAGCAATGGTCATTATATTGCATTTTACTCTGAAAATGCAGTGCCTTTCTGTTTCCCAACTTGTCTGTTGTGATGGATGGCGTGATGCTCTACCTCAGTACATTATTTTATGTTTAACAATCCTGCATCGTGGAATTAGCGGAGGTGTACATTTCAGTAGCCCCCCCCCCACACACACACACACACAAAGAAAGTCTGCACCATGAAGAGAATGCAGATCAGGGGAGAGGAAATTTGAACAGCAGAAAAGAGTTTTATTTTGTTCGGACAACTGTTCTTAAGATCTGATTACAACCAGCATCTAAATTTTACACCATTATCTTAATGCCTTCTGATTTTTATTCTCAGAGAAAATTCCTTTCTTAAAAGAAATGACTAGAACCCCCCCTTTAATTTCTCTCCTTTATTACTTAATTTTTAAAAGTCACTATGCTTTGAGAATGAAAGTTTTGGACAGAATTGTTATGCGTGTACTATGTACAATGCAATCTGTGTACTATGGATGAGTTCATATGGCCAAGAGAGCTGAAAATTTCCAATTTCCTGGCTTTGAACAGCATAACCATGCAATTTCAATGTTGCAAAATCCTTATATGTATTTAATCGTAAACTAGGAATAATAGAGACAGAAGACATATTAAGACCTACCTAATCTTCATTTAACCCAAGAACCTACATATCTCCTTAGAATGATTAGCCATTTTAAATTACTTTTTAGCAAATATGGAATAAATATCGAATACCATCAGAATTAAAATGGAGCTCACGTATATCTTAGATGTATTTCATAGTATATATTCATCCTATAAGTTCTGCGATATAATACTGCCATGAGTTCTGCTATAAAATTATTAGCTAGAAATTAAATAATGTTCTTTAGTCAAAATGTTTTAGTAGCTATATTTAAAGACAGAATACCTGACTTTTAAGTATCAGGGCACATTTTAATTTGGAAAACAAATAATCTGTAAGTTATAATATTTCCATTACTTAGATTTAGATTTTTCTTAGACAGTTTTAGCAAGCATCTTTCAGTGCTGTCTATGTTATAAAAAAATTGAATCAAAAAGAAGAGGAGGCTGTCGGATTAAAAAAAAAGATGTTCAACTATAAAACAAAAATAATCCTTCAATTGGTTAATGGCCATCCTTAGTAGACTCCAGCAAGAAATCCAAATTCCAAGTACTTAGCCCTAGGACACCCACCATTGTTTCTTTCCATGTGGTCTCAGATAGGAAGACATGGTAGCCTGTCCTTGGCCCTGTCTTCGGCAGCAGCACATCTACTCAATCTCCTCTTTGAAAATCACTTCAGCCTTTAACATGTCCAAGTGTTAACAATTTTTAAAGTCAGGAAAGACATCCTTATACAGGCATACTTCAGAGACATTGTGGGTTCAGTTCCAGACCATACAATAAAGTGAATTGTGCAATAAAGCCAGTCAAATGAATTTTTTGATCTCCCGGTTTCCTTAAAAGTTATGTTTACATTATACTGGAGTCTATTAAGTGTGCGATAGCATTACATCTTAAAAAATCATTCATACCTTAATTAAAAAATACTTTATTGGCAAAAAATGCTATCATCTGAGTTTTCAGTGAGTTGTAATCTTATTGCTGGTGGAGGGTCTTGTCTCGAAGTTGATGGTTGCTGGCTGATCAGGGTGGGGGTTGCTGAAGTTTGGGCTGGCTGTGGCAGTTTCTTAAAATAAGATAACAATGAAGTCTGCTGCTTCCTCGAACAATTTCTCTGTAACATGAGATGCTGTTTGATTGCATTTTACCCATAGTAAGGCTTTTTCAAAATTGGAGTCAGTCTTCTCAAATCCTGCTCTACGTTATCAACTAAGTTTAGGTAATATTCTAACTCCTTTGTGGTCATTTCAATAATCTTCACAGCATCTGCATTAGGAGTAGATTCCTTCTCAAGGAAACACTTTCTTTGTTCATCCATCAGAAGCAACTCTTCATTTGTTCAAGTTTTATCGTGAAATTGTAGCAATTCAGCCACATCTTCAGGCTCTACTTCTGATTCTAGTGACTTCCTCCACTGTAGTCTTGAACCTCTCAAAGTCATCCATGAGGGTTGGAATCAGCTTCGCCCAAATTCCTGTTAATTTTGGTATTTTGATCTCTTCCCACGAATCATGAATGTTCTTAACAGCATCTAGAATGGTGAATCCCTTCTAGAAAATATTCAATTTATTTTGCTCAGATCTATCAGATAAATCACTATCAATGGCGGCAATAGGCTTATGAAATGTATTTCTTCAGTAATACGACATAAGAGTCGAAATTACTCCTTGATCCGTGAGTAGTAGAACGGATATTGCATTAACAGGCATGAAAGCAACAATAATCTTATTGTCCATCTCCATCAGAGCTCTTGGGTGAGCAGGTACATTGCCAATGAACAGTCATATTTTGAGCAGTAGGTCTAACAGTGGGCTTAAAATATTCAGTAAACCATGTTTGAAACAGATGTGCTGTCATCCAGGCTTTATTGTTCCACTGAGAGAGCACAGGCAGAGTAGATTTAGCAAATTCTTAAGGGCCCTTGGGTTTTCAGAATGGCAAATGAGCATTGGATTCTACATAAAGTCAGCAGCTGCATTAGCCTCTAGGAGAGTCAGCCTGTCCTTTGAAACCTTGAAGCCAGGCATTGACTTCTCCTCTCTAGCTATGGAAGTCCTAAACGGCATCATCTTCCGATAGAAGCCTGTCCCATCTACAGTGAAAATCTGTTGTTTAGTGTAGCCACCATCACTTAGTATCTCAGCTAGATCTTCTGGAGAACTTGCTGCAGCTTCTACATCAGGATCTGCTGTGTCACCTTGTACTTTTATATCATGGAGATGGCTTCTTTCCTTAAACCTCACGAACCAACCTCTGCTAGCTTCACACTTTTTTTCTATAGCTTCCTCATCTCTCTCAGCCTTCATAGAATTGAAGAGAGTTAGGGCCTCGTTCTGGATCAGGCTTTGGCTTAAGGGAATGTTGTGGCTGGTTTGATCTTCTATCCAGACAACTCAAACTTTCTCCATATCAGCAATAAGCCTGTTCTGCTTTCTTATTCATGTGTTCACTGGAGTAGCACTTTTAATTTCCTTCAAGAACTTTTCCTTTGTATTCACATCTTGGTTTTTTGGCTTGACAGCCCTAGCTTTTGGCCTGTCTCAGCTTTCAACATGCCTTCCTCACTAGGCTTAATCATTTCTAGTTTTTTATGTAAAGTGAGAGACGTGCGACTCTTTTCACTTGAACACTTAGAGACCACTATTAATTGACCAAATTTTAGTAGTATTGTGTCTCAGAGAACAAGGAAGCCCAAGGAGGGGGAGGGAGATGGGGAAATGGCCTATTGGTAGAGTGGTCAGACACACCAACATTTATCATTAAGTTTGTCATCTTATGTTTGTCGTGCCCCAAAACAATTACAGTAGTAACATCAATGATCACTGATCACAGATCACCATAAATAATAATAATAATAATGAAAAAGTTTGAAATATGGCAAGAATGACCAAAATGGGACCTAGAGACATAGAGTGAGCAAATGCTGTTGGGAAAATGGCACCAATGGACTTGCTTGAAACCAGGTTGCCACAAACCTTCCATCTGTAAAAAAATGCAACATCTGTGAAGCACAATAAAACGAGACAGGACTTTATTTAACTTAACTTCCTTCATGCTCCACCGTTTTGTGATTGTTGAAGAGTTAAAGATTACCACAGACAATTTTTGCAATTGTTTTTTCTTTGTTTGTTTATTTTATTTTTATTTTTTTTAATGGCAGTGGGGAAGGAGAGCAGAGTCTGGAAAAGGAAAGGTTGTTGGCTTTGCTAAAGCATCATTTCTTGAAAAGAAATATTTGCTCCTGGTAGAGAAATCAGAAAAATCAGAAAGGTATAAAGAGATTAGTTTTCTTAGAAAAATCTCCCCAAACCTCGTTCTTCCCAAGAGAAGGTTACTGTTAACATTTCAGTGCACGATTTTCTACTTTGTCGTTGTACATGTATGTTTCCATAGTTAAGATAATACTATACTTTTAACATTAGATCACAAACATTTCCCAGTATTGTAAAATCTTAGAAGCATCATGTTTAATATTTTATTTAACATTTCACCTTGCATCTATTCCATAATTTCCACAACCATTCTATACTGTTGGACACGTAGACTGTTACCGATTGTTCATGAAATGTTTTTTTTAATTTAAATTCAATTAAATTAACATATAATGTATTATTGGTTTCAGAGGTAGAGGTCAGTGATTCATCAGTCTCATATAACACCCAGTGTTCATTACATCACATGCCCTCCTTAATGTCCATCATCCAGTTACCCCATCCCCCCACCTCCTTCCCCTCTAGCAACCCTCAGTTTGTTTCCTATGATTAAGAGTCTCTTATGGTTTGTCTCCCTCTCTGATTTCATCTTGTTTTATTTATGAAATGTTGTTTCAGACTGAACTCCTACATCAGTTTAGTTCCTTGCTTGCATAGCCGTAAACAGCTTACTCTACAGAATTTAGGATTACTTTATAGAACTTAATACATGGAAGGTGATTCTTAACTAGAATGTTATTATTTTCAAGACATGTGTAACCCAGGAAGCATGGGAAAATACTTGAGAATCAGTTACTTCATATTTCTCCCCCATGTTTCAGAAAATTGAAGATGAGACTTGCCAAAGGTTTATCCCTTCAGATCCCTCTTCAAAACTATAGAGATACTGTCCCATAGAAATATGACATGAGCCACAAATGCAAGCCACAGATGTAATTTTAAATTTTCTAGTAGCCACATTGAAAAAGTAGAAACAGAGGAAATTAATTTAATTTACTCAGTCCCAGAAAACCCAATATATGATCATTTCAAATGCAATCAACCTAAAATCTTAAGAATGGGATATTTTATAAATATTTTTCATACTAAGTGTTAGAAATCTGCTGTGTATTTTATCCTAACAGCACATCTCTATTTAGTCTAGCTACATTTCAGGAGCTCAGTATTTATGTGTAGCTGGTGGTTACCATACTGGAGAGCAGAGCTGTAGAGAGAGAAAGGATGGGCAATCGATAAAAAGGTGGATTCCATTTGGAGTTTGAGCTAGTTCTGTCACTGATTAACTAACCTCAGGCAAATTACTTAACTTTCTTTATGAGTTTTATGTATCTGTTAAATTGGAACAATAACAGTAACTACTGTGTAGAGTTGATGTAGGGATTCATGAGACAATCCATGAAGTACTCCATAAACATTTTATATAGGAAATCCCGAAAAAGTGTAGCTAGTGACCTGACTCTAATTTAACCAATTAGTTTCAGTGTCCATGATCTTCCCCCCTAATCTTGTCACTATTTTCCCTAAGAATGAATTATTTAGAAGATGATCACTGCTCTCATGCTACGGCCTCTCGTGGAGGCCATTGCCTAGACAACCAAAGCAACATGGAATCATGTATCTCCTTGTTATTTTTATAAATCGATGATGGTCCTTTTCTATGCCCCATGTCGGGCCTCTTCTAGCAAAGGTCTGCACTATTTCCCTGTGGCCTGTTGGATAATATGTTCCAAATGTAGTAGAGGGAATCACAGGTTCTTAGCATAGCTACCTTCTCTGCCTGCTGGCTGCCATGATGGTTTGCATGGGTTATATAGGAAAGATTTAAGCCTATTCTGCCTCTCTTCTCAATTTCCAATATTCCAGCCTGAAACAGAGACAACTGAAGAGTTTGGCAGAAATTTTGGAGCCACAGGGCTTGGTCCTCATGCTAGTTCAAGTGTGGGTGCATCAGTGCTTCTGCCAGATGAAGGGAGAGACCCACTGGGAGGGCCCATGTAGGGGATCTGAATGAAGAAGGCTCCCTTGGGTTGACCCTGGAGGTGGATTGGATACCTTAAAGCAGAAGGACCCTGGCTGCACACATAGCCTTTGCTCTTAGAGAATGTGCCGGAGGCTGATGGAAATGCTATATTAAAGGCAGACACTCTTGCTGACCAACAGACATCTCCAGACAGACTGCACTTAAAAGGCATAACTTGGAACCCATTGTTGAATTCAGAGGTCACAATAAAGTATGAATTCCTAATGGTTGCCACTTCTCTCTATCAGCTCTGGAGTGTTGAAAATTGGGTGTTAGCCCCCAATATTTTTATATCATGTATGTAAAGAGTCCTATTTTTTTTTAAGGTTTTATTTATTTATTTGACAGAGAGAGACACAGCAAGAGGGGGAACACAAGCAGTGGGAGTGGGAGAGGGAGAAGCAGGCTTCCCACCGAGCAGGGAGCCCGATGCCGGGCTCGATCCCAGGACCCTGGGACCATGACCTGAGCCAAAGGCAGACACTTAACTGACTGAGCCACCCAGGCACCCCTAAAGAGTCCTATTTTTAAAGGTAATTGAAATTAGAAAATCATGACCAGCACTATCTGATTTTCATTGCATTCATATATTACTGTGATCTCTTTATTGTCATTGTACTTGGTGCTGAAAACACCTATAAACTTCTCTGCAGTCACACCTGTCCTTTGTTCATGTAGAAAAGGTGTTCCTGTTCTGGTCACATCTCCTCAGGTGATTGCTCCTCTCTCCTCAGTCTTCAATGCTGATCGCTCTCGACTGGCTCCTTCATATCTATTGTTTTCTCTACTCAAGTCCTTCTCATCTTAAGAAAGACAAAGTCTTGCTGGACCCCACATCCTCTCCAGTTACCGCCTGGTCTCTGTCTTCCCTATCAGGGCCCGGACACTTGAGGAACTGGCCTTACTGGCTGTGTCCCTCCGTGTTCCCCCTGAAGCGCTGCTCGTCACTGTCTTCTGGACCCCCTCCAACCACTGCAGTTACATTCCTCTCACCCAAGTGGCAACGTGCTCCTTATAGCCGAAGCCAGAAATACTTGACCCCCCCTTCTCACGTGACCTCTCTTCAGTGTTTCATGCTGTTTTCTCTTCCATCCTCCATCAAATTATTTCTCCCTGGGTTTGCGACACCACACTGTTTTGTGGAGTTTTCTCCTCTTACCTCCTTTTTTTTTTTTTCATTAGTCCTTCTTTTGTCTCTCCCTGGAATGTGCTTTCCTGGGGTGCTGTTTTCCTCCTCTGTTTTTCTCATACATTCAGTCCCATGGCTTTAATGGAATTTAAATACCAATAGCTCACACCCTCTATTTCGACTCCAAGTCTTTCTTCTGACTTCCAATCGTACCTTCCAATCGGATGTCCCAATAGGCACCTCAAACTAAGCATGTCCAAAACATAGGGCATCCCTGTAAGGTGACTGTATGTTTGCCTGTCCAAACTAGGTCACTTTTGGATGTGAAAATAGCACAGCACTAACAGTGAAGCTATAGTAACAGACATAAACCAAAACTGTTCCAGGTAAGTCAGGACACGTGTCTAGGGCTGGCAGGTGAAGGGACACAACAGGTGAAGCCCAGTGACCATGATACTCGTATCATGACGATCTTTTAATTTCAACTGTGTTTAATATCAGAAGAAAAACAAACATAATAAAGATATTTGCAACTTCCACATATAACATATAATAATAATAATAATAAACAACACATATACTAATAAATATAATAATAAATCCAGCCTGGATTATATCTGTCTTTATACCAAGGCAATCTTAAAATATAATTTTGATTTTTTTTTTTAAATGATGGAAGAAGCTCCAAAATCTAAGGGGCACAAAAATCATTGCTTCCTTTGCTGGTTTCTTCATCTCGCAGACTGGCATCCTCATCATCCACTCCAAAGACCCCAAACTGGACACCTGGGTTTCACCCTTGCCTGCCCTCTACCTCTATCCTTTCTGTCCCCATAGAATTTACCAGAAGGATCCCTGTGACGTAGCAATTCTGTCCCATGGGTGTCTTTTATCTGAGGTCATTCAGCAAGTCAAAGAGCATACTTTTGCCAAACTTGTTCCCATTTTTCTTGATCTTTCCTCCCCTCCCTCCTTCACAGCTGTCAGCATCCTTCTCTTGGCCAGCAGTGACATGCTTACCTCTGCCACTGACCTGCAGCCCCCTCCCCATGCAGGACCCCACCTCATCTCTCCCATAGGAAGTGAGGGAGGAGCGTCTCCCACCTCAAGATCCATGCGATGATGTTTGGGTCTGGAGGGCTCCTCCCTCAGCCTATAAATTCTTTGTCAGAGAGAACAAGTATGGCTTAATCACCAAAGCAGCCTCACATTTTTCTAGATTATTCCTTATGTTTGATTTTGAGAGAAATTGCAGCTGTAGGGAATGTTGATTTTATCTTTAATGGGATGGATAACGAGAATGAGAATTCTCTAGAGTGCTGGGTGTTGCCTGCCCGGAGGGTTACTCAACACCATCGCTGAGCCCCCCCTGTTGTCATGTTTTATCTGGTGACTTAGCATCTGCTCCATAGATTGGACCCATGAGGCAAGACTAGGGGAGGCAGGAAAGCTTTCCCTTCCCAAAACATGCTCTACGGATGTCTAACTGATAATGACCGTGTCTGGGGGAGGGGCATTCTGAGTGGAGTTTCATTAGGGGAGCGAAAGCTACCTTTTTCTAATTAAATTGCCTCAGAGTCAGCTCTGAAGGTCTTCTGGAAGCCCGAGTTTCCAGGGTTCTGGCCTCCAGATAACTGGAGAGACAGTTGCATTATGATAATGTGATTGTATTCCACTTTATTATAGGATTATTGGTCAGTGAAGAAAACCTACATCACCACTACTATGTTGAGACTGGTGTCTGAAGTGCTGTGGAACAGTCCCCAAAGACTAGGGAGGGCACACATTTCTTGCCCTAGGAGGCGGAATAGCATCGTGCTCGAAAACATGCATACCAATGCCACACCACGTGGGTTCAAGTCCTAGTTCTGTCACTTTTACTTGGGTTGGGCAAAGTCACTTAACCTCCCCATGCCTTGCGTTGGCTGTTTGTAAAAGGGAGATCACAGCGGCGCCCTCTCCTTCTCCAGCTGGGGCTGGCATGGGGAGTAACTGAATTCGTATAGATTATGTGTAAACCCAACGTGAGGCTTTGCTATTGGTATTGTTGTTCGTGGGACTCAGAGAGACCCCCCCCACACACACACACGATCTGCAGCAGTGGATCTCAGTCCTTGAAACCACCTGGGGATCTTTCTTCCCCTTGGTTATATTGAGGTATAATTGGCACATATACAGCCCTATGTAAGTTTAAGGTGTACGACATCAAGATGTACCTTACATGTACACGAAATGATTACCACAATAAGTTTATCATTTCATATAATACAGAAAAAAAGAAGAAAAATTTTTTTCTGTGATGAGGATTCTTAGGATCCACTCTCTTAGCAACTTGCAAATGTACCATACAGCAGTGTGAATTGTAGTCATCACGTCATCCTTACATCCCCAGTACTTATTTCTCCAGTGACTGGCAGTTTGTATCTTTCGTCTACCTTCCTCCAGTTTCCCCTCCTACCACCCTCCGTTTCTGATGACCACAAATCGGATCGCTTTTCCTATGAGTTTAGGGTTTTTTTTTTTCTTTTTTTGGATTTCCCCATATAAGTGAGCTCATATAGTATATGTCTTTCTCTGACTTATTTCACTTCCTACAACACCTTCGAGGTCCATCCATGTTGTCGCAAATACCTGGGGATCTTAAATCTGGGGACGACAGATTGTGATCCAGTAGGTCCAGGGTGATCTGAGATTCTGCAGTCGCTGCCTGCCCATGGACCACGCTCTGAGTTGTAGGAACCTGGAGCAAATGAAGAACAGTGTTTACAGCAAATACAAAGACTGGAAAATTAATGTGGACCCCGTTACAATCGCTCCCCATCCACTGGCAGGTTCCCCGCGCTGGCGGGGAGCGGGGAGGATCCGGTTCTGGCCCGACACCGCCATGGACCAGCTGCATGTCACATCACTCAGGGCCTGCCACTTAAGTGCATCGTATTTCATTTTCCCCGTCTTCCAAATGGGGATAATAATACTTGCTCTACCTACTTCACGGGATTGTTGTAAGGGTCAAATGAGAAAATGTATGTGAAAGCTCTTTGAAAAATTAAAAGTGCTGCCCAATTGTAAAAAGGATCAATAGTAGCAGAAGGAGGGGCTGGCTGAGTGATGTTTGGCTGGTAATGGAGAGCTCCCCAGAAGAGTAAATTCTGAGCTGGTGTCGGAAGGCGGCGGCAAGAGAGGCCGATTCACTGTTATTACAACTGAGAAGTAACTACTGATGCAGAAAACGGCACAAAGACAGCAGCATTGAAGTCCAGCTGCATGTGCCCAGGCACACAGGAGGACGGCAACAAGCTCACGGGGTCCTCCATGGAGGGTCCGTCCTGAGGAATTAATGAGCCAGTAGGTTTTTTAAAAAGTAGTCAGAGTTGGGGCACCTGGGTGGCTCAGTCAGTTCAGCGTCTGCCTTCAGCTCCGGTCATGATCCCGGGGTCCTGGGATCGAGCCCCACCTCGGGCTCCCTGCTCCGTGGGAAGCCTGCTTCTCCTTCTCCCCCTGCTTGTGTTCCCTCTCTCACTGTCTCTCTCTGTCAAATAAATAAAATCTTTAAAATAAAATAAAAAGTAGTCAAAGGATAAAAGCGTAAAAGGGAAGGTAGAACGCTGCATCTGAAATCTCCACTGAAACCTTTTGAGTTGATGCAAAGACAAAAGGAGGAATTATGGGACCAAGCACTTTCCAGTTGCTCATTTAGCAGACAGGGCCCTCCACGCACCTGCCCACTGATGCCTGGCTCTGTTAGGCCCCCGTGCTGCTAGCGATTAGCTCGGGCCTGCGTCAAAGGATGGATCCCAGACTGTACGGGAAACTCCGCCTTCTGTCTTTGCCGTCTTGGTCATGTGCCTTCTACTTGGGACAAGGCCGGCCGCACACGTATGTGGTCTGGGCCGCTGCACGAGGCCCCACCCTCAGAAGAGCTCACATCCCCACTGCTTTCAGGGGTTGTCCAGAACATCACCAGTCACCCCAGAAATGAAGCCATTCCTACCTCTCTCACAGCAGATGAGCTGATGTCCTCCTTCACTTAGAAAATGGAAGTAATCAGGTTGCTTCTCTACCTGCTTCATCCAAACACAATCATTCTCTTTCCTTCTGGTCCCAAGAGTGACTTTTCCTTCCTCTTGTTCAAAGCCAGCACCTGGTGTGAAGCTCTGAGCCCATCCCTCCCACTTCTTTGAGGTCCTTATTCCATGAGGAGCACCAACTTTCGTACTAATTTTTTTTAACCTTTCCTTCTTAACTATCTCCTTCTACTCAGATTATTTTATTTTTTTATAAAGATTTTATTTATTTACTTATTTATTTATTTATTTATTTATTTATTTGACAGAGAGAGACAGCGAGAGAGGGAACACAAGCAGGGGGAGTGGGAGAGTGCCGAGCAGGGAGCCCAATGCGGGCCTCCATCCCAGGACCCTGGGATCGTGACCTGAGCCGAAGGCAGACGCTTTAATGACTGAGCCACTCAGGTGCCCCTTCTACTCAGATTGTAACAGGCTTTAGTTTTTACCTTCTTTAAACAAACAAAACACTTTACTCCAAACTATCTTTTTTGCTTTTTAATCCAGGAGATTTCAAACTTTTTAACTTTGATTTACAGTACCAAACACATTTCATATTGGGACTTCGTGTACACATAAATGTAACTGAAACTAAAATTTCTTAAAATTATACTTGCCCTTAATATGTGCCAAACATTTTATTTCTATCGTATTCTACTATATTCTATTATATTCTTTACTATTTTTTTTTTAAATGCTGGTTGCAACTCACTAAATTTATTTCACACCCCGCTAAAGACTATACCCCACATTTTGAAACTCACTGATCTAACCTGTCCTGTCTGTTTAAACACACAGTCTATACTTCACTTCTTGTGCATCCCTCCACTCACTGAAATGTGGCTTTAAGTCTCCATTATTCCAATGAAAGTGCTCACGTTAGCCTTCATCCCTCTAAATAATATTTTAAGTAGCTGGTATGTGTTAACGTATTTACAAAAAAAAAAAAAACACCATATTTACGAGTCTAGTAGATGTCTTTCTCTTCTCCTACTTGACCCCTCAAAGCATTTGGGATGACCAATGGTACCATCCTCTGGCTGAATCTTTCCTTCCTTGGCCACTGAACGACTTTGAACCCTGAATTCTCCCCTCAGTGAACTCCTGGGCTCCTCTTTCCTGCTGCAATCACAAACTGTTGCTGTTCCCCAAAAATTCATCTTTAAGTCATTGCTCTTCTAACACACTTGTCGTGGGAGTTATCCACTCTATGGTTTTATGTACCACCTGTTTGTTGATGGCTCCCGAGTCCGTGTCGGCACTTAGCCCCTCTTCCTTGAGCATCTGGCAGTATCAACATGTCCACGGGCACTTTAGATGCATTATACTCAAACCTGAACTTTTTATTCTGGGAGAAATGCAGTGAGGAAAATCATGGGTTCTGTAACCTGGCTTGGCAGCAACTGAGAGTATTCTCTAGACCGATAATTCCGCATTTCCTTAGCCCTGATGATGCCAAGAGTTCTGTAGACTACCTTCTCCTATAACTACCTTCTCCTACCTTGCCAAAGAATAAATTTAAAACTTGGCATTGCTAGTCATGATCCACCATGATGAAGGTAATTCTTTATTATTATAATACAGAATACGCTATGCAAATCTGAATTAGTATTTCATGCTCCAAGCCCAAGTATGAACACTACCATGTTCTTAATATAAAACCACTAAGAATCTAGGATTCCACCCAGCCTGATTAAAGGCTGCATAAGTCCAGGATGATACCTGCATTCCCCATCCCCGTCTTATAAATGCCAGGGGCCTCTTTTCCCCAGAGTCCCAGTCCTGTCCTGATAGATAATAACGAGGGACAATTTCATGTATCTCTCTAGTCCATGGGAGAGGACAAACTGGTCCATGCAAATGAACCATTAAATCATGGACTTATTTGCACAGTGACAGAACCTTCATGAATATTAGAGTGACCCCCCATCCATTAATTTTTCTCTTTCTCTCTTTTGGTTATCTTTCCCCCCTCAGGTGCAGAAAATTTGGATCAATGCCTATTTGTTTAATTGGATTTTTAAAAATAAGCACATAAAAAATACCAGGCCGCCCTTCTAAGCTCTTTCAGTGAGCTCAACAAGGGCCAAATCAATTAAGCAAATTGCTTTAAAAAATAACCTACCCACTCCAAATAACCTCTTCCCTACTTCAGAGATAGTACCTGCTAAGGTTTATGCAGAACAGATTTTTCCAGCTGAATACCAACTTCTCAAACCTGGGGATTTACAAGGGAAATGCTGACAGGAACTTCAGCCCTGGTTGCAAAAGAGTGCAGCTCTGATTCCACAGCATTGTTCTGACAGCACTTAGGGGACAAAGCAATACCAGTCTGGACGCCTGGACGCTCACCCAGCCTGTGACCCTGTGCCCCGAGGTAGGGCACTCCTAGTAGAACTATCTGCACTCTTTAGTTTCCTTAAATAAATAGACATGAAACTTGAAACACCGCCCGGGTAGAAGGTTCCACGGTTTTCTTTTTCCCTTTGTCTGCTCACCTACTCCTCACCCCTCACCTACTGTGTAATAAGCAGAGCACAGAGCTGTATTTTCTTGCGAGCAGTAATATGTAACCCAGAACAAACAGAGGACATAGGAAAGGTGGAGAAAAGTTAGATATATAAGCAAGAAAAAGTGAGTTATTGATTTTATTGACTGGTCTGTTAACTTCTGACATTGCAATAAAGTCTTATTTATTTGTATACAGAAGACTCAATTACATAGATACATATCATTTTAACAACTGGGTTATTTACAGGAGAATTGCTGCTTCATAAATAATATAGACCTGGGATTTCTAGAGCTGATGTTTATCCATTGTTACCTAAGGAAGTTGCAGATGGGCACGCATACACCTGCCTGTGGTCATTAGACCAGCATTACAATAGGCTACGGAGAAGAAAGGATTGCAGGCAAAGGAGCAAGAGTGGACTAAGGAGGGGGTCTTGGCGCAGCTAAGATATACAGTAAATAATCTTGGGGGTAATCAGATAGCATACAGAGCCGTGGAACTGTTACTCCTTTGGCCAGCATGGGAAAACTGTCATTGGAGATGGTTGGCTTAAAGGATCCAAGTCTTTAAACTTCCTTTTCAATCGTACAAGCCATTCGATTATATTCCAGGTTTTGTATTTTTTTTTCTTCCAGGCTTTAGATTTTTAAACATGAAGGGTATGTCTCAAAGGAAGTCTGATAGGAATAGGATCAAGGATTCCCAAATGTCTTCTCTTGATGAGGCAACTAGTGGAAATGGAGAGGAATATCCTGGGGGCTGTTCCCGATTGCCTACAGTTCCCTGGAGCCTTGTACAGGGGGGTCTCCTGAAATAATTATTTGTTTCACTGTTAGTCTAATGCATAGCTTCCCTGCTAGCTGGAAGGCCCCAAAGGCCCAGGGATCATGCGTGGTCATCATTCAGTAAATATTTGTTGGGAATGAGTGGATTAATTAAATAATGAGGAGAAGTGGGACCACACAGTATTGTTTTTATGTGTCCCTAGCATCTTGCAAAATACCCCCCACCTAATGTGAACAATGAATGATCCAAGCGTTGTTTAGCATCACCATTTCACGGATGAGGTGGTTAACATTCAGAGTTGGTTGTGATCCTAGAACTCGGACACAGGTCTTGGGCTGCCCCAGAGAGCAAGAACCGGAGAGCAAGTACAGATCAAGGGCACCTGCAAGACAATGCGAGTCTATCTTGGCTATTGTGAAGGATAGCCCAGTCAACATAAGACACAGTCTCTTTGAGATCCTGATTTCAGTTCTTTCTTATATATACCCAGAATTGAGATTGTTGGATCAGATGGCAGTTCTATTTTTAATTTGGGGGGGAGGAATTTTTTTACTGTTTTCCCAGAAGCTGTACCATTTTACATTCACACCAGTAGCGTACAAGGGTTCCAGTTTCTCCACATCCCCTCCAACAATTTTTTTAACTTTTTGGTGAAGGGTTAATAGCTATACTAACAGGTGTCAGATGATAGTCCATTGTCCACCATAGCCAAGGTATGGAAACAACCGAAGTGTCCAGCCATGGATGAATGGATAAAGAAAATGTGGTGGATCCGTAAAATGGAATAGTTTTCAGCCTTGAAAAAGAAGGAAATCCTGCCATATGCAACATGGATGAACCTGAAGGACATTATGCTAAGTGAAATAATCCAGTCCCAGAAAAACAAATAGGGCATGATTCCACTTATATGAAGTACCTAAAATAGTCAAACTCATAGAAACAGACAGTAGAATGGTGGTTGCCAGGAGCTGGAGGGGTGGGGAGTGGGGGGGAGAAGAGGGGAGTTGCTGTTGGATGGGTATAATGTTCTAGTTACATAAGATGAATAAATTTTCGAAGCACAGCACTGTGCCCATAGTTAACAATACTATATTGCGCACTTAAAATTTTGTTAAGAGGATAGATCTCACGTTGTGTTCTTACCACGATAAAATCAAGTAATTAAATAAAGTAGAAAGTGCAAACAGAATCCAGTCTGGGCTCTAAGCAATCATCTGCCACTTGCTTACCCATGCGGGCTGGCACCACCTCCTTTGTGGCTTGGTCTACCTGGTCCTTATGTATTCATTTGGTCTTTAATTTCCCGAGTCCACCTTTACACACATCTACGCTTCTATGCCTACCGTGGAGCCAAGTTCTGTTTTGGACTCACATGCAGACAGCAGCCCAGCCTATGTATGGATTCCTAGGCACAATGGAGCTGTTTTTGGCCAAAGCCATCCCTGGCAGATGTTGCCCTGAAAATCATACCTCCCGCTCCAGGAGTATAATGTCCTTCCTTCTTTTGCACAACAGGTCCCACGTGACCACAGGTACTTCTGTCCGGAGTTCTCTCTCCCTTGGTGTCTGCGCAGCGAGCGGTGCCTGTCATCCTGGTACCCAGGGAGCCTTTGCAAACCGCTCGGGGAGGTTGCTGTCCCGTGCGGCTCCTTCCTGCCTCTGTGTTCTTTTCCTGACACACCTGTGGGCTCTGCCCTGCCCTGGAGGCATTGACATCGTGGGGGGCGAACGCTCAGCCTGTTGTCAAAGCCCAACAGCTGTGGCCGGGTTTCCCAGGTGTTGCCTGGAGTGTTGCCTGCTCTGTGTTCTGTGTTCGGGAGCCCCAGGATGCAATGTGCGCCCCAGGCTGAGCTTCTCTCTCCCCCCAACCCTAATGGTGATGATGAGCGAGCTCCCATTTACTGAGTGTTTACTAGATGTCAGAATGTGTGATGATGCAACTTACTTGTGTGGATTAGTGTACTTAATCCTCACTTGCTGAAGAAGGTACCTTTCTTATTTCAATTTTACAGATGATGAAACTGAGCTGGGCAAGATTAAGCAACTTGCTTGAGGTCCCACGTCTTGTAAGTGGTCGAGACTGAGCAACCTGATTTCGGAGTCTGTGCTCCTCATCCAAAGGCTCTCCTGGTCTCGTTGGATCCCTCCCTGGGGCTGACCAGGCAAAGGGAATTTAGAGATTTGTTTTTGGAGCATGTGCGATTAGAAGGGCAAACATGAGTGGAAATCGTGCAGTTAGGAGGCATTAGAGCTTTTGAGAGAGGAGATGCTGAGTTTTTTTGGACCTGTGGGAGGTGTGCTGTTGAGAAATACTAGACAGGATCTCAGAGGAGTTTTTAGATGTAACCATTTAGATTTAGAAAGGGTCCTCATTCTCCAGTCTTCCGGCACTGTCTTCCCCTTCCTGAATTCATTCTTGGATATTGGCTGCATGTGTCTGATTTTACATGCTCCTCTGAAGCGTCCCCTCATTACAGGGTGTCTTCTGTGGCCACCCGTTTTCCTTTCCTTCTTTCTCTAGATCCTTTGCAACAATACTCCAATCATCATTGATCACGACAGCCAACACCGTTGAGCATTTATTATGTGCCGGGCACAATGCTGGGCTCTTTCTATTCAGTGTTCTGTTTCACCTTCACAACTATAAGGCAACTGCTACAACTACCTCTGTTTTACAGTTGGGGAAACTTAAGATCAGAGAGGTTGAGTAACTTACCCAAAGTCACACAGATGGCACCCGTGAAGCAAGCTAAAAGCACAAGTCATTCTGACGCCACACCATGTTGTCAGAATATTATTTTTAAAGTCTCCTGTTTGCTTCTTTTTATGAGTTCTTTTTATGGGCTCACGAAGATGATTTTCTTGCATTTTTCAGAATCTGACTTTCTACACATCTGATTCTGCTCCACATTTCTGTTCTTGACAAATAAACCGTCTAGCAATACAGTCATATTATCCCAAGGATCCTGTTACTTCAGCGTGGCCCTGTTGCTGGGAATTAAGTCTAGACTAAGAATACCGCTTCCTGCTTGCTAAACCTCCCGGGAGATGAAACTGTCAGACAGGCCAACCGGAAACTTATCAGATGTTCCGCTTTTAGCAGACACTTCCAGGAGAAACCCTTCATCACCAAATACTTCTCCCGAACAAAAATTTTATAATTTGCATTAGATAGCATCATCCACATCCTCCATCTGATTTGGGATCCATCGGATACCCTCAAAATGGAAATGATACTTTTTAACTGGGGAAGGGAAAAGCAGTCCCCAACATCCAGGAGCTGGCCTGGCCCTCACCTCCTGACCACACACAATCTTACAGAACATCAACATCAAACAGGACCACTCTGCCCGTGATGGGTCGGGACAAAACCGAGTTCACTCCATAATCATGTCCAAAGACAGACAAACACAAGAACATTGTCCAGACTACAAAATGGCCAAATATTCACCCATCCTGGCTACAGTGAGTGAATACTGTGCTCTCACCAATGACAGCTTTAGTTTCACTTGGCCCTTCCCGTCTTCTTCACGAGACTTGTTAAAACAAATTGCTGCCACTACCAATCTGGAGCAAAGTCCCACTTCCCTGAACCTCCCCAAATCACCTGACCTAAGCCCAAACCCTCTGAGCCATTCCTTCCAACACCTTCCTACCGCGATGCCTCTTGGCTTCCGTGGTGAGCATTCTCCCTCCTTCCAATGAGTCTATAAATCAAAATTAGTTCAACTACGTGGTGGTCCTTGCTGAAGCACTGACCTACCTAGACACTCCTCATTATACACATTCTTAGATTAGCATATAATCAAAGATTTGCTTACAATGCAGGATGGGGTCGAAAGAACACAAGAATTTGACCGGAGGTGAGTTTGAATCCCATCTTCTCCTCCTCCTCCTCCTTCTTCTTCTTCTTTTTTTTTTTTTTTTAAATAAGCTGTGAATTTGGGTCAGTTACTTAAATTTTCAGAGCCTGAATTCTAATGTCATGGGGTTGGTATGAGGACTGAAGGAGGTGACCTATGTAGAATATTCTAGTACATTGCCAGACTCTGGCCTGAAGCTCTGTGACTGTTATCTTTCTCTGGGGTCTTTCTGGGATCCCTTCTTGATTGGATTGGTTCATTCTAAATAAGGAATTTTATCCAACCACCATATTCCACTCATAAATTCTAACCCACCAAATTTTGAGGATATTTAAAGACTGTATGTAAAATTTCCAGTTTATTCTATTGGATGTTTTCTGTGCCCAGATATAATAAAGACAATGAGTACTAATGTATTTTATTCATTGTGAGAAAAACAGCTTCTCCCCCGTATTTTAATGTGATATCTTAAAAGGAAGATCTAGGGATAAAAATTGGGATGTGTACTATAATCAGCAACATGTCATGATTTAATCGGGAGCCTTTTTTTCTTTCTTAGTGAAACATAAAATGTTCATGAGTTATATATATCAATGGCATCCGAGATTTGAAGAAATCTGTATATATTTTTAAATGATGGCATATGTTTTCTTTCACTATTTCACCTTTTCACAATTGTAGTTAGCGGTTTGCTCTCTTTCTTATTTCAGTTCCGACCTTACCGTTCTCAAGTCAAATGTAAACTCAACAAGTAGATCTTAAAAGTGTTTGGACTTAAAACCTTACAGTTATCATCTGAGTCCAAGTCATGTTTGGGAGGCACATTTTTACATTATGGGCTCTGACACAGATCCAAAAATAATATAACAAATAGAAATTGTGACACATTTGATACTGTCATGTAATGGAGTGAAAATAATGATAAAAAACAGTACGAACAAGTTCTGCGAAGCTTTTGTTCTATTTGACTTTAAGTGGAACAAAGCCTTAAGAACAAGAGGACAACAAAATAATGCTTTGCTAAAAGGATAAAAGAATATGACCTAAGTCTATTAGTGATAGAACACTCTATGAATGCACTCAAGTTAATAGCATCTTTTAGCAATAGATACTTTTTCAATTACAGGAATGCTAAGAGATAAATAGACTAAGTGAGAGAAAAATGGTCACAGACACAGAAATCCGACTAGATGTTTGGCTGTTTGGTTTTTTATAACCAACTGTCGGGAAAAAAAACATCTAACCAACGATCTACGGACGGGACATGAATTTGCATTTTCTATTCTGGATCCACTTAATCACTTAATCGTATTACAGTTGCAACATATTACAGTTGCAACGTGTTGTTACCACTTCTCTGAAGAAGGTTTGGTGGCACTTGGTAACTTGTTCCTGGGGCGCTGTTCAGCATCCTTCCGCCTCTTCCCACACAGTTTTGTTACAGAGGCTCCGTGACCATAAGGGGTTGCTAACTAGGGGTGACGCTGCAATCCCATGTGATGGGGTTCCTCTGGGAGGTTTTCCTTCCTGTCCTTTGCTGGGTTCTGCATGACCCCTCTTCCACCAATCTTGAGTTGCACGCAAGAGTGATCGCAAATGCTACCCTTTCGGAGGATCTGTAGAAATGCGGTTTTATCTCAGCTTTAAGAGACTTAAAATGCTTATTCCCCTTTTTTAAAGTGGTGCTCTGGCTACTTTTGCAAAGAATGTGCTGTTCTGAGAGCAAATAACTGAAATGGATAGGCCAGACTCTTATCTTCACGGATCCTCACAAATGGAAAAGCGAAGATGTGGATACGGAAGGAGAAAGTGTCAGGAAAATTGCCATAAATCACAGAGCAAGAATATGGGGCTGCACATCAGTTTTGTTGTGTTTTAAAAAGGATAAATATGCTTCCCTTTAAGAATGTAGGACCCGCTCTGCCTGCTGTGAACCTCTTTGCTGGGAGTCCTCCCACAAGTTGTGGGGGGGTGAGGAGTTGTTGAGGGTTATTACTGTGACAGAGTATTCCTCTTGAATGTGTTCTCCGGCATTTCCACGCACCCCTGCCCTGACTTCTGTGAGACAGGATACAACAGTCTCCTGTGAGGATCAAAGTTAGGGGTTTCCGGTATATTTGTGCTTAAATGCCACCCAAGCAAAGGGAGGAAGGAAGGATGGAAGGAAGGAAGGGAGGAAGAAAGGAAGGAAGGGAGGAAGGGAGGAAGGGAGGAAAGAGAAGGGAAACAAGGAAGGGATGAGGGGAGGAGAAAGGAAGAAGAAAAGAAGGAAGGGGGTGGGCGGGAAAGAAGGACTTACTTATAAACTCAGTACTTCTCACACTTTACTGTGGGTGTGAATTACCTTGCGATTTTGTCACAATGCGGGTTTTGATTCAGTGGATCTCACACCCGGATGGGCCGGGACCTGCAGGTGTGCCTTTCTAACAAGGTCCCTGGTGATGCTGTCACTGCTGGCCCAGAGATCACGCCTTGGGAATGGAGACCCTAAGAATGCAGCTGTTTTGTAGCTAGTGCATTGTGAACATTATTTTAAGGAAGATGGGGGCGTTTATCTCTTAGGAATTTGTCAGAGTCTGTCTGGGAAAAAAATGGGGCACAGAAAAAGCTTATGCCTGGTGGGACCTGCCCTTCACCCTCTTCTCGTTGTGTGTGCCCCATTTCCACTCCTCCATGACCCACTTTCCTAGACCTGGAACCTAGAGGTCTCTGGAGCCAAGTTCCACTAGGAAAATACCTGAAAAACATCATTTCTATCATGGCATTGGGGGTTTATTTGTTCTGTCTCCCTAAAACATTGGCGTTTGATGTATGAGGTAGTGTAGCCTTGGAGTCTAATAGAACTGGGTTCAAATCCTGATGCTATCACTCAGTATGTGACCATAGGTGAGTTATTTAACCTGTCTAAACCTTAGCTTACACATCTGTAAAATGGGAATGATAATCCTGATAACACGGGGATTCTATGGAGATTAAATGAGAAAATGTACACAAAATACTGAGCAAAGTGTCTGGCTCTCAGTAAGTATTCAGTAAATGGTAGCTATTATAAGATATTTGAGCAGTAGATAGTCTAATTGATAAAGACATGGGCCTTCCATTGATCAGACGGATGAGGTCTCCTTTCTGTCACTTACTTACTGTCACTTACTTGTTACGTGAGTGAGTTAACCGCTATAAAGTTTAGTTTCCTGTATAAGTGGACATAATAATCATAAACTTACACTACAGGGGTATTGTGAGGGTTGATAAAATAATATATATAAAGAAATCAATGTATTACTTAACACATAGAACTTTATATAAAGAAAATATATCACTATCTCTAAAAATAAAGATTGAGGGAAAAGAGGGATTAGTTATTTCAGGAAGAAACATTTTCAGAGTGTTTGTCAGACATATTTTGTTTCTGAAGGAGGATAGGGAGAGGCATACCAATTCCTTAAATCCTACCATGCCCACAAGAAGCTCCCCAGTGCTCTGTGACACACCAGAGTCCCCTAACACTAAACAGACACTGTTCAAACGGAAAATGAAAAAAAAAAAAAAAAAGTCCAATGTCATGAGTTTTTCGTTAGCCTAAATTTTTTTCTATTTAAAGGATTATCTTAAACACACCCATGGGGCGTCTGGGTGGCTCAGTCGGTTAAGCGTCTGCCTTTGGCTCAGGTCATGATCCCAGGGTGCTGGGATCGAGTCCCACATCGGGTTCCCTGCTCAGCGGGGAGTCTGCTTCTCCCTCTCCCTCTGCCTTTCCCCTCTGCTCGTGCTCTCTCCCTCAAATAAATAAATGAAATCTTTAAAAAAATAAAAATAAATAAATGTAAACGCACCTTTTGGGGTAAGAGAGGGGCATTAAAATGCCTTTATTGTCTGATAATGACAGTTCCTGGCAGTTTTTAAAGATATTTTTGCTTGGCAAAATTAAATGCTAAGATCTTCTTATTCACATGATTATTAGCGTGCTCCTTTAATCTGACTGCTCTGTGACATCCCAGAGTCTGGAAAAGTCCGTGGTCTGTGATGATCCAACCACCTGATCTTTGCGTCAGAAATGCAACCACTGCAGATGGAGGACCCCAAGTTTCTGCACCGGGGTGGGGAGTGGTCTCTGAGATCTTGTACTTTGTGTATTTTATCAGAAGTGACTGTACCCCGAGGCCATCATTTCCAATTGAAATAATGATTTATTCTGTTGTCACTCATGGTTAAATCATGTTCAGGACATCAGATCAGCAGCCTCCTTGCAGCTGAAGGGTGGTGCCAAGTTCAGGCCTCTGGAAGGCATCTAGGGTCCCGGAGGAGCAGAGGGCGATGATCCACCACTGTGGTTTCCATGACACTTTGGTCCGAGCCAGGATCTGGGGCTCACATTACCATGACATAGCAATTCTGTTTGACATCCCCCTCTCCCTTTCAGGCTTGGGTTTCTGGGTATCTACATTGGGCTGCTCAGCTAAGAGCCTCGATACACCAAAACAGTCTAACATCTCCTGATGAGACTTTTGATGGGGCAGCCCTCTTGGTCTGTAGGGCCACAAAGACAGGCTTGCTGATATTCGAAAACAAACCTGAATGTTCCTAGAAGAGGCTGGAGGATGGAATATTAGAAGGACTACAACGACCTCTACCTCATACCATTTGAACGCCACAGCACCACAAGCATGGGTGTTAGGTGGGAGAACGCGGACTAGCTTCCCTGGCTTTGGCCTCATCTTCCCACTCCAAAACACACATGCACGTGTGCACACACACACACACGCATGCATTTTCACCTAAGCTTCTAAAGCTTTGGCCTCATCTTCCCACTCCAAAACACACATGCACGCTCACGCACACACACACATGCATGCATTTTCACCTAAGCTTTTAAAGCAGATTATTTAACCGCTCTGACCATTTTTTAAACACATTTAAGGTCAGTTTTCAGTCATTCTTGCACGTTGTACCGTGGGTACAACTGGGAGAACTTTAACAATAGGCCAATTATATTGCCCTGGAGTATTTAGATCATGTCTCCCTGTCGGCAAGCTTGGTGATGGTCCAGTAGCCAGCTGGTCAGAAGAGAAAGGTTGTGGGGGTTTTTTAGTGAAAGCACACTGTTCAAAAGTTAGGTCTACAACTGAGGAAAGATATGTGACATGTTCTATATGATTTCCCTTTTGAGGGATGCATGCCCTGGCTTCCCAGTTCAGGCATAGGTAACTGAGAAGTCATAGGAAACAAAGCAATGTTTTATCTTTTCTACCAAATGATGTCTTTATGTGGTCATTGGTAGTGATGTCTAATAAATGCGCTGATGATTTGTAAGTTCAATTTCTTGCTGGGGAAAAAGACCGTATCTAAATTCCTCTGTGGACACAAACATTATTTTCAAAATTTGTATTGATTTGAAAAAATGGCTTCCCAATATAGGTTTAGGTGCAACTTTCAAAATTTGAGGACCCTTTATAAGGAAGTCCCTTGGCAGAAAACTAGTAACCCAAAATCGTCAATGGGAGCCGACAGTGAGCCAAGGGCAGGGCCCACTTCATGGGCCTGGCAGCCTCTGAAGGCACACGGGACTCCCCACCCAGCTGCCCCCCCCCCCGATGTGTGGGGACTAGTGCTCTGAAGCCATTGTCTTGCAATTCTTTTTTTTTTTTTTTTTTAAAGATTTTATTTATTTATTTGACAGAGAGAGACAAGCGAGAGAGGGAATACAAGCAGGGGAAATGGGAGAGGGAGAAGCAGGCTTCCCGCGGAGCAGGGAGCCCGATGCAGGGCTCGATCCCAGGACCTGGAATCATGACCTGAGCCGAAGGCAGACGCTTAACGACTGAGCCACCCAGGCGCCCCTGTCTTGCAATTCTTAATAATTTACCTTTGAAATAGTGTCTTGTAAGTAAAGTCTGACGGGACAGCAAAAGCATGTGAGTGAGTGAGTGGGTGAGGGCTTGGCACCTCTGGCAGTCCAACCGCTGTCTCCTCACCTCCCCAGGGTCTGCTCCCTGCCCCTGGTGCCCCAGGACCCCTGGGAGCCTGGCTATGGCTGTGGCTCTCCCCATTCTGCCTCCCCTGGGGGCCTGGGTCAGGTGCAGAGAAGGTCATCTGGTCAGTGTACAACTCAGCAGACGCCTCCCACCTACCAGGTGTTTAGCTCAGCCCAGCAGGGCGGTTGCAGTCCCGTGGGTCCACCCATGTGCCATGGTTTGAAACAGCACCCTCGGGAAAGAGGAGACTGACTTCCCAGTCTCATACCAGGGACCTGCATTTTTATTTTGCACTGAGCCCTGCAAATTATGTTAGCAGACCCTGGTCAGGGTGAAGCATGGATGAAGCATGAAAGGAGGAGGCTCCACAGATAGGCATAAAAGCACAGGGTATACTCGACCTTCTCCATGGGCTGGGCTGAGAGCAAAGACTTCATCCCTGGGTTGGAAACATCCCTGGGTTGATTTAAAAAGGCCTTGTAAAAATTAGACAAGCCATTTTCAGGTGGTTTAAAATCTGTGTCTAAATGGTTTCAGTTCACTTAGATACATATCTCCATCGTTTTAAGAATACCAATTCATGGGGCACCTGGGTGGCTCCGTCAGTTAAGCATCTGCCTTCCCCTTGGGTCATGATCCCAGGATCCTGGGATCGAGTCCCGCATCAGGCTCCCTGCTCAGCGGGGAGTCTGTTTCTCCCTCTGCCTGCAGCTGCCCCTGCTTGTGCTCTCTCTCTCTCTCTGTCAAATAAAATCTTTAAAAAGATACCAACTCACTACAGCATACATAAACACCAACATGCATGCATATCTTCACATCCACACATAAATGCTTACATATGGTCGTACATATGTACACACTAAAGAGCTGGCCTGCAGGAGATGCGAAGGTGAGTTAGAGTCTTTGCCCTGGAAGAACTTATGTTCTTGTGGAGATAGCAGTACTCAAGGAATAATCCATACCCCAAAGCTCCCTATATGCCAATAGTATGTTGTGGAATTTTGCTTAAGTGTGTTTGATGACTCTCTCTTTTTTCATCTCTTTTCTGAGAGGAAGCATTTACCGAAGTGGAGACCTTTACTGGCCTAGATATCACAGGAGTTCAGCTCTGCTTTTATTAGATGGATGTGAAAACAAATGATAAAAAATTGTTGCAGGGAGACTGGAGAGAGATTTAGTAAATTCTGAGAAAGGAAAAAAAAATGTCTTTATGCTCCAGCACGCATAGACTAAGTCTGCTGGTAGAACAGAAGCGACTTTGGAATAATTCTGGTAGATATTACAAAAAAGTCTGCAGATAATCAAGTCCAAAAAGGGATTTGTAGGATTTCTTGTTATACTTTATCGAGATATCTCAAATCTCCCCTTGACTTCTCATGCATATGTGCAGCCTTTAAATAAATATCAGCCTTGAGGACCACTGAGCACCTAGACCAGCCCTCAGAGAAAACTGGATTTCCCTCCACTAAAGGCTGGGGAATTCACCTGCCAGAAGAACCAAGAAGTTCATTTTTCACATGAATGTCATCAGACCTCTGTTCTCCAGGCTTCGATGAGTGAAGTTATAAGTACTTGTCAACAGGACTTGCAAAAACACACAAACCCTTACGTGAATGAATGAACGTTTAATTTCCAAGTGCAGCTTCTTATTCTAAAGTCTCCAATTCCACCAGGGGTCTGGGTAGTGTTCTGTACATAAATATGTGTGTGGCCAGCATCCTAAAGAAATGCCAACTGGCCAAAGCAGTGGCAAACGGTGGCAGTGGCTCTAAAGAGATTTTTATAGACACACCCACTCCCTCCTTGGCATTTTGTAATCTTGAAGAAATTGGAAGAAAGGGAGGTGTAATTGAGAGAGGCCTCTGCCCTGCTTAGCTGGGTTCACATCCCAACATGAAATAATAATGCCTTCAACTGTCCATCTTATAATAAGAAACCTTGACATCACCTCTTTGGCCGGTGAAAACCGCAAACAGTGGGGATGCAAGGTCCAAATACCAGAAAAAGCTGAGCGATCCCTGTGACCTTCATGTGATTATATCCGTGCTAACGCATAGAGGACAGAAACCCAAACTCTCTCTCTCTCTCTGAAGAAACCAGTTTGTTAAAAATGTATCGGTCGCTAACAAGGGAATCTTAGGCATTGAACCTGGGAGGGATGCCCAGCACCGGAGAGAAAGTGAAACTGGTTTATTCTGGATGAGCAATTCATATTTGCAATTCTGGTTCCTTCTCAAAGGAACAGGATAAGGCTCCAGAAAAGAGTATAACCTCTCAGGATTAAAGATGTGATATTTGCTTCTTAAAATTACTTATTTGGAAAAGTCAACTCCCAAAACGCCAAAACGGCTGCGGGGGGGTGGGGAGTGGCGGGGAGCATTTAATACTCTACTAGATTGTATACCTTTGTTACTTGTAGAGTAACTGGGAGGTGCCAAGCCTGGGTTTGCCTTAGTTAATGAAAACACATTGTATGAAGAAGAGGAAGCAGAAGAAGAGGAAGAAGGGGGGAGGGGAGGGAGAGGAAGAGGAAGAGGAAGGAGGAGAAGAAGAAGAAGAAGAAGAAGAAGAAGAAGAAGAAGAAGAAGAAGAAGAGGAAGAGGAAGAGGAAGAAGAAGAAGAAGAATTTGCAAAAGAAAACGAACCTGATATAAGGAACACAGTGAGGTCATTCAGGAGCTCCCACCTTGAGCTGGGTGGGAGGGTGGAACTTTCCAGGCTACTTGAGGAAGGCACTGAAGGGAGAAGAACAGAGTCTGCAGAGTCTCTCATTTCTGCAAACAGTCCTATCTCTCTGGAGCAGAGAGATCTGCAGGCAGCTTGGCAGGTTTCAGATATGAGATCAACACCGGAAAGATGGTGTGGAATGACCCCATGCTCTGACAAGCAGGCATCTTAACAATTAAAAATAAGTTTTTGGGTTTTTTTTAATGTTTTATTTATTTATTCATGAGAGTCAGAGAGAGAGAGAGAGAGAGAGGCAGAGGCAGAGGGAGAAGCAGGCTCTCCGCCTAGCAGGGAGCCCGATGCGGGACTCGATCCCAGGACCCTGGGATCATGACCTGAGCTGAAGGCAGACACTTAACCATCTGAGCCACCCAGGCGCCCCCAAAATAAGTTTTATCTGAGCATAACTCCTACTCAGTCTTTCAATGTCTCACCACTTAGGGACCCATCCTTTCCGTAACAGACTTACACTAGGGGTCCCAGTATCTCCTAAGAATTGACTCCTATTATATAGCTATTGAAATTTTTATATTATAACCCCTTTAAAATCCGTTTTCACAACCCTTGAATTACCTGGGAACAAATCCTAATTACAAAATTGACGTATTTGAGATGGTTCTTCCCCTTGTGAAGCTGGAAGTCAACCAGGATAAGACGGAAGAACGCTCTAGGGTGCAGGCACTTGGCAGACCAGCTCATGCCCCACCTGCTATTCATGGAACTACTCATGCGTGGTTCCTCAGCACAAAGGAAATCCGGATTTGTGGGGGCAGCATCTACACCACTTGTCCCCTCTGTGGTCCTCAATCACTGCGGGTTTTAGAAAACATGCATGTGAGCCACCGCCATCCCTATGCGGTCCCATCAGTAGCCTCATGAGTGATGAGAACCTCTGTGTTCAAGAGGCTCCCTGAGCGATTCTGATTCTCCATCCTGAGTAGGAACTACGTGGTCCAAGCCCTGGTCTGTGAGAATTGGAAACTGTTTGCCGGTATCATTTTGTCGTATTTCCTGATCACGTTACCATGGACTAAAGGAAGCCTTCTGTGTAAACCTCTAGCTTTGTGGACTCTTACGGTTCAGTTTCATACATTCATCAAATGATACGGAATACACAGTTAGGGTAGCATGGGAGGGAACATGGACCGCACACATAGGGACGGGAGTATATATTAAGTTGACTTGGGGCAGGCGAATGTCATGGGCAAACTAAATAATATTGGGGCACCTGCATGGCTCAGTCAGTTAAGCCTCTGCCTCCGGCTTGGGTCCTGATCTCAGGGTCCTGGGATTGAGCCCTGCTTCAGGTCTCTGCTCAGTGGGGAGTCTGCTGCTCCCTCTCCCTCTGTTCTCTCTCTCTCAAATAAATAAATCTTTTAAAAATTAAATAATATTAAATACATTAAAAACAAATAAAATCTTATAAAAGTAGTCAACAGAATTAGCACAAACCTGTACTGTCCCATGAAATCTGCAAATCTCTGGGCTCATTTAATCCTTACAAACAGCAACCCTATGAGGGAGGCACTATTATCATCCTGGACTTCTAGAGGAGGAAGCTGATGCATAAAGAAGTTGGAAAACAAGTCCAAGTTCACATACCTAGTTAAGTGGCATAAACTGAGACCCAAGCAGAGCTTAAAGTTTAAAAGAGCCCTTGCTTTTAACCCAGACACCAAACCGCCTTTCGTCTCTAAATTGGAATCGAGGTAGAATTTGCCAATAAGCTAATAATTTAAAGATATTTCCAAGGCTTATACTAAACAAGAGTAAAGAGTCAAGTGGATGGCAATACCTGTCTTCTGTGAATTCTACTGCCCCCAGATTAAAAGCCAGACCTCTCTTTCCATTGAGTGAAGATTTCAATCGGTGCAAATGCCCTGCTTGCATTAGGGCGTGGGTGTGCAGAGCGGAGACCGTCCTGCTCTATGAAAGCTCAAAGGCGCGCCTGAAAAGTGCAGCCTATTACATTCACAACAGGCCCCAGAGAACTCTCTGGGCATCCCTGATCTCAGAGAGGTAACGTGTTTCCTAGGATCCTGATCAGGAGGAACCTGCCCAGCCTGTTTAAGTTCATGTTTTCACGTCTGTGGTCGTGGAAATAGGTGACCTCAGAGTCTGCTAACACACAGCTACATGCTGCTTCGAATCTCTCAGCAACCCTTAGCCAACGTCATTTATTCATTCTGACTACTGGCTTCCCCCCTCTGGCTCCGAGAAGGCCCCTGACTTGGGAGCTGCCTTCCGACCAGACAGATTATTTTATGGTCCTACAAAGTTAAGCATGATACATGTGTTTGGGGGAAAATGGAGATGTGCATTAAGAAGAAACATTACTTTTTGATCCAGGCAGGAGAGCATACATAATCTCCTCTAAAGCCTGTGAAAGACTTCATTTTACACATGAAATTGTGTGGACTTGCCCTGTACTGCACTGAACATGGTTTTTGAGAATCACCAGCCTCAAGACGAGCTGCCCTGTGTTGGGGAGGGCCTCCGGCAACAAAGAATAAATTGTAAGCAAATGCAATCTGTGTAAAGTTAGGGGCAACCAACAACTTCTCGTTGATACAGATCCTGAACGTTACAATGGTATATCCTTAAGGACAAGGTCCAAAAGTGGGCCTGGTGCGCATGAAAAAAATTTGAGCCCGGAGGGCCTGGCACAGTATAGAAGTGTTTTGAAATTAAGACATATATGTGTTTTAATGGTGCAGAAGGGGTTTCCCTCTGTAAAACTCTCTTTTTGCAGTCCAGTGTCAAAATCCATGCCCAGTGGGGATGGGGCAGCCACCCCAAATTTTAAATTGTCTACAAAAACTAAACCAAAGTGGGTTTTTAGCTATTTCAGAATATATCTAAGTGACCAAAAGCATCCCTTGGGGACCTGGATTTGCTCTATAAAAGTACACAAAGCTCTAATGAGAATTTTAAGGCAAAATTGGACTTGATTATACAAGAGCAGAAAATACGACATTCACCCAGCAAAGCGCACCATTTAAAGTGCCCTACTACTCAAGCATAATGAGTACATTGCATATAAAAAATTTAGAAGACAGGTCTCGTGCACATTATGAGGAAATTGTTGGCATCTCATGATGGGTCATCTTACCCTTGTTATTAAATGACAGCAATCATTAAAATGCCAAACATATTTTGACAGAATTCACTTTATAAAATGTCAGCAAGTCTGTGTTTTTATTAGTTTGTTCCAAATCAATTTAGAAATTTCAATAGAATGCTTGTAAGTATTCCCCAAGCAATGTCCATTCCTGACTTTCTGCACAAAAAAATATTACAAATTAATCAGATTTCCAGATTTCTGCATAATGGCTTTGCACATTTATTGCTTAATCTTATTATAAAATGCTGTTATGATTGACACATCGCAGTGGAGATAGAAGCCAATTGAATAATATGTAGCAGTCAATTTTATTTGTAGCTTAATGTGCTGAAATATTTTTTTCCGCATTTCCATTATTTATAAGTCTGTCCCTTTGGAGAATATATAGAAGAATTTGTTTTAAATGAGCCAATAATACCTTCTTTAAAATTTATAAGCATGACAGGATCATATCTTTTTTTCTTGGTCGTCCATGGCATGCCAGTAAACAGGGTTTGAATTGTCACCCACTTGCTATTCATAGGACAAACATCAGGAAAGAGGATCTTGTTAAGGGTGGCTTGGAATTGGATTTCAACCACCAAGAAAACAAAAGCTACTGAGTCAAACCCCTCAAAAATTGCAGCCGGGTCTATTTAGTTATTTTTTGTTTGCCTATTCATCTGTTTATGGTTCCTGCCGCTATCCTACCTGCTCCAGTCTGTCCTGAAACAAAGCACACAAACGCACACAGAGAAACTACACTGTTTTAAGAAGATGTGAAAGACTTGCTGTTTTGGTAGGATTTCATTTCTCGTGCTTTGGCATCCAACAGGATTCCGGCACAGGAAGGAAGCTGCGTTCCCCCTGCATAGCACAGCGGGGCTCCCTGGAGTTAGTGTGTTATTCCTACCATTTCCGTTAGCGCCCAGGAAACTTGCTTCAGGAGATCCCTGTGCTGTCCAGGGTATCCCCTAAGGTGACATTGAAAAAAGCTGTCTCTAGGAAAACACATTCATACGAGTTGGTGTCTGCAGTGGGTATGGAGAAAAGGCTTAAGGGTCTACAACCATATTAAGGGATAATATAGATGTACTTGGTCATGTCTGAGATCACGCGTTCTCTGGCTTTGGGAAATTAGATTAGCTGTTGCCCGCCTGTGCATAAAGGATGCGGCTTCCCACCCGCGCAACGCATTGGCATACGCCGTGCGAACTGATGGATCACGCAAGCCTATTAGCGCGACTGATGATGGTGTCACTTTCCCCCGTCACAGCCTTCTCCCTCCCGGAATGACTGGCCATCCTGAATATCCGTTAGCATAATTTATGCAGTTGACAAGTGATTTGAGCACTGCAGCTATTGATAAACCACTCTGGCATGTCATCTGTACCTTAATGTTATGTGACATCACAGGAAAATGGGGTCATGGGCAGTTCCCGGGCTGGATCTTCTATTAAAGGGAGCACTTCTCTTTTGAATTCCAGGGGCCAGAGGAAAGCCGGCTCTGTCAGACCCAGGCACTCCTGACCAACACCAGGCCAGTCAGACCCACCCCCCTTTCCCGGTTGGGCCGCAGGTCAGTATCTCTCAACTGCTTTTCCATTAGGCTGCATTTAGGATGGTTTAACCATATAAATAACCAAATAAATAGTAATGAGTTAAATCCAATCAACTCCAGCAGAGCAAACACGGTGATAAATTTTTGTGTGGGAAACTGCATGACTGCATTATTTATTAAATGCCATCAAGGAAAAAAAAAAGTGTTTGCAGAACTCCTCTCTTTTTAAAGGCAATGTTGGTTTTAATCATTAGGAAACTTTTTTTTTTTCCCTTCTTAAAACCCACTTACCATTGTGCCATTGGTTACCATGCAGTTTTCTAGAAAGTAAAACTTTAATGACTGGAGTGTGAAGAAAATTAAGTTATTTCAACCTTACTGTAGCCATTTTTGAAATACAGGATGTGATTTAATATAAAAAAGTTAATGCAATTTTAATGCAAGTTCAGCTTATTGGGTTTGACAATACCGTACATCACATACAGCTCTTGCATTAATAAAGAAATACATTCATTATTTTTTAAAGTCCAGTATTTGTTTTTTGCAGCCTGGTGTGGTTATACGGAGGTGTAGAACACGATTATAAGAGCTGGGCTCTTGGCTGCGGTTGTTTTAGCTCTGGCATTTAGTGGGACGCTTTCGGAGTTGACCTGCTTTTCTGGGAGAAGAGGCGACTATGGGAGCCCGTCTCTCCCCTTTGCCGTCATTGTTCCTGCAAATTAATCACTTTCAGCACTTTGAGGGCACACCAATTCAAGACTTGGGAACCCAAGTGTAGGGCTTGGGTTGGTCCTCACTTTTGTTCCTGCAGCAACCAAGTCTCCCTGTGGTCTCAGGTCTTTGGTGCTCAAGGACAGAAAGCCTGGGGAGGTGTCTGCTCATTTATGGAAGCCCAGAGAGGGTTCTACTGGGAATCTCGGAAGCTGGAATCTCCCGGCTATGCCTTTTCTAAAACTTTCATGCTTGTGACATTGTGTGTGTGTGCACGCGCGCGCTTGAGTGCATGCATGTGCGTGTGTGTGTGTGTGTGTGTGTGTGTGTGTGAACATACCAGGGGTGACGAACTCATGCCTCTGGGTCAGATAAGTGCGGGACAGACCCAGACAGTGAGACGTGGTGGGCACCTTGACAAGCTGGAGAGTGCATGCCCTGCTTCAACCCAAAGAATTCAATTTAAAAAAATACTACATGCCATAAAAAAAATACTACATGCCAAACCCCCCAAATCTCTGACCTGCGTAGTCTGAGAACCAGCCATTTGCTTCCCCCTTATCATGATATTACTGTGGGCAGTGATATAACATCAGTGATCTGAGGACCAGTTTATCATTTTGTACTTACTCTTAAAAAATGTTTGTTTTGTGCTTTAGAGTAGCTTTATTATTTTTTTTAAAGAGAGGCAGTTACTTCATGTGAATTTAGTAGACTCTAACAAACAGATTAGGAGTGAAGCCCGTGGAATCTGGAGTAGTCTAGAACCAGGCTGCATCTGTTGTCCCAGGGCTTCTGCAAGGCCTCCCCAGAAGGAGCTGTGATGGGAGGCTGTAGGCAGCGGCGAGAGCGGGGTCAGCCCTCCTCCCCTCATTCTGCAAATACAGCAGCCCCACTTCTCTGAATCAGTTCGTGCATGAGAGGGCATGGCCAGAAAGGGGTGAGCCATGGGCTCTGGAGCAGCCTGCCTTGACATGATCCCCCCACGCCCACCAGATATGGGGCTTTGGGCAACTTACTAATCCTTCTGTATCTTGTTGGTAGGACAACTGCATTCATACGCCCATGGCAATATTAGAATAGTGCCTGCCTATAATTTACTGGGTTTGCGCTCTGCCTCTATTTACTTACCTTTTATTTTATAGGATCATGCTGCATCAAAAACAAAAAAGTTGAAACCCCTCCATGAGAGTTTTGTCTTGGTTCCTCCAGAAGAAAAATGGACATGGCATTATGTGTCACGTGGTTCCCAAAAGGGTGCAATGAAGGCATTGCATCGAGGTCTGTAAGACCCATGACCCTTCCGGTCACGTGGCCTGGCCAGCGCAGGAATCCTTCCTAGGTCATCCTGGTGAAGAGCCCACATCTGGGCTCAAATCCGCCTACTGCCCAAAGCGCACACCGATGAGGCTGCCTGTCCACATCAAACAATGGCTAATGGATAAACAGTGGACACAAACCCTTGTTTCTAATCTTGTATGAACTGAGCAAAGAATGTTAGAGTAATAGCAAAAGACATCTTTAAAAGATTTGCCAACTTACCCACCTCAAATGTCTTTGTTTTCCTATACTTTTTTCAGAACTCTTAATGTACACACACAATTTTACCATTTTAATGATTTCATTGTCATTGCTTAATGATTATCCAGTTTATTTTAGGTATTCTCGTACTATAAACATTTTCTATTTTTCTGAAAGATGCGCCATAATGATCCACTTTAAAGACTGTGTAATACCTTGTCGAGTTTAGTACTATAACAAAATATTTTTCAACATTTATATATTTTTAAATGTAATGCATGTTTTCATGCATTTATCTTTTGTCTTTTTGAATGGTATCTTCAGGCTCTATCCCAGGAGTATATTCTGAGTCAAAAGGGGTTGAATATTTCTGCAGCTCTTGATATAGATTTCCAAATTGCTTTCCAAAAGGCTTATGATTGTGCATATGTCCTAAATCCACATAATGGTGTCACTAAAGACCTACCAGTGTGCTGTAACTCTTTTACATTATTTTTGCTGCTAATAAATAAAAATAGTATTTTATTGCTACTTTTGAGCCAAAACAAAACAAACAAAAAACCCCAAAAACAACAAAAAAAAAACCACCTCTGATGCCAGTGAGTTCTTTCTGGAACAACAGAGAACAAATTAGCAAAGAATTTCAAATACGTAAGGTTAAGATCAAATGGAAATTCATTGGAAGAATAATATATAAGTGTAAGGTATTACTTTTAAAGGTATTTGAGTTCCTCAAAAGAAATCCAAACCCAGTGAAATTTTCCAAAGAAATAAATGAAATGTGATTTCAATTTTTTTTCCCCTACTGGTTCATTCTGGAACAGAGCATGTGTGTTTGCTCCTTGTTCAGGAAATTTCTGACCCTGCTAGAAGAACTAGACCGCTAGAAGAAAATGCTCTGAAGGGCCATGTCTTGGTTCCACTAGAAAGTGAGCTAGGATTATCTGTTTCCTTGCAGCCACTTCTGACAGCACAACAGTTAGCCTCGGCTGTCGCTGGCGTCATGCCGGGAGGCACGCCGGCCCTCAACCAGCCCATCCTCATCCCCTTCAACATGGCCGGACAGCTAGGAGGACAACAAGGACTGGTCCTCACTCTGCCTACCGCGAATCTCACCAACATCCAAGGGCTGGTAGCAGCTGCTGCAGCCGGAGGCATTATGACTCTGCCATTGCAAAATCTACAAGGTAACCCATTGTTTCTGTGTGCCATGTAGGGCTCTATCCATGGCCGGTGTTCTCTGTGTTGCTCCCATGCCCCCGATGGTGAATGTGGTTCAGAGCTGCTCCCGCTAGCAAGGGAGATGGAAGGCTTGCATAGGAAGCCAAGTTCCACGTTGTGTGTGAATCCCAACCTTACTCAAGCCATGGGCTTTATCAGTCCTTGTGTCCTGGCATTGATTTGCAACCTTTCAGGTCTTTTAGAGGCACCCGTGAGCACTCATTGCACAACACATCGAAAACTTAGATGTAAAATTATTGTGTTGTTATTTGAGGACCTGGGTTATGATCTCATGACTTCTTCAGTGTAGCCATCTGCAAAGAAAGGTTATACATGATTTGTTTGTGTGGCAAGTGGTTGGAACATCTCCAGTACAAGGTAGACTTCGGAAGTCTTAATTTAATTATTGTTTTCTTGCTAAGTATTTTTAGTTATAATTATTAAACAGAAAGTATATTATTTGGGATCATACTTCGTAATGAGAAAAACAGACTTGTAGATTGAGCCTTTATATTACGTGGGCATTTAACAAGAGCTGGATTCATTTAACTCTGGAAGCGTAGTTCTTCTGGTTCTACAAAGGTTTTCACTTTTCTGGGAAAGATTTGCTAATACTGATTTACAAAAGACTCTGTTGAAGGAAGAATTTTATGGTGAAAAATGGCCTGAATATGATATGATTAGGATGCCTAACAAAGAGAAAACAAATTTGTTTTGGGCTGCTCAAAGGTGTTTGTTTTCCCCATTGATATGAATGTTAGCAATTAGAAAGAAAATTTTTTTTTTTTTTTTTTTTTTTTGCAGAGTGAGAGTTTGATGGGGTAAGTTATCAGAGTAACAATTTAAAGTACTTTCTGTAGTTGGTCAGATGTTAGAGCTCCTTACGGTCAGAGCATCAGACCAAAGATTAAGAAATAAACCACATAAAAACTAGTTAACTCTTGACCCAAACATTTTACACACCATATGTTCTAATATCCCACCTATTGTTGCCACTTCTTGACTTTCTCTTTAATGTTTAAAACGAAGTCTCTCTCATACCATTAAATTGTGCCAAGAAACCTGCCATTCATAAATCATGCATGCCCAGGACACACTAATGCACAAACTTTACTTGTTTCAAATTTGAGAGTGCCTGGTAGCCAGGATCTCAAGATTAAGCAAATAAGGCAGGAATAAACAAGGTGAAAGCAGAAGCAACAAAGTGTGGGGAGAGGCTTTCTAATGTAGGTGGATGATGAAATCTTAATGAAGAAATGGGCATTATCAAAATGCAACCTTCCATTTGCAACATTTTGTGCTTATGGGAGTATTGACTATTATAAATAAACATAAGCTCACAGAGCTCCTAGGTCATGAATTAATCTTGCTTCATTAAAATAGATGCCAAAGTCAGAGTCCAAAAAATCAGGCTTGTTGTATCTTATTATGGTTTGGTATTCTTAGGATTTTAGTACCTGGTTATTCTAAGGGCTCAAAGTTAGCAACTGTGGACTAATGTGGAATGTGGACTTCCATCAAGATTTTCTCTTTTCTTTAAAGATCAAATTTTGGATTAGCTTATAGTTTGGAATTTTGTTCTTTTTGGCACCTTTGGTTTCAGAAAAGAAATCCTAAGATTTGTGTCCTGAGTAACTCGGTTCAGTAAGAGTGCTAACTCTTTTTACCCCTTGGTGCTTCTTTTTTTTTTTTTTTTTATGGTATCTTAATCACCATACATTACATCATTAGTTTTTGATATAGTATTCCATGATTCATTGTTTGCGTATAACACCCAGGGCTCTATGCAGTACGTGCCCTCTTTAATACCCACCCCGCTCCCCTCTAGAACCCTCAGTTTGTTTCTCAGAGTCCGTAGTCTCTCATGGTTCATCTCCCCCTCTGATTCCCCCCCTTTCATTCTTCCCTTCCTGCTATCTTCTTCTTCTTCTTCTTCTTCTTTTTAACATATTATGTATTATTTGTTTCAGATGTACAGGTCTGTGATTCAACAGTCTTACACAATTCACAGCACTCATCGTAGCACATACCCTCCCCAATGTCTATCACACAGCCACCCCATCCTTCCCACCCCCCACCACTCCAGCAACCCTCAGTTTGTTTCCTGAGATTAAGAATTCCTCATATCAGTGAGGTCACATGATACATGTCTTTCTCTGATTGACTTATTTCGCTCAGCATAATACCCTCCAGTTCCCTCCACGTCGTTGCAAATGGCAAGATCTCATTCCTTTTGATGGCTGCATAATATTCCATTGTATATATATACCACCTCTTCTTTATCCATTCATCTGTTGATGGACATCTTGGCTCTTTCCACAGTTTGACTATTGTGGACATTGCTGCTATAAACAACGGGGTGCACGTACCCCTTTGGATCCCTACATTTGTATCTTTGGGGTAAATACCCAGTAGTGCAATTGCTGGATCGTATGGTAGCTCTATTTTCAACTTTTTGAGGAACCTCCATACTGTTTTCCAGAGTGGTTGCACCAGCTTGCATTCCCACCAACAGTGTAAGAGGGTTCCCCTTTCTCCACATCCCCGCCAACATCTGTCGTTTCCTGACTTGTCAATTTTAGTCATTCTGACTGGTGTGAGGTGGTATCTCATTGAGGTTTTGATTTGGATTTCTCTGATGCCGACTGATACTGAGCACTTTTTCATGTGTCTGTTGGACATTTGGATGTCTTCTTTGGAAAAATGTCTGTTCATGTCTTCTGTCCATTTCTTGATTGGATCATTTGTTCTTTGGGTGTTGAGTTTAAGAAGTTCTTTATAGATTTTGGATACTAGCCCTTTATCTGATATATCATTTGCAAATATCTTCTCCCATTATGTCGGTTGTCTTTTGGTTTTGTTGACTGTTTCTTTGCTGTGCAAGAGCTTTTTATCTTGATGAAGTCCCAATAGTTCATTTTTGTCCTTGCTTCCCTTGCCTTTGGCGAGGTTTCTAGGAAGAAGTTGCTGCGGCTGAGGTCAAAGAAGCTGCTGCCTGTGTTCTCCTTTAGGATTTTGATGGACTCCTGTCTCACATTGAGGTCTTTCAACCATTTGGAGTCTATTTTTGTGTGTGGTGTAAGGAAATGGTCCAGTTTCATTCTTCTGCATGTGGCTGTCCAATTTTCCCAACACCCATTTGTTGAAGAGACTGTCTTTTTTCCATTGGACATTCTTTCCTGCTTTGTTGAAGATTAGTTGACCATAGAATTGAGGGGCCATTTCTGGGCTCTCTATTCTGTTCCATTGATCTATGTGTCTGTTTTTGTGCCAGTACAATACTGTCTTGATGATTACAGCTTTGTAATAGAGCTTGAAGTCTGGAATTGTGACGCCACCAGCTTTGCTTTTCTTTTTCAACATTCCTCTGGCTATTTGGGGTCTTTTCCGGTTCCATACAAATTTTAGGATTATTTGCTCCATTTCTTTGAAAAAAGTGGATGGTATTTTGATAGGGATTGCATTACATGTGTAGATTGCTCTAGGTAGCATTGACATCTTCACAATATTTATTCTTCCAATCCATGAGCATGGGATGTTTTTCCATTTCTTTGTGTCTTCCTCAATTTCTTTCACGAATATTTTATAGTTTTCTGAGTACAGATTCTTTGCCTCTTTGGTTAGATTTATTCCTAGGTATCTTATGGTTTTGGGTGCAATTGTAACTGGGATCGACTCCTTAATTTCTCTTTCTTCTGTCTTGTTGTTGGTGTATAGGAATGCCACTGATTTCTGTGCATTGATTTTATATCCTGCCACTTTACTGAATTCCTGTATGAGTTCTAGCAGTTTTGGGGTGGAGTCTTTTGGGTTTTCCACATAAAGTTTCATATCATCTGCAAACAGTGAGAGTTTGACTTCTTCTTTGCCAATTTGGATGCCTTTGATTTCTTTTTGTTGTCTGATTGCTGTGGCTAGGACTTCTAATACTATGTTGAATAGCAGTGGTGATAGTGGACATCCCTGCCACGTTCCTGACCTTAGGGGGAAAGCTCTCAGTTTTTCCCCATTGAGAATGATATTCGCTGTGGGTTTTTCATAGATGGCTTTTATGATATTGAGGTATGTACCCTCTATCCCTATACTCTGAAGAGTTTAAAGGATGCTGTACTTTGTCAAATGCTTTTTCTGCATCTATTGAGAGGATCATATGGTTCTTGTTCTTTCTTTTATTAATGTATTGTATCATATTGATTGATTTGCGGATGTTGAACCAAACTTGCAGCGCAGGGATAAATCCCGCTTGGTCGTGGTGAATAATCCTTTGAATGTACTGTTGGATCCTATTGGCTAGTAGTTTGGTGAGAATTTTTGCATCCATGTTCATCAAGGATATTGGTCTGTAATTCTCCTTTTTGATGGGGTCTTTGTCTGGTTTGGGGATCAAGGTAATGGTGGCCTCATAAAATGAGTTTGGAAGTTTTCCTTCCATTTCTATTTTTTGGAACAGTTTCAGAAGAATAGGTATTAATTCTTCTTGAAATGTTTGGTAGAATTCCCCTCGTAGCCATCTGGCCTTGGGCTTTTGTTTGTTGGGAGATTTTTGACGACTGCTTCAATTTCCTTAGTGGTTATAGGTCTGTTCAGGTTTTCTATTTCTTCCTGGTTCAGTTTTGGTAGTTGATACATCTCTAGGAATGCATCCATTTCTTCCAGATTATCTAATTTGCTGGCATAGAGTTGCTCATAATATGTTCTTATAATTGTTTGTATTACTTTGGTGTTGGTTGTGATCTCTCCTCTTTCATTCATGATTTTGTTGATTTGGGTCATTTCTCTTTTCTTTTTGATAAGTCTGGCCAGGGGTTTATCAATCTTTTTAATTCTTTCAAAGAACCAGCTCCTAGTTTCATTGATCTGTTCTACTGTTCTTTTGGTTTCTATTTCATTGATTTCTGCTCTGATCTTTATTAGTTCTCTTGTCCTGCTGCGTTTAGGCTTTATTTACTGTTCTTTCTCCAGCTTCTTTAGGTGTAGGGTTAGGTTGTGTATTTGAGACCTTTCTTGTTTCTTGAGAAAGGCTTGTATTGCTATATGCTTTCCTCTTAGGACAGCCTTTGCTGCATCCCAAAGATTTTGAACAGTTGTGTTTTCATTTTCATTGGTTTCCATGAATTTTTTAATTCTTCTTTAATTTCCTGGTTGACCCATTCATTCTTTAGTAGGATGCTCTTTAGCCTCCATGTATTTGAGTTCTTTCTGACTTTCTTCTTGTGATTGAGTTCTAGTTTCAAAGCATTGTGGTCTGAAAATAGGCAGGGAATGATCCCAATCTTTTGGTACCGGTTGAGACCTGATTTATGACCTAGGATGTTAACTATTCTGGAGAATGTTCCATGGGCACTAGAGAAGAATGTATATTCTGTTGCTTTGAGATGGAATGTTCTGAATATATCTGAGAAGTCCATTTGGTCCAGTATGTCATTTAAAGTCTTTATTTCCTTGTTGATCTTTTGCTTAGATGATCTGTCCATTTCAGTGAGGGGGGTGTTAAAGTCCCCCACTATTATTGTATTGTTGTCGATGTGTTTCTTTGTTTTTGTTATTAATTGGCTTATATAATTGGCTACTCCCATGTTAGGGGCATAGATATTTACAATTGTTAGATCTTCTTGTTCAATAGACCCTTTAAGTAGGATATAGTGTCCTTCCTCATCTCTTATTACAGTCTTTGGTTTAAAATCTAATTTGTCTGATATAAGGATTGCCACCCCAGCTTTCTTTTGGTGTCCATTAGCATGGTAAATGGTTTTCCACCCCCTCACTTTCAATCTGGGAGTGTCTTTGGGTCTAAAATGAGCCTGTTGCAGACAGCATATCGATGGGTCTTGTTTTTTTATCCAATCTGATAGCCTGTGTCTTTTGATTGGGGCATTTAGCCCATTTACATTCACGGTAACTACTGAAAGATAGGAATTTAGTGCCATTGTACTGCCTGTAAGGTGACTGTTACTGTATATTGTCTGTGTTCCTTTCTGGTCTATGTTGCTTTTAGGCTCTCTCTTTGCTTAGAGGACCCCTTTCAAGATTTCTTGTAGGGCTGGTTTCATGTTTGCAAATTCCTTTAGTTTTTGTTTGTCCTGGAAGCTCTTTATCTCTCCTTCTATTTTCAATGACAGCCTAGCTGGATATAGTATTCTTGGCTGCATATTTTTCTCATTTAGTGCTCTGAATATATCATGCCAGTCCTTTCTGGCCTGCCAGGTCTCTGTGGATAGGTCTGTTGCCAATCTAATGTTTCTACCATTGTAGGTTACAGATTTCTTCTCCTGAGCTGCTTTCAGGATTTTCTTTTTGTCTCTGAGACTCATAAGTTTTACTATTAGATGTCAGGGTGTTGACCTATTTTTATTGATTTTGAAGGGGGTTTCTCTGTGCCTCCTGGATTTTGATGCCTGTTTCCTTCCCCAGATTAGGGAAGTTCTCTGCTATAATTTGCTCCAGCCCCTCTCTCTCTTTCTTCTTCTTCTGGGATCCCAATTATTCTAATATTGTTTTGTCTTATGGTATCACTTATCTCTAGAATTCTGCCCTTGTGATCCAGTAGTTGTTTCTCTCTCTTTTTCTCAGCTTCTTTATTTTCCATCATTTGGTCTTCTATATCCCTAATTCTCTCTTTTGCCTCATTTATCCTAGTGGTGAGAGCCTCCATTTTTTATTGCACCTCATTAATAGTCTTTTTGATTTCGACTTGGTTAGATTTTTAGTTCTTTTATTTCTCCAGAAAGGGTTTCTCTAATATCTTCCATGTTTTTTTCAAGCCCAGCTAGTATCTTTAAAATCATCATTTTGAACTCTAGTTCCGACATCTTACTAATGTCCGTATTGATTAGGTCCCTGGCAGTCGGTACTGCCTCTTGTTCTCTTTTTTGAGGTGATTTTTTCCATCTTGTCACTTTGTCCAGAGGAGAGTAGATGAATGAGAAAACAAAATGCTAACAGGGTAACAACGTCCCCAGAAAATATACACTAAACAAATCAGAAGAGACCTAAAACCGGGAGAAAAGAAAGGGAAAGAAAGAAAAAAGAAAAAAAAAAAGAAAAGGAGAAAGATAAAAACAAAAACAAAAAACAAAAAAACAAAACAGAATATGATCAAAGATGATCAGGATGGTGCATAGATCAGTGCCACACACTAGATTTTGGGTGTATTTTGGTCTGTTAGAAGTAAGTGCCTCCCAAAATTTTAAAGAAAGAAAAACTTATATATGTAGAAAAATAAGGGTTAATACAATGAAGGGATGGAATATGACTGTAAAGATGAAAATTATAAAAGATTTTATAAAAGGAATTGATAAGATAAGAAGTTGGTTGAAAAAAGAAAGAAGAAGATTTTTAAAAAAAAGGGAGAGAATGTGATCAGGCAGGAGACTTGACCAAGCCATACACTAGAGATTTAGGGTATATTTTGGTCTGTAAGAAGAAACTGTATCCCAAAATTTTAAAGAGAGAACAACTTATATATATATACCAAAAATAAGGTTAACTACTACGAAGGGATAGAATATGACTCTAAAAATGAAAAATAAAAAAGATTTTTTAAAAAAGGGATTGATAAGATGTTGGTTGACAATGGGAAAAAGAAAAATTTAAAAAAAAGGAAAAGAAAAAGAAAGTTAAAAAAAATTAACTTTGAAAGACTAAAGAATCATGGTAAAAAACCCATGAATTCTATGTGCTGTATTCCCCTAATGCTGGGAGTTCTGCCGTTCTCATTGATCGGTAAACTTGGTCTTGGCTGGCTGTTCTCGCTGATCTTTTGGGGGAGGGGCCTGTTGCCGTGGTTCCCAAATGTCTTTGGTGGAGGTGGAATTGCCCCGCCCTTGCCGGTCAGGGCTAAGTAATCTGCTCGGGTTTGCTCTCGGGAGCTTTTGTTCCCTGCAAGCTTTCCCTACAGCTTTGGAGGTGGAGAGTGAAAATGGCGGCCTCCCAATCTCCGCCCCAGAGGAGCCGAGAACTCGGGGCCCTGCTCCTCAGTGCGCCCCCAGAGAAAAGCAGTCAGTCACTCCCGTCTCCCCGGTCTCCAGCCGCACTCCGTGCTCACCCGGGCTGTGACCGCGCGTTTCTGTCTCTGGCTCCCGACCCTGTGTGGAGTCTCCAAACCCAGCAGATCCCTGTGGTGTGCTCCTGCGCCGCTCCTCCCCGGGGAGGAAGGGGAGTCTCCCTGGATCTGCCGCTTGTTGGGTCCCTGCTGGAGGAGCAGTGGCCCGACTGTGCCGCGGATCACGGTTTATGGCAACCCCGAGCTGAGAGCCCACACCTCAGCTCCGTCTCTGCAGCCGGCTTCCCCGCTTCAATACCTGGGAGCTCTCCCACACTCAGGCACCCCCGGTCTTTCTGTGACCCTGAGGGTCCTGAGACCACACTGTCCCACGAGGGTTCCATCCCCCACTAAGCCACTGGAGCGACATCCCTCAGCGGAGCAGACTTCTGAAAGTTCCGATTTTGTGCTCTGCGGCTCTATCACTTGCCAGAAGCGGCCAATGGAGGCCCCCTCCCCCACCGTCTATCCTCCCGAATATCGCCTTGGATTCACTTCTCCACACATCCTACCTTCCAGAAAGTGGTCGCTTTTCTGTTCAGAGAGTTGCTGCTATTCTTTTCTTCGATTTCCTGTTGAGTTTGTAGGTGTTCAGAATGGTTTGATCCCTATCTAGCTGAATTCCTGGGACCAGACGAAATTTAGCTCTCCTACTCCACCGCCATCTTGCTCCTCCTACCCCTTGGGGCTTCTTACACCATTTTCTTAACAGCCTAATCTTCAGAATGTATTGATCAGAGTTGATGGTCAAGCGCTTGTCTACTGCACAAACACAAGGAACCCTGTCTCCCTTTGTCATCTCAGTTAAGTTGGAGGGCAGGTGGTGAGGGCATTAAAATAAAACACCTCCCGGTTGCAAGTCAGCCTGTCATAGGGAAACCTTCCTCATCAGTCTTAACACTCACACCCCTCCTCCAACACTTTGTTCTCTAATAACTTTGTGAACGAATCCTAGTTCCTAAGTCACTGTTAGGATCCAGAGAAGTTCCCTTGGGCTTTTCTCTTCCTTTCATATCTTCCCATGTGATTTCTTGACCACCCAGACCTCACTAGTTTGAGAAGTAACCAACCATCCCAGTTTGCTTGTGACTGGGGGTTTTCTGGGGATGTGTGACTTTCACTCTTGGAACCAGGATAGTCCCGGGCAAACAAGGAGTTGGTCATCTGCCAGAAGTCCAGGGGCAATAACAATGAGAATCAGGTAAATGTCTTGAATCTCCATGGTGCCCAAGATGAGGGTTTACCACCAGAAGGGCAGTGCCAGTTGGTCACCTTGTCAGCCAGCATCTGACCCAAGGGTGATCTCATCCCTTTTAGGGGGCCTACTGCAGCCCTTGACAATCCGTAGGCAGTGTCTATGGCTTGTGTGGTTTTCCAGGTTATATGACAGAAGGTGGTGAGACTCCGGGGATGGTGGGTGGCTAGCTGGCAGTCCATCTGCAGGGGTCCTGGTCGACTTTGAGACTGAGCCAATCCTAGACATAATCCAGTCTCATCCTCTTTCGAGGATGACAATTTGGCTCATGGGCTACGATACCCCAGAAGAAGTCCTTACACACATTTGTGCGGTCAACAGGGTAGAATGATCTGCCCCTCCCCATGGTCCACCCTAGACAAGGAGCACAGTAGCTTCCAAGGCTTTTAAGAATCTTGAAACCACCAGTACATCTGCCCAGCACTTCTTGGATGGTTTTATAAAACAGGTGTGATCCGTCAGCGTGAGGGGGAGGGATTTAAGTGTTAAACGCCTAGTGAAATGGAACCTGTTTCCATATGATGCACTTAGCTCTGGATGGTTCCCCCTTTCCTCATTGTGAACCGTTAAGGTTTATTCATGAAATAAGCCTCCCAGCTGGCATTATTTCTGACTCTCCTCCAGCCTTCCTGTCCGGCCCTTCAGCCTGTCCATCCTCGTAGCTCAAAAGCTACAAATTTGCTAAGAAAGAAAAATACTGACATTGGTTTCTTACTGGTTTGGAATTCAGGGATAAGTTTTCAAGTATCTTCTTCTTTACTGAAGGGATTGGTAGCTCGTTCCTTTACGTTCACTATCAAGTAACACGGAATTGCTCTCAGACCCTCAGAGGCCATGATTCATGCATGTATTTTAATGAGTGCTAATGACATGATGTTACACTAAGCGGCTTTTCTCCGCTCAGGCAGCAGGGGTCCTATCACTGTCTCCTCCTCTGAGCCTCATTCCCAGACCAGCTTGGGGGCTTGTTAGAAATGCAGGCTCTCGGCCCCACCCCAGAATCTGCATTTTAAAAGATTTCCAGGAGATTCCTATAGTACACTAAAGTTTAAGGAAGCCTGGTCTAGGGAGCTTTTCCAAAGTCCATTTGGCCACTCCTCTACTATCTCCAGCAGCTTCCCCAGATCCTGAGCATCCTAGGGTGATGGGGAGCCATGTGACTGTGAGAGTCCCCTTGTTAACTTTCCTGCTCCAACTCACCAAACCAGGCCTCTAATGAGGATAAGGACTGAAAGGAGTAACTTATTTAGGAATTAACTTACTGCTTCCTTTAGGACATTCACGTCCCCAAGACCGAGAGGCATTCTCTTACACAATGAAAGCATGATTAAAGCCCTTGCTCTGAGATTTTATCCAGCAGAAGCTTTGCATTGCTGAAAAAGAGACCATGTGGCCCTGCAGAAAACCCATTTGCACAGCCTGGGGATTGTTTTCCCTTTCTCCTCAGGTCCTTCCATGCAGGAAAGAGAGCACTCCTATGCCGTCAAGGAAGGGGTCTTCTTGTAAGGAAACAGCTGGGAATTAAGAGTTAGAAATCTTGCAGAATCCCAGGAACACCAGCCTCAGGGGCCCTGGACATGAGGTTTGGGGATCAGAGAATCCAGTGAGATTAGAGATTAGACAATGGGGATTAGAGTTTGGGGATTGGAGAATCCAGTGAACCACCAAGCTGCGGGCTGTCTCGTTCCATCTGTGGAGGCAGGCCTGTGTCCCACTTCTAACCTGTCTCCTGTCTTCCCCTGCTCCTCCTCGTGACTCTTCTCTACTGTGTTGGTTGACTTTTGACTAGCCCCTAATTTTAGCTCACTCTGTCTCTTGGAGTCTGTGCATCTTCCCAACCCATGTACCTCTTAGGAATACTCCATTGCTCTCTCTACCATCTCTATTTTTATCCCCATCTCCATGACAACAAAAACTCAACCTCCCCAACATTTCCAATTCCTGATGGGCTGAGACTTTGCATTCTAGGCTAACTTGTAGGTTGCTGGCCAGACTAGAGATGGACTGCCCCATGTGGAAGTATGCATCCCTGTCCAGTCAGCTGTAATGTGGGTGGAAGGGGGAGCCGGGATGACGAGGAACGGAGCATGAGCAACATGCTTGAGAGACATGCTAGGGCCTCCCTCGTCTGTAGAAGGGGCGCCAAACGAGCAGGCTGGGTATTGGCCTGTCCACTGGGATTGCCATACAGACCAGGAGGCCCTCCTATGGGCAGAGATGGAGACCAACTCTGAACTCAGAGATGCCATGGGTGGGGTCTAGGTTCTGAATATTTTAGGGGAAGCCTATGGAAGTTCTGGCTGGGATTCAAGCCCAGAAGTGCTCTAAACTCAGATGAGATCTAGGAATGACCTACTCCTTAACACTCTATATTCCTACATGAAGTAGATACAGTTTTGCATTCTCCCTTCTCTCTCCTTTGAGAGCACTGCCCCCTGCCAAGCACCTCCCACCATCACTACTCTTGGTCCTTCCATTCCTGTGTCCTTTGTCTGTCCCTTGCTCACAGGGATTTGGTCTCAGGTGATTGTCAGCGAACCCACACCCTGTGAGAGGAGACTCACGATGACCATGAAGCTTAAAGAAGGAAAATGACTCAGGGTGCTCTGTCACATACTTTATAAACTCCTTTAAAATTCAGTCTTCCATTTACTTACTATTTTGAAACACCGATAGCTGTGCCAAAAATATAATTTGCATTTGTCCTAGTGTGGGAACTAGATTATTATTTGACGTGGCAGAATAAAGTCCCCATTATGGAACTCGTGCAAATGGGTTGTGTTTTCTGCTTTTTTTTTAGACTGAGGCAGAAAATGTAGACAAATAGAACCCCAAAACAAGTGACAACAAGCAGCAAAGGGGTTAATGGGACAGCAGAGGTGGGCCTACGTCTAGGACAGATGATTCAAGTTAGTGACTTGTTCTCATTGCATAGGCTGAGACATAACCCACTAATCACTGTGGGCCACATAAATGGAGAATATAAATGTGCTACATAGGAGATTTATATCAAAGTGTGAACATTCCAGTTCAGTCAAGCATAACATTTAAATTAATGACCAAAAATACATTAGAGAGTGCTGCTTAACCTGAACATGGAAAAGCAATTAGGTTCAAGGCAAGTTGAAAAATCAAGGCCAAGGGTGGTTTTGCTGCCTTTCATGCTGGCAGGAAACCTGCCCTGGTTTTCTCTCATTCTCCAAATTAAAGTCTGTACAGGGTAAAGTAGGTGAGAATGCCTTAGGTTTTAGGGATTTCTTATGTGAGCCACATCACATTTCCTTTTTATTTGTTTTGTTGGTATTTGTTGTTTGAATTGAGGCATCATTTACATACAGTAAAATGCATGGATCTTAGGGGCGCAGCTCAATGGGTCTTGATAATTGTGTATACTCATGCGACCTCCGTCCACCACAGCCAATACAGAAAATATTTCATTTTCCCCAAAAGTTTCGCTTGTGTCCCTTTGTGGTCAGTCCCGTCCCTCCAACCATGCAGCCCTGATCTGCTTTCTATCACTATTGATTGGTTTTGTTTGTTGTAGAACTTCATATAAATGGATTTCTACAGTATGTATGATTTCATGTCTGGCTTTTTTCACTAAGCATCATGTTTTTGAGATTCATCCATGTCATTGTGTATGTCAGGGGATCCTTTCTTTTCATTTCTGAGCAGCATTCTATTGTAAGAATATGCCACAGTTGGTTTATCCATAGCCAGTCCGATGTCTTAGCAGGCAGACATGGTGAAGATCCCTCCCCTGGGGGTAGGGAGAGGTTCCTCCATTGGACATCCCTTGGGAAGCACCCTTGGCCACAGTTCACCTTGACCCTTTGCTCTAGCCCTGGAAGATTCTTCCCTGTCCATTATCTTTCTTGGCTACATCTGAAGAGAAAGTTGAGAAATACACCTTTATTTGAGCACTTCCTCAGTCCATGTATGGCTTATGGAAGCTCTGGGGGCCGAAGGGTTGCTTGACATTTCCAACAGTTAAAGATTTGTAGCTTCCTTGGAAATGTGGTTCTCTCAGAAACCGAGAATGCTCCTGATCTTTTTGCTTTCAGTCAGTTCCAGGTGCCACAGTTTTTTCCGAGGCATACATCTTCAGTCTAATTTATTTTTGCATTGTCACTCCCACTCTTGTCTCTTTCAACTCAATCGGCCTCGGGGTGCGGGCACTCTGACCTCCTACCGAAGGGCCTTTGCACAGGACATTTCCTCTGCCTGAAGGACTTTTTCCCCGGAAAGCATCAGCCTACTTCTCCCCCGCAATGGCTCTCCAACACTGGTGTTCCCCCCCTACCTCCTTTCCTTTATTTCCTTTGTCCATAACACTTACTACCTTCTACAGAGCCTTAAAATCTCAGAAATATCTGAGACTTTTTTTGTTCTTTCTCTATAAGCACTTTGGGTCATGCTTCCTGCAGCCACATTGGGCAGTGGTGGCAACATTGTGATGCTTGGCCCTGATGGTCTAGGGGACGATATCTGTGTACAGTGTGTTGATAATACGTAGTGTTTTTCTGGTCCTGCCCTTAGAATGTAAGCCCTACAATAGGCATCTTTGCTTGGTTTGGTGATATGGCCCAAGAACTGGCTCATAATAAGTGCTCAAGGGTGGATGGATGGATGGATGATTGGATGGATTTTAAAGTAGGAGTCAGTCAAGTGAAAAGAAGTAAAGAGAACATTCAGTGTAGGGAAGGCATGAGGAGCATGGAATCTAGAGTCCTCTGAACAATTTTGGCTGTTGTTCAAGTGAAGGTTAGGAGTCAGAGGCGGCAAGAAATCAGACCAGAGGAACAGGAAGGGGTGATACTGGAAGGCCTTGTACACCTTGCCTGTGCGTGCGGAGTGGCCATTGTAGGGCCAATGTGTCAGAAATGAACAAACTTAAAGACGATGCAATTATGCTATGATATTCTCATGTATATATGTTTGCATTTATATGTTATGCCTGTGTAATTCCAAGGACTCAAAGCAGCTTGTAATATAAGAAGCATGAAAGGCCAAACACTGTTATTAGAAAAAGAAGAAACCTAGATGGAGATTTGGAACAATGGGACAAGTCAAAGGGGAGACACATCACATTCCATACTTTTAATTATCTGACAGTAAATGGAAAATACCAGCTTAACAAGAAACAGCCTTATTTATTTTTGTTTTCGCTTTTCACTAATTTTATTTATTTACTCAACACATACTTACTGAGCTTTCATAGCATATTAGGTCATGATACCAGCTCGAGGTATAGCAGTAAATAGAATAAAGAGAATCTCGGCACTTCTGTGCTCGTGTAGGGCGTAAAGGAAACGGACAGGATGAAGGGTGGCAGGGATGGGGACATGGACAGAGACCAAAGGACATGAGCGACAAAGCCATACAATATCTAGAGGAAGAGTGTCCCGGGTTGAAGTTGGAGGTGCTAAGAAAAGTTAATCACACAGATTCCCAATGAAGAAACATGGAACCACCCGATGGACAGGACACTGGTTCTCTTTGACCTTTCATTAGGTTATACTATAGTAACAGACAAGCACAAAATCTCAGTGAGGTACAACCAAGGTTTATGTCTTTGTTTATTTCATAATACGTGTTGGCTACAGTCAACAGTGACCCTGCTGTACACATTCATTCTAGGATCAGGCTAAAGAAGCAGCCTCCTCCTGGGATAGGCCTTTCTCTTCACAGAGGGAAGAAAGAACAGCAGAACAGAACAGCAATGGCTTTCAAAGCTTTGGCTCGGAAGTGGCCCACGTCACTTGCCCTCAGGTCCTGCGCAAGCCTCCTGCCAATGGGAATGAGGATACTCCTAAGGGGAGGGCGTTTCTCCAGCACATAATTAGAAACTGTATTACAAGGTGCTACATTGTTCAACTGAAGTTACACGGCTGAATATTTGACTTAGGTCCCCTTGAAGATTCCTTCCAACACCGAGACTCTACAATTCCATTAGGTGAACCCATGAGGTAGCATGGGCTATCCATGTGGTTCCTTTGAACACAACATATGAACAATTTCTTAAAGTAGTGGCATTCAAATGATAAATATAAAAATAGATTACAAATAGATGGAACAATTAGGGGCTTTTAAAAATAGCACGTGAACACATGTAAAAGCATGACTCCATTTATGTAACATTCAGGAAAAGGCAAAATTATAGGGACAGAAAGAGATCAGTGGTGACCAGGGATGGGGGCTTGGGGAAGGAGTTGACTATAAGGCAGTGCAGGGGAATTTGGGGGGCTGATGCAACCGTTCTCTTGTCTTGATCATGGTGGTGGTTATGTGACTCTGTGTGTTTGTCAAACTTGTAAAACTGGATGCTGGAAAGGGTAAATTTTACTTTATGTAAAATGTACCTCAATTAAAAAAAAAAAAGGGAAGCAGGTGGTGTGGTGCTTATAAAATACCAATAAAATACCAACTTATGTTAAAACATAAAAAAGAATATGCAAGTACAAAACTGTTAATGAAGTGAAAGCAGGGGAAAGCTTCATGGAGATGAGAGACTCAGGTTCTCCCATTAAACTGTTAATGGCTCTATTCCTCAGATGCACAAATGAACCCCAAAATAGTAAAGATTTCACTGGCACACAATTCGATCCCAGTTGTTTGAAAGAAACCCAAACACATGCATACCCCACAGAGAGAGGAAAAGAAAAATACTACGTATGACAAAGGGTTACTGGTAGACTCTAGACAGTAAGAAATTATGGGTGAATGCTTTCCTTCTTAAAATTTCTTCATTAATAAATATTATTCCAAAATCAGAATACTTTGTATTCATTCAGGTTAGAAGTCATATCCAAAGTGTCATTATTAGCATTGACGAGGTTAGGTCTATATAGGTCTGCCGTCTTGACCTTCTAACCACCTTTTTAAAAAAGCATCCCTCAACTCAAAGTGGATTAATTCTCAAATTAACAATACAACCACAAAGCAACTCTATGCATTCATTATGTATGAGCAATCTTTAATACCAGTAAAATTGCCTTTAAATGTGCCTGATTTTATTGATCAAAGGAGGATTTATTGTCAGGGAGTGGGTGAGGGGCAGAAGCGTGTGCTGAGCATGCTGGTAGCGTTCTTGAAGAAGAAAACAGTAGGTGGCCATGTGCGCTGCTTTTCCTAATGATTTACTTTTGTGCTATTCGAGTGATGCCCCCACTCAGAAAGTTGCATCCCCAGGGGCATCGTGAACATGAGAGCGGGGGTCTAATACCACCCACAGAAAGGGCAGTGCAGCCCCTGCCACAGAAACAAGAAGAATGGACCCTGGCTTTTAGTATGCAATGATTTCTCAGCCTCTGATAGGTGGCTTGCTGTCACAAAGTCCAATATTAAAAATACCTAGTGCATAAATTCATATTTGCAGTGTTATTCAGAAGAGACCCACATGACACACTGTACAATGATACCCAATCCACCATAAAGAAGTTATGAAAGTTGTTGCATGTGTCTTAACTTGGGCAGTTTTTCAAACCTCCGTATCTCCGAGGCTTCAGACTTTTTGTTTAAAATACCTGGAGAGCCCGTTCTGCAGTACATTATCCTTCAAGCCGGCGTCACTGAGGCACTGGGGTATGGATTAAACTGGAAGCACATGAATGAGGAATACGACTAGTATACTGTGTATTTAAGAGATACTGTCAATGGAATAAAGCATTGTCAAAGGATAATGGTTTCCAGCTGCCACATAAATGTCAAAGCAAAGCCAAAGCATTTATTTTCAAAGCAAAAGGCAGGGAAGTAATGTGATCCCCCGTTTGTACATAATAAGGCTGTAAATCCATCAGGGCTCTTGATGGTATGCAGCGATGTGTCTACACTAGGATGTGCAAACTGGATTAGATTCCAAGGCAGCCATCAGAGCTCTGTTCCAAGATGGCTGCTGCTAGAATGGCACTGAACACAAACAAAGGAAAAGACTGTGCTCGAAATGCTTCTCAGTCTCACTCCGTTACCAAGGATGAGAGGGAACTGGGATGATGTATTCAAATTTCCTCTGGAACCAAAATAAAGAAGTCTTCTGTATCTGAGGGAAGTGAGGAAGGGGCAGGTAGGGAGGAGGGAGGTATTGAGAATAAGGAGATGGGAACTGGTCCGCTGTTCCCCTCTGCCCACCGTTCAGAGAATGAAGAGGTAAGGTTCGCCAGGCAAGTCCTGTCTTCTCTTACGTGTGTGATTCTTGCAGGGCAGATTTCCAGTGAGAGGTCACAGATATTATTTCTCAGCCCCTCCAGGGCAAAGCTAAACCTCATTTCCTGTCCTGAGCTGTGCACAAAGATTGATTGATCGATTTCACAAATACTCACTAAGCACCTGCTCTTTGCCAGGCACTTTGGTAAGCACTCCAGTCTAGTTAGGAAAGAGGCTACGGTAGCAATCCAGGAGAGAAAGGGTCCTGGTGACAGGAAGAACAGAGGACTGATTTAGGCAACATTAACGAGGTGCGTTTGGTAAGACTTGGTGGTGGATTAAATGTAGAGGGGTAAGAGGCAAGAGAGGGAGATGAGTAGTTTAGTTGGACATGTAAGTTCATTTCCTGTGGACATTTTAAATGGAGAGACCAGGAGCTAGTTGGAAATATATGGATCTAAAACTCAGAATGGGATTGGCACTGGAGACCCTGATGTAGAGACTGTCAACGTATGTGACTGAAGTCAGGGAGGGAAGAAATTTGTGGGGAAGAAGAGGTTAGGGAAGGAACACAGTTCAAGCCATTGGAAGAGGAAGATGCAGGCGCAGAAACAGACCCAGGAGAGAGGTCCCAACACATGAGATTGTTCTGCACCAGCTCTGCGATTCTTCATGTTTGGACTCTTTCATTGGACATAATCTACACATTCACATTGGAGCTTTTGGTTGTCGCTTACCCCTTTTATAGCCAGAGTGCCACAAGAAGGAGCCAACAAATTGTATCTGTCAGTCTGCTCTTTATCTTCTGAAGACACGCCAAGTTTCCATGTATAAAGAAGCTATTTTGAGAGTGTGTACATAAAAGCTTCAACAGTGTTGCTCTTTTGCTGAAAAGTAACTCCATTGATTTAAATCTATTATTTAAAAACGTCGTTGTAGTCTTAAAATCTCAAAATGAAAATGTTTCTCCCCTGCCATTCTTCTTTTTAAAGCACTTTGGGTCATGTCCATTGTAGCCACTCAGGGCAGAGGAAGGAACAAGTTGGGCTTAGCTCTAGGGTGCTGGGTTTGGATAGAAGAGGATATCTGTGCCTGGGAAAAACTGCAGTTTAGATAATGTAATTTTAATTTTTGGAAATTATTTCTCTTGGGAAATTATGTCTTGTTGCTAGCAAAATTACTCTCTGAACATCCTTTGGTTCCACGTTAACCTTTCCTTTGATATTAGTGTCATCATTACCCCAATTATATTAATCAACCATGCTCACCAAGTTTCTGGCCAAAACGCTCAAAAAAAAAAAAAAAAACCCGAAAAACTTAGTCCATTTGCCATTTGTCACCGGATTAGGATTAGCACAAATTTGCAGGTCCATTAAAACATTCTTATGCATCTCCATTCCCCTGTGTGCCATTATTTTAGAAATTCTTAGCAGAACACACATATATTCAACACTTGACATAAGATAATTTGCGTTTGCTGTGTTTGGAAAATAACTCACGTGGGAGAAAGTTGCATTAAATAAATAATAGACATAAAATTTATAATTCTATATATTTCAAAGCTAATGTTGCTAACTTACAATAGAATGGTAACATGAAGACACGGTGCTATAATTTGATTGATTTGTTTTGACAACAGCCAAATAATTGAGAGTGAAAGGTGTCAGCACAGATGAAATATTGTCTAAGCCACGTTCAAAAGGCAAGCCTAGCAGCAGCTGCAACCAGAGTTTTATTTCTTTTGATTCCATACTGGTACTCACCTCCAGTTTATTATGAAACCATGAAAGGTGCACGACTTCCCCAGCTAGGGAGACTTTTATGGAGAGGCTAGAAATAGAAGTTTGTCAAATAGTTGAACAACAAATATAGACAAAAGGATGGGAAATGGCTGGAGCATCCCGAGCTGAATGCTATCTGCCTGTCCCTTGCTTTTGCAAGTTGCAGCTCTCCTGCGTTATGGCTCATTTGGAAGAGATTCTGAGTCAGGGCAAATATTAGATCCCATTTTTCTGCCCCTTGTCAGGAGATGGGCAAAAAAGAGGGGTGTCCTTGGCACCATTTCTGGGCCCAGCAGATGGGGGAGGGAGGTGACCCAACTGAAAACCCTCGTGCCTGGTGGACAGCAAGATTTGAGTGAATATAGAAGCTAAATGGCCAAGGGAGGCTTGATCAGGAGAAAGTCTCTGCCCTTAGGCAACTGTTGAGCGCAGTGGTGACAAGCTTGCTCGTGGCGTGACCTGGGCAGGGTACTGTGATCTTGGAGACCCGCTGTCCTCAGATATTTTATAGAGTCGTTTAATGATTCAGTGCGATACTGTGTGGCTCATGTCTCGCATAGCGCCCGACACTTAGTAAGTGCAACACGAATGACAGACTCAGTGGCCTCCGTTATACATGGGGAGTATGTTCCAAGCCCCTCACTGCATGCCTGAAACCATGGATGGTACTGAATGCTATATATTCAGTGCTTTTTCCTATATATACTTAGCTATGGTAAAGTTTAATATATAAATTAGGCACAGTAAGGGATTAACAATAGTATTATAAAATAGAACAATTATAACAATATACTGTAATAAAAATTGTGTGAATGTGGTCTCTCTCTCAAAATATCTTATTGTATTGTACTGTCTTTATCTACTGTATCTACTTATTGAAGGACTTGTCCTTGTGCTGATAGGAGATGTTAAAATACTGTGTGATGAGATGAAGTGAGGTGAACGACGTAGACACTGTGACGTAGGCACTGTGACGTAGGATTAGACCACTTTTGACCTTGTGATGACATGTCAGAAGGAGGGTCATCTGCTTCCAGACCACAGTTGACCATGGGTAACAGAAACTGTGGAAAGCAAAACTGCAAATAAAAGGGGATTACCATACTTTTATTACTTAGAGTTGCAAAGTCCAAAATGATACCCAAGAGCCACACGTGGCTATCAGGCCTTAGAAATGTGGCTAGTGCAGGGATGCCTGTGTGGCTCAGTCGGTTAAGCATCTGCCTTCGGCTCAGGCCATGATCCCGGGGTCCTGGGATCGAGCCCCACATCGAGCTCCCTGCTCAGTGGGGAACCTGCTTCTTCCTCTCCCTCTGCCTACCGCTCCCCCTGCTTGTACTTTCTCTCAATCTCTGTCAAATAAAGAAATAAAAATAGAAAGAAAGGAAGAAAGAAAGAAAGGTGGCTAGTCCAAATTGACATATGCTATAGATATAAAATCCACATGGTTGCAAATACCTCATTAATATTTTTATCTTGATACCATGTTGAAAAGATGTTTTGGACCTATTAGGTCAAATAGAATATATTGTCAAAATTAATTTCACCTGTTCCTTTTTATGTTTTTAAATATAGATACTAGAAAATTTTAAATTATGTGGTTCACATTTGGGGCTCCCATTATGTTTCTATTGGATGGCAATTGCCTGGTCTGGAGGATCTCCCTAAATCCCATATACATGTGGCACTAATTAAAAGTTGTGTTCATTAAAAATGAAAATAATTAGCATCATTTAAATTTGGGAACCTCAAGCAGAAAAATCACAAAGAATCTGCTTTGGTGACAAAAATTAGAATAAATTTTGTAGGTTCTCTGCTGTAGTTTAGGGACTGTTTGGGATTTTTATCTATATCTATCTATCTATCAAGGATATAATTTTTATTAACAACTTCCAGTGATTAGAATCTAAAGTTCTCTTTCCTTTTTAAAAATTATTATACTTTGGGGCGCCTGGGTGGCTCAGATGGTTAAGCGTCTGCCTTCGGCTCAGGTGATGATCCCAGGGTCCTGGGATCGAGTCCCGCATTAGGCTCCCTGCCCCTTGGGAGCCTGCTTCTCTCTCTCTCTCTCTGTCTCTCATGAATAAATAAATAAAATCTTTAAAAAAAAAAATAAAATAAAATAAAAATTATTATACTTTGTACTTTGAACTATAGAGAATATATATATATACATAATAAAATGATCTAGAATTAACAATTATTAACATTTTCCCACCTTTGCCTGAGATCTTTTATCTTAAAAAAATGAAACATCATAAATAATGCTAAAATCCTCCTCTACCTCTCTCCAGTCATTCCACAGTATTCCCCACTCCTAGAAGTAACCACTACCCCTCCAGTGCATGTGTTTATAAATTTACTAAATATATATGGTTGTATATATATATATAATATATATATACACATATATACACATGACCTATACAGTATATAGTATATTGTAATTATATGGTATTATTTTGGATGTATTAAAATTTTACATGACGGTAGCACACTCTAGATATATTTTTATATCTTGCATTTTGCTTTTGAGGTTTGTCCATGTTGATACATGTAGATAGAAATTATTAGAATTTATTTTGATCATCTTATTTTGTGGGTTTTTTCATCATGCTTTTTCTGCCCTTTTTCTCCTTTCTTGCATTCTAATGGATTTGTTGAGTTTTCTTTTTTTCCACCTACTGGATTGGAAGTTAAACATCTATTTTTATTCTTTTAGTTGTTATCCATATATTTGGAAATGTGTTTCAAGGTGTCACATCAGTATTTTCATCTTTCCTCCCAAATAACATTGCAACTTTTTGATCACCTCCTCTCATCTTCTATACTATTACTCTCCAGCATTAGTTATTCTTCATACTGTTGTGTTTACAATCTCTCTTAGCTTTCATTAAATTTGCAAAATTCTTTACCCTTCATTATGTCTTATATCCCATTTCTTCCTTTCAGAGCTTTCTGATTCTGAGGTGCTTGGTGAATATAGAAGTTTATTATATTTGAATGATAAACTGAGTTTCATTTGTTTAAAATGCTCCTTCTGGGGGCGCCTGGGTGGCTCAGTCTTTTAAGCATCTGCCTTCGGCTCAGGTCATGATCCCAGGGTCCTGGGATCAAGTCCCGTGTCAGGCTCCCTGCTCAGTGGGGAGTCTGCTTCTCCTTCTCCCTCTACCCCTCTACCCCTCCCCCCTGCTTGTGCATGCTCTCTCTCTCTCTCAAATAAATAAATAAATAAAATCTTTTTAAAAATGCTCCTTCTGTCCTTATTTTCTATTATTTAGCTGGATTTAGAATTCCGGGTTAATAGTTAATATTTTCAGCAGATGAAGAAATTATCTTCTGGGCTCTATTTTTTGCTGATAATAAATATATTGTCAGTTTAATTGTCATTCCTTCACAGATAAAATGCCTTTTTAAATCATGGCTGATGTTTGTCTTTGGGATTCACCAATTGTACTGTGAAAGACTTTGGTATGGATTTATTCTTATTTATCCTGCTTGGCACTTAGGATTCCTCACATTTCAATCATTCTTCTCTCCCAGTCTCTCACTTCTTTCCTCCAGGAACTCCTATTACATGTCCACTGTCTTCCATGTCTCTGAGCCTTTCATACTTTCTCTCTCATTATATTTTGTCCTGCATTTTTTTGTGATTTCCTTAGATCGATCATCCAGTTTTCTAATTCTCTCTGTAGTTATGTTTAATATTATGTTTCACTTTAAATTTTTCATTTTAAAGACTGTATTTTTCACTACTAGAAGTTACATATTTTTTTCCTTTATGGTTTCTGTTTTTTTCTAGATTCTTTTTAATCACTTTAAATATGCTGGTTTTATAATCGTCTTCAGACTGCCTTTTAGCTTAAGTACTTGAGGAGCTAATTAAAGATTGCTGTCTCTCCCTTATTCATAGTGGAATATGTCAATATGTGGTAAGAAATTTTTTATTTTGAACTCACTTTAAACAGAGATAGTTTTTCTATGAATTCCTTTAAACTTTGGGTTGTATAAGTATTGCTAAATATTTATTTGCTTGTGCCAAATGCCCAACAAATTTCATAAATGATCTCTCTGTTTGGAGATATCTGCACCATATACATAGCATAAATTTGGACTACATTATGAAGTATTCTCACATACAGTTTTCCCTACCCAAGGCCTTTAACAGAAACAAACATCTCTGTTAATTCCCTGGGCTAGTGAATGGGATTCATCTCATCTCTTTTCACTGTTGGGGCAGCCCTTTCAGGGTTCTGGATTTTTAGAAGGGTATCAGTTCAAACAGCTCTTCTCACACGGGCCCAAGTCCCCAGATCCCGTCCCTATGTTGGTGGCCAAACATCAGCCTCATGCTAGCCAGGTCTAACTCATGTCTGTCCTCAGAGGGCAAAGGTGTCAGTTAGTGTTCTTGCTCTTCTTGATTTCTGATGCCTGAGGGTTTCCCTTTCTGCCCGTGTATCCCAATTTTTGACATATTTTAGGCATAACTTCTATATATTGGAAGCAGAAAAATTGTCCATGCTAGGTCAAATATTTTTCCATGAAAAGTCTCTTCCTCCCCCTTTTGTCAATTTCTCTAGGTGGGTCAAGTCTGGATAACTAATCCTTAGCAGATACATAATTCCTAAACATTTCAAGCATTCTATTAAACTTGGTAGCAATTTAAATTGAATTTTTTCTGGAACTTCCAGAAATTTGTAAATATTCTTTGTGGAATTATTGGAAACTTTGAGAAAGAAAGCAACAAGACCATTACACATATTAATATTGCAATCCTCTGGGATATTCTTGAGTGATAGATCTATCTGTGGTTCTTATTAAATAAACCAAATTCTGTGTGGATTCCCAAGATTATTCAGCTAAACTTTGGTCTCAAAATAAGTAACCAGCAGGGATCACAAATAAGTTAAGAAATTTCTCAGTTTCAGAAAAACATAAAAGGTATTCTTTAGTTTTTATTTTTAGGATATTTCTAAATTTTGATTTTGATTTTAAAATAAATTTTAATTTATTAATTGAATTAATTTTGTATCTATTAAGGATGTAGAAATTAATTCTGAACTGATTCTGCATTTTATTTTATTCTGAAATATTCAAACCATAACAGAGGAATACAGTGAATACCTATGTGCCTACCCAGTGTTATATCAAATTCTAACATTTTTCCCTTCTTGCTTCATATTGCTTCTTTAAAATATTACAAATACAGTTGAAGTAGTCTTTGTAACACTCCCAGATCCCATGTTCCTCCGTCATTTTTGTTTTTTGTGGGTTGTTTTTTTTTCTTTTTTTATTATGGTTAAAATATACATAACATAAAATTTACCACTTTAACCACTATTCAGGGGCATTAAATACATTCACATTATCATGCAATCATCATCACCATCATCTCTAGAACTTTTTCATTTTTAGCAATTGAAACTCTGTCCCCATTAAACAATAACTCCATTACTCCCTGCCCCTGGCAACCACCCTACTATTTTCTGGCTCTATGAATTTGAGTACTCTGAATATTTCATTAATTGGAATCAGACAGCATTTGTCCTTTTGTGACTGGCTCATTTCACTTAACATAATGTCTTCAAGATTCATCCATGTTGTAACACGTGTCAGAATTTCCTTCCTAAGACTGAATAAGCTTCCATTGTAAGTATATGCCACATTTTATTTATTCACTCATCTGTCAATAGATACTTGGGTTGCTTTCACCTTTTGACTACAGCGAATAATGCTGCCATGAATGTGGGTGTACAAATAATCTGTTTGTCCCTGCTTTCAGTGCTTTGGGGTACATAGCCAGAAGTAGAGCTGCTGGATCATATGGTAATTCTATGCTTAAGCTGCTTGAGGAGTCGCCATACCATGTTTCTTAGCAACTGCACCATTTTACATTCCCACCAATGACGCGCAGCATTACAATTTTCCACATCTTCTCTAATACCTGTTAAATTCTGGGGCTTTTTTTCTTGTATTGTTTTGATAGTAGCTCTACTAACAGGGATGAAGAGGTATCTCGTTGTTGAAGGAGCCTTTTTGAGACAATAATTAATTACCTACTGACTTCTCCTTATACTGCTTAATCACATTTGGGTATATTCCAAATAACCTAATAACCTAAGGAGAAAATAACCCTAAGGAGAGAATGTACACTTTAGAAGTTGCCTTATTTCTGCTTCATGGCCTGCAAACGGTAAATATTATAGGTACAGTCATAGGTATAATTGCAGTTGGATTTACATTTTCAAGTACATATACATGTATTTCATATGCAGGTGAACACGAGCAACATTTGTCATGAAAGAAATTCTTTCAGTGCAGATGTTCTTTGCCTATTGACTTCCATTACAATTAAATAAAAAATATATTTACCTATAGATAGAATGAAAACTTTCCTTGAAGATTTTCAGGCAGTGGCTCACTCACTGGGATGCTGACTGCTGGAATCCGATGGAAGGACTCTGTGAAGAGATTCAGGACCTAGACAATAGTTCTCTTTTCCTTTGTGGCATTTTTTTCAATCTTGAAATGTTCCCTACCTTGGAGAGCTCTCTAAGCACCTTTCTGAATCATAAGAATCTCTTCCATGCCAGGGCATTGCTTTATTTTCTGTTTTGAATGCCACAAATGTTTCTACCGTGTTCATGCTTTGGCCTGGTAGAAACCATTCTCAGATCCTTTGGAGGATGATGTTTATTTTTCTAGTAAATGCTGTGCTCTAGTTCTTGTTCTATTCTAGCCTAAATTTTTATCATTGAAGGCTTCAAGTTCTATTTTAAGAAGTAAGCTTGTTCCCCACTTTACCATTTCTGTCCAGTCTTATATGCCTAATATATTCCTGAGACATTTCTGGTGCCTCTTCATGTGCAATAAATGGCATTGTTTGTCAAGTGTGATCTACACTTGGGGCATCTGGGTGGCTCTGTTGGTGAAGCGTCTGCTTTTGCCTCAGATCATGGTCTCTGGGTCCGGATCAAGCCCCACTTCAGGCTCCCAGCTCAGCAGGGAGTCTGCTTTTCCCTCTGCCTCTCCCCCTGCTTGTGCTCTCTCTCCCAAATGAATAAATAAAAAATCTTTTTAAAAAGGTGTGAACTACACTTAGCAGAGCTACACTTCACCAGCAAGTTTTGTTCTGTTTATCATTTTCATAATCTACACAGTCTGCCTTCTCCTCTGGCAGAGAACAGAGTACAGGAATAAGGTAGGCAGCTCGCCTCAGAGAAAAGCGCAGGTGTACCAAAGCCCCTCAAAATCATCAAGTCACTGGTGCTCATAAAACTGTATTGCACGCTTTTTCAGGAGATTAATGAGTGGGTCATAAAATAGCATTAATTTTTTGGCCAAATTCCAGTCAGAAAGTTGCGGGTTTCCTAGGTAGTGCTTTTCCAACTGCCAGAGGCTTGCTCTGAGAATATTTGCAGTTGAAAACACTAATGCTATTGCATTTTTCCACTTGAAAAAGAAATAAAAATATGAAATCATCAAGCTATCCAGTGTTCCTGGCCAGGTGTGTGCTCAGGTGTAAAGTACCCCCTTCATGGGGAGGAGGATGAGGATGCTAGAGGAGAATGCTAACAGGAGTCCCCAGCACACATATCTTAGACCCACAGATACATGCCTTACTGTATCTGTCCCCAGATCAGTCCCCAGATTCTGTCACGGAGTACATACTTTTACTCACATGGTACAGAAAAAGGACGGGCTCACCCACCATCACAGCTTTTCAGAAATTCTGGGTGTCTCTCAGTAAATGTGACTGTGTCTATAAGTGCAGTTTTCTCTGTGAGACCTGGGACAGCCTTCCATGTTGGTTCTTGCCTCCTGAATGTTCCAGAATATTATGTGACCTTGTGAATTTACTTATTTACAGTCATCTGTCAACTGTATTTTAAAAAATGAGAACTTGAAGCACTTTTCACCTGAAATATTTCAATACTGTCTTCACATAGAAATACCATTTATGAATTTAAATGAAAAAACAACTTTAAAGCACTTTGACTTTCACAGGCTCTTGGGAGAAATTAGGAATATTACCAAATGTAAAAAAAATCTCTTCAATTCAGAATACCATTAAAGTAATAAACATTTAATTAAGGAACTAAAACTTGAAAAGAGGCCTGTTTCATAATGATGTTTTTGTCCATAACTGCCCAACTCCCTCCCACATTATTGTTGTAATCGAGATATTTTATATTCTCATAACAAAAGTGTATGGTGGCCTGTTTGGTCTGAATATTTCTGAGAAAATCTCAGTGCACTGAGTTTCAACTCCTTCTTCTCCATTAATGAGAAACCCAGATTCCAAAGCACGTTCCCATCCAGGCAAAATTTCCGCATCCAAACATTCGTGGAATTATCAGGTATGAAAGATACAAAGACTTTATCGAAAATCTGATCTATAATTTTATTTTATATTTTAAAGATTTTATTTTTTATTCTTTATTTATTTGAGAGAGAGTGAGTAAGAGAGAGAGAGAGAGCACAAGCAGGGGAAGGGGCAGGCAGAGGGAGACTGAGAAGCAGACTCCCCACTGAGCAGGGAGCCCGATGCGGGGCTCGATCCCAGGACCCCGAGATCATGACCTGAGCCGAAGGCAGATCCTTCACCGACTGAGCCACCCAGGTGTCCCTATAATTGTATTTTTAAAAACTAGACTATCTAGCCACTGCCTCTGTATGTAATACATATGTGTGTACATGTGTGTTCCTTAGCAAATGTTCTGTATTTTTTTGCCGGTGTAAAATATTCCCATATGTGCCAATTTTGTCATGACAAATATTTGACCACATGGATTTCATGCCTTAGAAATACATCTGCATTTTAGGAGGAAAATAGGATGCCTCAGGTCTCTTGCAGATTTTAATGTAAAATTAATTCTTTTTAAAAAAGACTTTTAAAAACACAACATTTTTCTAATGTACATTAAGGATGTTGGAGAAGTTCACTGAAGCATATGCTCTGAGCTTTCAGGAGCAATCTGTAGTCAGGCATTTTAAATGAAAATTGATTTGTGATTTACATGGTCAGTGGAAAGAAAATTAACTTATGGAAGGTTGTAATGAAATATTAGACAAGTAAAAAAGTAGATGGTGATCTAGTGGAACTAAAAGTCCCATCTGGAAGAATTCTGTGACATTTTTACATTTATCTGTGTTCTGCATGAGTTGTAATGTTAGTGGTAATTTTATGGGACTGAACTGAAATGAAAAGGGTGTTATCACAGATTGCCTACAATATAGGATTGTGTTCAGTGGAGAGTCCTGTATCCTTTTCTCCATTTTCCTATAATATGACTCATTGCACTTTTTTCAGCTACTGTTGTTGAATGCATTCAGCCTTTTACTTGAGGTTATTAAAGAAGAACATCAAACGCTCACAAATACAATCTAACCACACATTTCAAAGCAGCCTTGCAACTTCCGCTTAGTTCTGCATTGTCTAGGTCACGTCCAGGAAAGAACCTCCAAGATGTACACAAAAGAAGCAAGGACACTGAATGTGAAGCTTTCACCCTACACTGGGTATTTGGGGGGGGGGGGGAGGTGTGAGGGGCGGATTCAAAACTCCAATTAACACCTCACCAAAACCTAGAGCTTGTTAGCAGAATGGGAAATTCATACCTTCCTAGAAATGAATCATTCAGAAATTGTCCATTTCCTCCTTTTCTCTTCCAATTTTGTAAAAACAATCCCTGTTGTTTCTGTGGTCAGAGAAGTATGTTCTGGTACAAAAAGGTGAAGACTCTTTTCTTTTTCTGTTGGGTAGGAAACATCCATCAGATTTCAGTATTAATTAGTGGATATAAATTTTAAAAGGGAGAATACCTAGTGGGTTTAAGTCCATATGCTAATCTTTTTTTCTCCTTGCATTTACTCTATTTGACAGATGGCCATAACTTTTTGAAAGTATACAGTTTCTGGATTACTGTAACTTAAACATTTGATATCATTTAAATATGTTGACCCTGTACTAAAGCATAAGCCATGAAATTATTTGCCTTAGAATTTCAAAATCCAATTTCTATCTCTCTTATTTTCTTTCCTTTCATCTCTTGCTCCAGGAACCACAGCTGAATGTAGGTAGAACTTCTACAAATTCTAAAGATTAAGGTCTTTGGCTAAATTGGTGCCTATTTTTACTGTATTTAAATAAATCCACTACATGTGGGGAATCTTACTTTTAGGATTGGCAGTTTGGATTGTCCTCTGTTATTTTAAATTATTTTCATCCAGTATTTTTCATTTGTGAAGTTTCTCATTTTTTCCCTCACTGTTTTCTCAATAAGAAAACAGCTAGTTATTTCAGTAGATTAAACTGGACCATCCTCATTTCAACCAGAGTGGCAACCTTCTATCCCTGTAACTAGAGTGGTGGCACTCACGCGGGGTTGCTGCTCGGAATCACCCAGAAGCCTTGCAGAAAATGTCAATGTCTAGGTCCCATTGAAAGGTTCTGATTTAGTGGGTCCAGGGTCAGTGATGACATTGGTACCTTTTAAAAACTCCCTAGTAGAGCTTAATGCACAGCCAGCATTCAGCCTACAGTCTGTAAGAACAGGCCCTAGGGACACTCCTTGTGAGGTTACTCTATCACAGGTGTGGGGCAAGAGGAGGGAGCTGGATTCCCTTGCTTTACCCAGGGACACAGCTCCACCTCTTCCCTCTGCATGCAGTTCTTATGGTCCAGGAACCATTATGTGACCCACAATATTTGGATGTGTACATTTTGACCTAAATATACATACAGTCAGATTCTAAGAGACCTCTGCATTATTTATTGAATTGCATTTTCAATCCTATGCTCAAAATACACTTTGAATCTGGTCTTGTTTTGTTTTTTTGATGACTTAAATGGAGATTTCTGTTCTGATTTAAAATAAAAGAGTAAAAAACTTATGACTTCCTCCTGAGAGCTAGCTTGAAGTGTCTGTTTTCCAGAGCATGGCCCAAAGTTTCCATTCTTCTTGCTTGGTTTTTAGTTGTTTCCTTCAAGTGGAAAGCAAACAGCCCCCCCCCCCCCCACCGAAATGTCCTCCAACGTCAGAATCCAAGACCGTAGCTGTGGGTGCTGACGTAGCATTTAAACAGCCATTTGACATTCGTCCCTCCTGTCATTTCTACGGCGCATTTGGTTCATAACATTTCTAGGGGAAAGGCCACAGATCTGTCACCAGCAGTGTTTGTGGCACTCAGAAAATAAAGTGGGGTGGTTAATGATAGCTGGGGCAGCCCGAGTAATCACAGGATGCTGCCGAGGTCAATATTCCGTATCGGCTTTCTGTCCGTCCATCCGAAACAATATACTGGAGTAAATGCAATCAGTAAGTGGTTGCAAATGAATCTTTTAGGGACATCAGCATTACAGAAACAAGAGATTCAAGAGGAGATGCTAAGTGGATCTTTGGGTTTGTAATTGCAGCCCTGGGAATCATTACCCTAATTAATAGCTGTTAAACCCGGGACCCTGGCTGCTGGGCACATGCATGAGTTTGCCATCGCGGTCCTGGGAGGGTCTTTGGGCTCTGCCAAAAGTGTCAGTGAGGTAAACAGACCCTGGGGAAGGCCTCCTGGCCCCCATCTTTTCCTAACCACAAGAACATCCCTGGTGATCAGATAGCTCTCTTATCGCAGACCACAAAGTGGTGAGTGGTAGCTGCGGAATAGGGTGAGATGATCCATTTGGGCCCTCAGTTCCTGTTTGGGAAAGAGAGACTTGGATGTTCGCTGATCCGGGGGATTGGTCGCTCTGGAGGGAAGACAGCAACCCTCTTGACATTTGCCTGTGAACCTATAAAGAACTCGAAAGACAGAACACAGGAGGGCTTTTGTTTGGGACCCCCGAGGCCTACTTCAGTGCACCATCTTTAAGAGATGAAAACCAACTCTTGTCTAGGCCAAACCGTGAACCAGGCCAAGTTTGTTTCTGCGCCCTCCATTTTCCTTTGCTCTCTTCAGTGATGCTCTTTTTTTTTTCTCCCCTCCTCACCCTCCTCCTACTGTCCAGGCTGGTAGGTGCTTCTGCCTTCTCTTCTGGGCCAAACCAAACCTCCTCTTGGAAAAGGTTCCAATGAACTTGCACGTTTGAGGTATTATTTCCCAATAATGCTTCCAGAAATACTTACAAGACAGCAAAATCACAAGCCAGGCATCAGTCACCTGGGTTTGGGAATTATTTTGGAAGAGGGAAAAAAAAAAACCCAACTTCGCCTTATATCCTCATCCTGTGGCCTGATTGACGTCACTAAGGAGATATTAGATATTGAGGACCTGCTATAATCATTGATTTATTGAATTACTCACTGTGTAAGCTGATATACGTAAGACATATGAAGACCTGCTGCTGATCAAAGTCTTCTCCACAACAATCCAAATACTATCTACACAAAAGATGTCATCCTCATCCACACTTTCCAAGTGTATGTGTTAGGGAAGCAGGTGGGTGTTATTCTAAGAGCCGTGTTATATCTCTATTTACCTTGCAATCTTTGCCCTAAGCAGCCGGTGTGATCCTGGACATGGTGAGGGAAGGGGGGAGTTAATGCAAACATCGTGAGGATGTTAATGACGGTGTTCCGATTCAGATCCGATTCACATTTATTGAGCATATGCTAAATGCTAAGTGTTGTCAAAACTCATCTCGCTTCCCTCCCACAGACACTCTGAGTGGGCATTATTCTCCTCACTGTGCACAGTAGTTAACTGAGGAACAGATATGCTTCAGGGATTTTCCCACAACAATACAACTAGGAAGCAGCCCCGTCTAAGTTTGAACTTGAAGTCTCTGACCACTCCTCCCTTGCTCCTTCCACTGTAATGCTACCGTGACTTGGGGAGTCTTTACCTGCCATTGGTTTGGAAGATTTAAAATGGCTCCCACAAGCTCTATAAAAAGTTCAAGATGGCATGGTTGGATTGCATAATCCCAGTATGCTGAGCTAGCAGTAGGTGCTCAGTAAAACAATGAATTGAATTGATTAACTGGAGCAACCTCATACCTCTTAATACAGCATTTCTTCTTCCCACAGCAATGGAAGAATTTCTAAGTCAATCCAGAAAGGGAGGAAATTCTTAGGGGTCCAACAGAAGTATCTGAACTGATTCAGATAATTTCTGCCATTCTGAAAATAAATAAGCAAAGGAAGAATGTCAGTCAGTACTGGTCAGTATTCTTAATGTGGCTTTTTGTGCGTATCTGATGAATATTATTGCTAAAATTTTATTTTATTTATTTTATTTTATTTATTTTTAAAGATTTTATTTATTTATTTGACAGAGAGAGAGACAGCGAGAGCAGGAACACAAGCAGGGGGAGTGGGAGAGGGAGAAGCAGGCTTCCTGCTGAGCAGGGAGCCCGATGCGGGGCTTGATCCCAGGACCCTGGGATCATGACCTGAGCCAAAGGCAGATGCTTAACAACTGAGCCACCCAGGCGCCCCTAATGCTGAAATTTTAGAATGAGAATTCAAACCTCCCCACAATAAGTCAGTGTGCTAATAGAGTAGGAAGATGCTAAATGAAGGATTAAAGCAATGGTCCTCTACTGAGAGAGATCCCCTAACCCCTAGCAGGAGATATTTGGCAATTTCTGGAACCAGTTTTGTTATCACTGAGGGTGGGGCATCCGGAGGGTAGAGCCCAAGGATGTTGCTCAACATCCTATAATGCCCAGAACAGCCCCCACAAGGAAGGATTATCGGACCCAAAATATCAATTGTGCTAAGATTGAGAAACCCTGAGTTAGAGAATTAATTTTAGAGGGGAAAAAAATGACAAAGGGTAAAGAAACGTGGTTGAATTTATGATCTCAAAGTGAAAGTGTGTTCTGGCTAGAATTTGAGATAAGAAAAGAGTCTTAATATTGTTAGTTTGATTGAAAAATTATTTCAGTATCTTTCATAGTTTAATGGGATTAGCCTCATAAGAAATTTCAATCAGCCGTGGAGTCAAATTCCTGGAAAACAGCCATGATAAGAAGTAGTATGTTTTGACCACCTGCCATATGCCAGGCATTTACTTCATGCTTTACAAACATCTTATTGAACACTCACAACTCTATGAAATGTGTAGAATTTTACCCTTTTATATATGATGAAATTTTGGCTTGTGAGAGATGGAGTGGTATAGCAGAGATATTTAGTCCTGTGTCCACCAAACCCTCTTTCCTTTTCCTCCTGGACCATATTTTCCATCCTTTCTTGCACTTAGGAGGGCTCTGTGACTGATCCTGGCAAAAGGAATGGGTGAAGTGAGATAGCTTCCAGGACTGGCTCCTAAAAATCTCTCCCATGTAATCCCTTGTGTGATCTCTCTTCCCTCAGCTGCTGGCCAGATACAGAGGATCCGTAGAAGACTCCAGGGGTCCTGGGGAATGGCCTGGATCCTGAATGACTGTGTGGAGCAGAGCTCCCCCTCCCCCTCAAGGGACCTTAATGTGACAGAGAAAAAAACTTCTATTGCATGTAGCCATTAAGAAACTGGGATTGTTTCTTGAAGCAATTGATGTGCCCTGATTAATACAAGTAGCTATTAAGTAAGCTGGAATTTGAACCTGTGTTTTTCAGTTCCCAAAGCCCCCATTCATGTCTACTACATTATGCCACAAATAAATGATTATTAACCTTTTCAAGACAAGTACAAATTATTTTCAAGCAACAGATAGAGAAAGATGTCTATAATTTTCTCTGTGCTTCTTCTGTATAGAAAATTCAAAGTATATAGCTATCATTGAAATTTTCTCATTATGACAATTTCATAAATTGATACAAATATAGCCATGGAGTGTATAAATATTCAACAATTTTAGAAGCAGATAAAAATGTATGATTTTATGATTACCATATGAATAAACACTATTGTTCACATGTTCCTCAGATGTTAACTAGATACCTACAAGTTCCACTTTCCAAGCACGAAATGCAGGTAAATAGGTTACAAAGATTTCAGAAAAAAACATGGAGAGAAGAGAAAAAAGGTTTCTAGACTGGAAGAACCAAGTGCTGCTTACCAGTTCCTATTCCAAATCAAATTAAAATGCTGACTCTTGATGAATGGTAGAGGCCATCAGGTAGGAAGACAAACCCTGCATTTCCAAACTGAGGAACCAAGAAGAGAGTCTCTAAGACTCTGACCATGGTCGCCAGGTTGAGAACTCCTAAACAGAAAAGATGCAATTTCATAAGAATATGTATAGCTTCCTCAAGCATATAGGAGGTACTCAAATACGTATCGAATGAATCTGAATAGTAGTCTATTATTAAAATTCTAAGATCTAAACACAATAAACCCATACTGATTTTGTTGGTAGGTTTCCTTTCACTTCTTGCTACCAATGATTTCACTGAACTCAACATATCGAGCAAATACTGTTGCAGCAGCGATCATTTTATGTTGCCATGATATGCTAAAATCAGAAGCAGGTACAGTTCATGCCATTTGCCTGAAATGAAATATGTGCTAAAAAGGGAGGAAACTTCTAGTGTGGCATCAATTTCCATGGCATTAATCTGAGGACTCACCCAGGAAATGAAGTTTTGTGCTCTCTCGGGAACAGCTACAAATTTTCTTGACTCTTGCATGTAAATATTTTCATTCTTTAGGGGACGATTTTTTGGTCTTTAAGCTTTGAAGCTTATTGGCAACAATATTTTAGCTTATTGTGGATCACACTGTACCTCACTGTATGTTTAAGATGTTTTCTTACAAATGATTTGCTATTGATTCATTCATTCATTTATGCATCTGACATTTTATTAACTACCCCATGCTGTGCTCAGGAGATACTAGTTACCCAGCACCTCACCCAATTCTCACTGTTGTGATATTCTAACACAAATAAGACAGAGCTCGTAGTTTAGCGGGAAAAGTAGACATATAAACAGGCAATTTACAAAATAATTTAATAGAATATGGAGATAGGGACGCCTGGGTGACTCAGTCGGTTAAGCCTCCGACTCTTGATTTAGGCTCAGGTCATGCTCTCAGGGTTGAGGGATTGGGCCCTGCATTGGGCTCCTTGCCGAGCGTGGAGCCTGCTCAAGATTCTCTCTCTCCCTCTCCCTCTGCCCCCCCAAAACTCATGGTCACGTGCGCATGCACGCACATGTTCTCTCTTTCTCTCTCTCTCTCTCTCAAAACAAACGAACAAAAAAAGTAGACTATGGAGACAAAATGAGAACTAAATAAATGGTGGTCTCCTCTGTCTTACCCAAAATGTATTCATGTTAAGCGGTATCCGATCTCAATTAGCATTCAGTTTTTCTCAAAATTATCATTAACGCTCTTCCTGAGTTGCCAATATTGTCAGCAATCTAATAATTATTTTTAGAAATCTGTGACTGCAAAGCTTCTCATGCTATTTGTTCTCATTCTCGGGGGTTGTAGGGAGGGTCTGTCCCAAGGATGATCCTTGCCCTTCCCTGATTACATGGAGACAAAAGCGTGTCCAGGGGTTGGATGATGAGCTGGGTTATAGGCTGAGGACCTGGGGCTCTTTGTTCCTTGCTGCGCCCCCTCCATGTGACCGCACTACGAAAGCCAGTGGCCAGGGTTCTGCGAACATGAGTCAATCCCCCAGAAGAAAGAGGACAAGTGAGTATCGCCCCACACAATATGGTCACATTACTGAACCTCCTGATGACTCATTTTCTCCTTCGTAGCTGGGTCTTGAAAAAACACATAAAACCCGATAACTTTAATTATATCAATCCATCTGCTCAGTTGTCCCCCTCTTGTGTTTTCCTGGCTCCCAGTTGTGAAATCAGGGCATGTGGATATTTCCTCAGAGACTTTTCATTAAATGGTATTCAGCACAGAGAAAGGCAGTGTTGAATCTTTAATGTTCCACTACCCATATAATGTGGGCCTCCTGTCCTGCTTGTTTGGGTATAAATTTTATGGAAACTGCATCTTTCGGGTATGCTAAGCATACAGCGCCATGGGAGCTCCACCCTGTGGAAAGTAATCCAAGGATGTTGAAATTTCTGTTGGACAAAACGCATGCCTCCCTTTTAATGATGAAATTGGTTCGCTCAAATATCAAATAGCATGGTACTCTCAGGATTCCTCATGATTAAAATTAAATTATTGAGGGAGGAAAGAGTCTGAATGGGAATAATTTTGTGGGCCTCTCATCAGCGAGCACCGTGCTCACTGTGTTCCAATGAAGGCCCCTCATCCCGTAGAACACAGTGTAAATTGCACCCCCTGCTGTTGTGCGATGCTATAGCCCGGGTCCTCCGAAGCCTTTGCCTCTAGGAGTTTTGATGTGCAGAAGATTCATTTCCATCAGTTATTGGATTTAGTGATATTTTCAGGTGAACACAAAATGCAGCAACGTTGCTGTGTGTTCATCTCTGGGAAGGAAGCCAACAGTAAAGGAATGAGATCACAGTGTGATGCTTTGGAAACTCTTTTCTTTGTGTTCTGGCTTGTCTTTTGGCCGCCTCATACACAACCTCTCTCTCGGTGCAAAACATCTTTGGTTGCAATCCACTCACCGCTTTTTCGCATGAGCAAAACTGCTACTTAATCGAGACTTATCAAGAAATTTGTTCTCTACTAATGTCAATTTTCTTGCCAACACATTGCATTTTCTACGCATCATTAATGCCATTGGGCCCATCTATTTCTGTTACACAGCATTTTTTTCCAGAGTTAAAACTATCCAGATAAGGCATCAGCCAACAAAATAACTTTTTTTTTTTTTTTTTGCCAGCCTGCTAAGTGAATATAAGCTGTCTTGCGCATTACTCCCTGGGCTTGGCTTTCTTGCTGTGTTCAGAAACCTATCCTTTCATGCTAATCCAACAAAAACATCTATCTTCCTTTTTTTAGTTCCTGCATTTCTGATGCCTTGTAGATCCCTACTCTGCTCTCTTTTTGATGTTACACTCTATACCACCAAGGTGGTGATTCTGGTTCAACCTCTCACATTCTATGATTGCTACCCTTACCTTCCTAATTAATATTATACCACCTTTCCCTTTCCTCACTGTATACATACCTACTGCTCACATGCTCACCTCTCTTAGCAGCCTACCTTTATCCAACCCGGATCTATAGCCACTCGTTTTTATAAAAGATAAAGGTAGCGACAAAAGCAGTGTAATAGATGTATCTAAGCAGATCGGTAATAAAAATAGCTCCCAAGTATCAGGTACTATGCGCACGACTTTCCACCTATTATCTCATTTATACACATCATGATTTGCGAGGTAGCTATTGTCATCTTAGTTGTTCAAGGTCACACAGTAAGTGGTGGTGCTGAGATTCAAAACCAAGGTCTCGGGGCGCCTGGCTGGCTCAGTTGATAGAGCATGCAACTCTTGATCTCGGGGTCGTGAGTTTGAGCTCCATGTTGGGCACAGAGGTTACTTAAACACACACACACACACACACACAACAAAGACTCCCTGCCTTAACCACTCTGCCGCACTGCCCTTCCTCCTTCCAGTTCTCTGGGTTTTCTCCCCCAGGAGTCAAAGTTTCAGCCTGTCTCCTCTCGGAGGTCTTCGGTGTTGACAAGACCTCAGTCTAGATCAGATTAGTTTTAGCCCTTTATTCCCCTTGCATTGTCTCCACTGAGCTTTTTAACATACAGGGAGCCCTTTCTTAGAATAGCTGTCACCTGGGTCTATTGTAATTTATACCTATTGACACTATGCTGCAGGTAATTCACCCTTGCAAACTGTCACTTTGCACTGTCACCAGAAGTAGCTAGCAAAGGGAAATTGTATGCATGGTGCCTATCAGGAGAGGGCCTTGGTGTCCCCTGATGCAGCCGACCTTACGTGGGGAAAGATGAGCCTGTACCTCTTGGATCACCAATAAGAGCATCCTTTGACGACTTGGGAGCCAGAAGAGAGGATTAACTCCTGAGATATGATCACTACTGAAATGAAATACTGGACAGGAGCATCTGCATTTTCTGGAACTTCCCTCAATAGATCTTTTACCCAGGCAAATGCGGTGACTGTACTGACCATTTCCTTTTGCGCGCTCAAAGATCTTATCTGATGCTTCATCGGAGAACCAAAGAGCTTTTGTTAAGTGGGAGAGACTTTAGAAATTACTTGTTCCCACCTTCTGTTTAGCAAGTTAAGAAATCGAGGTGCAGAAAGACTAAGGGATTCGCTCAAGGTTAAACATGGTGAAGACTCCTCAAATATAACTAAAGTGTCTCTCTCTCCCTCAAATTAATACCGTGGCAGTCACATACATTTCCATACCACTTACTTTTCTCTGCTTCAGTGGTGCCTATGATAAAAATAATTTATAAATTCAGTAATAGTGGAAACTTATTTCCACCTTCAGATGGCATTTGCATTTTCCCCCTCATTCCTGTGGTTTGAAACAATTAAAGCATCAGCCCCGACCAATATGCAGCCGAATTTGAAATTTACTGTATGATGCTTCTGTTTTTCATTTTTTACCATTTCACACCTTGTCCGCATCTTGAGCAAGCTTGTAAGTTTCCAGCGCATCTATTTCTTGTGATGATATATTGTCCTGGTGGAAAATTTCATTTACTGGCTGTGCCCTTTGCTGAACCTGTTGCTAGTCAGGGAACATGATAAGCGTATAAGTAGCATGCTACTTCATTTATCATACATCGTTTTAGACACTCAAATATCTCATATACAATTCTGCATTCTGCACCCAGGGGAAGTACCCAACTCACAGGGAAAAAAAAAAAAAAAAAGATCTTCAAATAAATTGTCGGTTTATGATGTATAAATGTATCCTCTTAATAAATATTAATCATAGTTTATACTAAATCTGTAAGTACCCTTTATTTATTTATTTTATAACCCTGCTAACCACATGCTATCAAACACTCATAGAAAGGATCTGGCTTTTGTGATTTGGTCTATAAGAAAAAGTTGGAAGATATAAAAATGCTATTTTCAATAATTGAATTACACTGTGAAATAAATCGGGATGTCGGGAATCTCCACAGTGCTTTAAGGGTTCTGGGGAGCTGCCCTTCTCACCAGGGGAAGTGTTACAATATTTTCCTTTTGTTACCTTACTGTGAATGCTGCCATGAGTCAGAACCAACATGTTGAGAAGTTTGAATTAAGCTGGAGAAAGAAGGTAGGCATCTGTGAAGGGAGAGCAAGAAAAACAAATCAGAGAGGGAGACAAACCATAAGAGACTCTTAACTATAGAAAACAAACTGAGGGTTGCTGGAGGGGAGGTGGGTGGGGGGATGGGGTACCTGGGGGATAGGCATAAGAAGGGCACATGATATAATGAGCACTGGGTGTTATATGCAACTGATGAATCACCGAACTCTACCTCTGAAACTAGTAACACACTATATATTAATTAATGAATTTAAATACAATACAATAAACAACAACAAAAGGGAAAAAACAAACAACAACAACAACAAAAACCAAAGCTCAAGCGTCTCCCTTTGAGAGTCTTTTTTTTAAAGGATGATTTTCTGAGGCGGCTCCAGGAGGTCAGGCCTACCTAATTTCAGTGACTTTTCATATATTGATTTCTGCTCTTCCCCGCCTGTCATTACCATGTTTTACTAGCACCCGTGTTTTATGCGGAGCATAAAAAAATCTACATTCTGTCAGAATGGGGCCCTTGGAATTTTGAAAGTGAAACTTGATTTACATTAAACACGGCTTAGACTAATTAGGGCCTTTCTCAAAGGAATTGTGGCCATGAAATACAGCTCACAATTACACAGTTGCTTGTCTCCCTGTTCTTTAGTCTAGGAACGAGCTTGGCTGAATGGAACCCAGGTGGACAGATGAGGGTTACAGGCGCTTATTTAAAGATGTAAAAATCTACTCTGGAAAAAAAAAAAAATTATGAAAAGTATGCAATAGTTTAGGAAGATAGAGGATTTTCCTAGAGTTTTAGAAGTGCTCGAATAAAAACAGTTGGAAGCAAAAGAAAAAATAATAATAAAAATAAAGATGTAAATATAGACAGAGGCCCCAGCATTCTTATTTATATAGGACCACTGTTCTTCAGTGGGTTTCAATCCGACACCCTTATTTGCATCTAAATACGGCTGAGCCCGGTCTGCCTGGCAGGAGGTGCTCACATAAAAGGGGAGATGCCTCTCCACTGAAAACTCACTTATTGTTTTATATATAAAAAAAACAACGTCCCTGTCTGGAACATAGGATTAGGACACAGAATTTAAATGGAACATCACTTCTGGCCACTGAGAAAACACCTTGACTAGATAGAAGGCAACAAGCCACTTGGTTTTCTCCCTTCTTTGTGTTAACAAAACTGTCCCTAGTCCTTGTTTCTTCCTGCTTTTTGGATCGCAAAGTCTTTGAGATGCTAACGAAAGCTATGGATCTTCTCCATAGAAAAATGCACGCGCCGGGGACACGCAGAGGTCTGCATATAATACAGAGGCTCTGAGCTTCAGCTGAGGATCCCTGAATGCAGGGGGAGGAGCACTGCATTCAGATCACTAGCCGCAGACTGGGACAGGTGATTTGGCCTCTCAGAACTCAGTTTGGGCATCTGTGAAATGGGCACGGAGGTGGTATTCGCCCGAGTGGGTTGTTGTGGAGAGGAAACAAGACAATATGTGTACAAGGACAGGCTCCACCTGGCACGTGGTACCGTTCCATCTGTGCCTGTTCGCTTGCCTTCCTTAACCGGGAAGCAGAGTCAGCCAGTGCAGAGCAGGGCGGGGCCCGCTGATCCCTCACCCGCGTTTCTAAATAAAGCTTTATTGGCACACGACCACGCCTATTTGTTTACAGATTGTCTGTGGCTGCTTTCGGGCTATAATGTCAGAGCTGAGGGGTTGTAATAAAGATTACATGGCTCGCAAAACCAAAAGTATCTACTATTTGGGCTCTTTACAGAAAAAGTTCTCTGGAGTTATTAGATGCTCTGGATGTTGGCAGTTGGTGGCAGGAAGGTCTGATAGTTGAGACTCTGGCTCCAAATTGGAACGGACTGAAATGTGCATCAAGAGAGAAGTGGATGAGTACATCATGAGACCCTGGTACAGGGACATGGCACACGGCAATGAGAAGGATGGACTAGTGCTACACACAGAAACATGGGTCCGGCAGAGGGGGCTGGGTGTAAAGGAGCACATTCAGTTCCGCGACCTTTCATAAAGTTCTAGAACGTGCAAAACTAATTCATGGTGATACAAGTCAGAGTCATGGAGGAAAGGGAGGTCCCTGGAAAGGGGTGCAAGGGAAACCTTCTGCTAAATACCTTGATCACTTAGCTCAGGACGGTAGTGGGTAGTGACGTAGGCCAGGCTTTGTTGAGCTGTATGTTTAGAGTTAGTGCACTTCCTGTACTTGGTATGTTGTACCTGAATGCAATGAGACTAAAGAGGCAGGCGACAGGAGAGCGATAAAGCAGAGAGGGGAGAATGCTCTGAGTGGAGGCTGTCGGGTCCGAATCCTGACCACCGCCCCAGTTATGGAACTTGAGGCAACCTCAATTTCCTCTACTGTGAAATGGCCAAATAGTTGTATAGCCCTAAATATCCTCATCTACAATTCCAAAATCCCAAACATCTCTGAAAAGCAAAAGTGTTTTCATAATTCACGTAGCAGCAAAACTGAGCTGAACTAGTATCAGGATATTTGGAGTTCTTACAATCCTGCTTAGTATGAAGAGTAAATAGGTTTTGTTACAGAAACATTGATGTGTTTGATTATGGAATCCTGCCCTAGATCATATGAGGCTGTTAAGTGATGTATAGTGCGTCTTTTCCATAATAACTTTTTAAACTATAAAAAATTCTGAATTCTAAAACATCTGCCACAAGGGTTTCATGTAAGGGATTGTGGGGTTATAGCTGCTTCATGGAGTTTAGGAGAATGAAATAAAGTAACACCTAAGGAGCACCATGCAAACACCCAACAAAAAAAAATAATATTAGTTGTGGTCTCTGCTCCCATTCCAGGAAAGCTAGTAACTGTTGTTTTCCATAGACCTAGTTGATACCAGCTGTGAAAACCATCATGATCCCAATCTCCAGTGCCCATAGCCTATAAACTTTCCTTGAAGCAAGCTTGATGGGAGAGAGGTAGAAAGCTCATAGAGGGGCAAAGCCCTGAATTATCACCAGGAAAACTTCACAAATGGGACTCTCTTAAGAGAGGCTGTTTTCCACCACATCTGAAAGTGGCGACTTCTTCCACTAAGACAGAAATTGCTAAGTGTCCTTGAACAGGGTAGGAGGGTTTCTCTGAAGGACTAGGCAAGGGGTTTTATCTAGTGCTAATTCCGCCTGAGTTTTAAAACCACACCATTTCCAGCATTCCTGCTGTGCTGTGTGTATTTGAAGTATTCCACTGAAAGGGCTCCACGGTCCCTGACATCTCTGCTTGCTCGGGTAGTGAGCCGGGAAATTCCCCCAAGTCAGAACAAGGGAAAGAAAAGTTCCCCAGAGAAGCAAATTGCAGAAATGATCCCGCACAAAGATTGTCAGGACGTACCTAGAAGTAATCAAAAGAAGAGGCCCCTGATTTAGCGGAAAGGGTACTGAAGTATTTGGCTCTGGGGACCAAATCCCGCTCTGGCTTCTAACACTACCAGCTGGGCAGTGTTGGACGAGCCACTTAAACTCTTTGTGCCCCAGCTTCCTCACTTGTGAATCGAAGGGATCTTGTAGATTGAAATGAATTTCTCACATTTTCCCAGTTCTGTGAATTTCCGATGGTCTCAATTTTGGAAGGCCAGAAACCAGTTCCTACCAATCACTTCAAAATCCTACATAGGACATGACTTAAGGATCGACAGATGTGAGGAAGCTTGTAAAACAGTTGTTTGAAAACATGACTTTGCTTTGTGTCCTGTGGCGTTCCCAGTATCTAAAACAGTGCGTGGCACAAAGTAGGTGCTCCAAAAGTATTGTTGAATGAATGAATGAACGGTGATTTTCATGCTAGATCTGTATTGAGGCGGCAATAGTTTGATAGAGACTAATGACGTTTATGTTATTTCATGACTCTTGTAAATAACGGGTAAGATACTTTCAGCCATATGGAAAATTACATGTAATAAGAATTAGAGAGGTAGACAGCATCTGTATTGGCTCAGTCAGGGCTCAAGAGGCTCACCAAAGACCCAGTGTTCTTCCACGTTGTACTCCATTGTCTTTGGCATATTAGCTTTCTCGCAGCTGACTCACCTGTTGTTGCAAAATAGTTGTAGCCTTTCCAGGTGTCCCCGTTTCCAGAAGATTCCAGCCGACTTTGTCTCATTCCTTATTGACCAGAATTAGGTCACATGCCCACCCTTAATCCGTCACTGGCAAGAGGTCTGGGACCCCTGCTGTCTTAGATAATTTAGGAGGGATGGTTATCCTCCTGAAACAAAAACAGGATGGTCTTACACAGAAGGAAGCAAAGGAATTGGTTTACATAGGAAAAGATTGATCATAGTGATCAACCAATAGTGATCACCCCTGTATTAAATACCTGTTTAATAAATATCTGATCAATAAATAAAATAATAAATGAACAAAAGGGAAACCAATGGCATCAAGATAAAAAACAAACAAACAAAAAACCAAATGAGTGATCCAAAGAATAAATGCCAAATGAATTTTCTGGAGATGTCACTGGGGGTTGGTGTGAGCAGGAAGAGACCACTGAGATCATAGCATATGGCCTGAACTTGGATGGTTTGGTATGGCTCAAGGGCTGGTGAAGTCATTTTATTTGTCGGGACCATTTGATCCAACGTAGGGAAGTAGAAACACATAAAACATGTGTTATGACAAGGAGGACAGACTGAAGAGAGGAAGATTCAGGTGGGGGACAATAACTAAGGATCAATCTGGAAGAGTAGATTTTAACCCTCGGCCCATTGGAATAGCCTTTATTCTATTGGTAATGGGAAAGAACTGGTTTTTGGTCAAGTTTATTGAGCTGTACTTTACGTAAAGTAAAATTCACCCTTTCTAGTATATATTCCACAAATTTTGACAAATGCGTCCAGCCAGTGTAACTACTACCACAATCAAGGTAGAGAATAGTTTCCAGAACTTTCCTTCATGTCCATTTGTAATTAACTCCTCCCTGGCCCCCAGCCCCTGGCAACTACTGCTCTGTTTTCTGTGCCAATAATTTTGACGTTTTCTGCATGTCATATGTGGTCTTTTGAGTGTGGCTCCTTCCACTTAGTACATACCTCTGAGATTCATCCATGCTGTGTATAGCAGTGGTTCCTTTTTATTTGAATGGGATTTTATTATATGGATATACCACAGTTTGGGTACCCATTTACCAGTTGAAAGGTATTTGGATGGTTTCTCATTTCCTGGCAATTATAAATAAAGCCACTACATTTGCATACAAGTTTTTCTAGGAACATGAGTGTTCGTTTCTCTTCGGTAAATATTTAGGAATGAGACCACTGGGTCATATGGCAAGTATATATTTCACTGTATAAGAAACTGCTAAATTATCTTCTAAAATGGCTTTACCATTTTATAATCCCCATCAGCATTGTGTGAGGGACCCAATTACTCCACATCTTTATAGCATTTGGAATGGTCAATTTGGGTTTATTTATTTTTTTCTTTTTTCTTTTTTCAGTTTAGCTATTGACAGGTGTCTAGTGGGGTCTCACTGTGGCCTTAATTTTCATTTCTCTAAAGGCTAGGAATATTGAGCACATTTTCATGTGCTTCTTCGCCTTCCATTTATTTTCCTTGGTAAAGTGTCTAATGAGACGGTTTTAATTTGTTTTTCTTTTTGTATCATGACATGGTAAAAGCAAAGCTTTAGAAAGTTGAGTCTGGGTCTGGAACAAGGGTGTTTGGTGAGGCAAAGATCGGATAGAGGCTACGACACAAGCCAGGTAGGAGGCGATGAGATGGGCAGCATATCTCTAGCTGGTATATTTGTCCTAACAAACAGACATGAACATGAAAGCACCTGGCACTGGGCCTGCCAGCATAGTGAAAACAATGATTTCTACCATTTTATGATGCCCCAGACACATGTAGGCACACATACACCCTTCATAGGTATGAACTTATTTAGTCTTCACATCACACTGTGGGGTTCTAGTTCTCTCCCCTGTTTTGTATCTGGGGAAACTGAGGTACGGAGAGCAAAATCACTCACTTAGAGTCATATAGCTAGTAAGTGGCTGCTGGGGGATTTGAATGCTGGTAATCTGTCTCTGCCCACCACACAATACTGCCCTCCTAGAAGCACCTCCATTAATAGTTGGTGAATTAACCAAATTAATAAACAATAGGAAATCATCAGTCATCCCTACTGAGAATCAACACTGGTCTGACAAAGACATCAAATGTAACTCTTCTCGACAATGTACAGCACATACACCATATTGTTTGGACAATAATAATGATGATATTCTTTCTTATTTCTCCAACTGGATCAAGACCAGGGTCCCCAAACTTGGCAGACTGTAGGGTTCTTTATCAATTTTTGGTGATTCTGTCTCAAATTCCTTCTTCTGCTGACAGAAAGGAGACATACCTGCCCCGCTTCATCCCCTCCTCGCTTAGCCAGTGCATATTTAAGCTGTTTCCTCACTCTCTCCACGCCATGTTTCCGTGGAAGACCAGCATCACTCTTTGGAGCACTTACACCCTTTAAGGGCATGGCAGCACCCATCTCTGAAACCACTTCTATGGAGCCAGAAGGATAAGGGAAAACAAACAAAAAAACACAACAAAAAGCCCATTTATCCTTTCTCATTTCTTGGCTCAGCTATAGGAGAGTTATTCCGCTGAGTTCCCCAAGAAGAGATAAGAGGTGCTAATTGTAGTATCAATAATTTAGTCTAGGGACCTGGGCAGGTTGTGCTACTAGATCAAAATGGATACATTTTTAGAGATTGTATATTGTAAGAGTGTGAAAAGCCCAGCTTTGTCAGGATAGTACATTAATCCCCAGAAATGAAGTCCCTGGAATCTATCTGATTTGTCTCTCAGTCAGTCAGGAAATTGAGAATTTGCTTTTTTTTTTAACGGGGAAACTTCTTTGAAACAGGTACAAGATACTGTGCTCTAGCAAAGATTCCTCTGTGGACAGCGAAGGGGTAGGAGGTTGTGTAGGAGTGTCAGACCTATTTGGGGGGCCAGAAAGTTTTCAGGCCATTGACAATTCAAGACTAACAATGCTGGTCTTCAATTTCTTAAAACAAGATGCTTGTTGAGAAAGGAAATTTTTTAATCAAAATGGTAACAACATTTGATAGATTTCCATTAATTGACTTAACCTTTCCTAAGTAAGATTTCCAGATGAAGTAGAAAAACAAAACCCTCTAAAACCTAAATAAAAACAATTTTGTGGTGAGATTTTATAATAAATCTTGACTGCTATCTTTAAATTGTGCTGTGTCTTTCTAAGGCATAGTCATATTTAAAATTGCTTCTAAAAGGAAGACAGAAAACAATATCTTACCCCTCAGTATATGCCCGTACTATGAAAAATCCCACACATACACATTTGGTTAACTGTGGGAAGTCTGATTTAGGGGCAAGAACTGGGTTTTGGTACTACCCCACTCACTGCCTATGAGCCACGATGAATTTCCTTCTCTGAGACCATATTTCTTCATCAGTAAAGTAACATAAGAATATTTATACTTAGGGTTGTTGTGAGGATTAATTACATTAGTGTGTGTGAACCTTGAACACAGTAGTCACTGATTTACTCATAATGACTTACTCATAGTTTATTTTTCCTAAAATTTTAATATTATGAAATCCCAAAGAATCCCATAAACACTAATCATCCATTCTGTACGCACACACACACACACACATCACACACACACACATACGTTTCAGACAAGCTGTATAGGGTTAATATAAGAAAGATCATAGCCTAAGATTATCTATCATGTGAAGACCCCAAATCCAAGCCAGGTATTTATTTTTTTTAAAGATTTTATTTATTTGAGAGAGAGAGAGAGAGCATGAGCAGGGGGAGAGGGAGAGGGAGAAGCAGACACCCCGCTGAGCAGGGAGCCCAATGCAGGGCTCGATCCCAGGACCCTGAGATCATGACCTGAGCTGAAGGCAGATGTTTAACCGACTGAGCCACCCAGGCACCCCCAAACCAGGTGTTTAAAATCATGATTCCCATTTATACTTACCATGAACAGAATCACCATCTCCAGCTCAGAGGATTGACATCTGCCATCAGTTCTTCCTCAGTATTACTTTACAGCTGTCCTCGCACAGAAATGATTCTTCCATTGTAGACAATTTGGTTATCAAAATGCTTTAATGAGCCAGGAGTCAGTAGCAGCCACAAAAACTCCAAATAGCCTTTAATATTTCCAAAGAAATATTGGGAATCTCTGAACTTCACAGCAGCTCATGAGGAAAAAAAGAAAAGGTGTCCTGAAGATGTCCAAATTCTATAACCTTGCAGGTATTTCATAGAAATAATGTGGGGCTTAGATAATGAATTACTGAAATTAGAATTTTGTTGAGTGAATTACTATCAAGCAAAGCTAAAGTCTACTTTGGTTCTATAAATCATGGAAATAAATATCTTTAAAGGGTAAGCTTGCTTGGGGAAAAATATCTGACCCTCCTTTAAGATCTTGAGCTGAAGATAATATCAAAATTAATTTATTCAAAAGCAAGCAGACAGCTTCATAAAACTTGATCCATGTAGAATTTTCATGAGGACTGCCCAGTTCTCCTCTAGTTTTAGATTCTGAAAGGTGTAAATGATGTGTGATCCTCTACCCCTCCACTTCTGCACCAAGTCATCAAGGTCTCCCCATTCTGTTTGTTATTCAGACCCACTGGGAAAATATTAGCAAAGTCATGAGCCCCATATAATGCCTCAGGAGCAGTATCTACCAATTTGAAAGAAAATTTTTCTTTATCACTTGGTTTTTGATCAATTTTTCACCTCTCCCTTAAACCTATTAGCAAGAGACTGCTGTCTCTGCCACAAGTCTGGCAGTCTCTTAACTCTACATGCTGAGTCGGATTGAACATGAATGCAAGCCTCTATCTAAGGAAGAGCTTAGTTTTTGCAGGAAATCATGTTGTCAATCCCAGTAAAAATCCTCGGTTGTCTCCAATGTAACATAAGGGACTGTCCGTGGCACCAGCTAGATTTTCAGTACAGGGCACTGATGGGGAAAGAATCCTTAAAAATCAGGAGGAAGACCAAACGATTTGACCAAGCTTGCCTGATGGTCTTTGTTGCTCCCTTCACCACCATTTCCAACCCTTTTCTACCAACATGGTGAAGGGAACAAAGATGGCATTTGGAGATAAGAGGTGGGGATACAGAGGAGGAACTTCAATATGATGCCTGTTTCAGCTTCTTCCCTTTCCCCCCCGATGTTTCAGGGAACTGCGTATTCCTGAGTCTTGGGTAACTGCTAAGAGAGAAAGAAACAAGATTTTGACATGATTGAAACTGAACCCAAGGCTTTTTTTGCCACTTGATATCACCACCCTTCAAAAATTGTCTCATTGGATGGCTGTTGGTCAACCTTTAGAAACACAATCAATGAAATCATGTTTTCCTTCCATCAGAGAATATGTACTGAGTCCCTTCTATGTCCAGACATGAGGTAGACACTGAAACCATAATGGGGGACCCAAAAAACAGTGGTGCCCCAGGGACCTTCTACTAAAGGGCAGTCATTTAGCCAAAGAAGTGAATGGTCAGCGTACTACCTATCGGTAGTATGAAGAGGGAAAACACTCAGGATAGAGAAAACAGGGGGTGTGTAATTTAGATTAAAACAGTTCAGGTTTACCACCTCCTGAAAGTGACATGTAGGGAACATTCTGGGAAGGCATTGTGATGGAGTGGTTAAGCCAGGCTGGCTGGTATTGGGTCTTAATTCCAGTCCTAGTTATTTGACCTTGGGTAAGTTACTTAACCTATCTGACCCTTGGTTCCTTCACATAAAATTGGGATGGCAAAATAACCTATTTATCTGATGAAATTGCTGGGATGATTCTCTGAGAAAGGCTAATTTTTATAAATGGTTTAATAAATACCAGCTATCATCATCATCATCATCATCATCATCATCATCATCATTGGTGTTTTTGCCAGTAGTAAAAGTAGTCGGAAGCTGAGACCCGGAGAATCTCATGCATCAGGACAGTCTTTGTCACTCAGTTTTTCTATAGCCATTTGTTCCATGGATGTTTCTAGCCAGAAAGAGAGAGATTGAAAGTGGTCTTTCTGTTCAGTTTTGAGACACATTCCAGCTCACCCCAGATCCAGAATGGCTTTTTTTTTTTTTTTTGAGCCAGGAGTCACTTTGATTGAGGAACAAGTTAAAGAACAAACATTTCTTCACTGCCTGCTAGTTGTCCACGCTCTGTGTCAGGCACCCCCTCATTGAGCACTAGGATTTCATTCATAGCCATTGTTGAACAGGGGTTATTATTTCTTCTGTACAGATGGGGAAATGGAAGCTCACAGAAGCTCAAGATGCTTGCTTAGTGTCACACAGCTAATAAATGACAGAGAAGGATTTAGACTGAGGCTATCCGACCTCAAGTCCAATGCCCTGTCTTCTCTCATGTGGTCATGCACGCATCGGTCTGTTCACTGACATACCAGGTACTCATTAACACCTACTTAATGACCAGCCTCATTCCCAGAAGAGACCATGAAGGTATTTCAGAAATCACCCACTTCCCTGGGCTACCATTGGCTTCAACCGAAATCAAGAGGTTCCAGACTTTCAGATTAAAGGTCACTTCTGACACAACATTCCAGGGCATCTAGTAGGTGGTTTCCCTGTCAGAGCGTGGAAGTCCTCTGCAATTTTCTGAGCATCCCTAGATCTTTTTATTTTCCACTGCTATTTCTGGGTAGAGGTTAAATATTTCCTCAAAGTCTGAGATGGATCGTTTTCCTAAGAGATTATAAACTACATATAATCCCTTAGCATGTGTCACAGATGGAAGCCTCAGAATATACTAAAAATTAAAGGTAAGATGTGGTGTGCTGATTCTGATAGATCTCACAGTAAGTGTGCTCTTTCTGAGGACAAAACGCACAGTGGCGTTACCACTCCGGGGGAAGTGGCCATATTGACTTACTAAGATACTGTTGACATTTCAAGTGCCAGCAAGATGTTTAACAGGATATGGGATGAAATAGTTCTGGCCAATGAGCTCACTTTGGGACTAAGCTTCAGCAAAGGGAAATGGGATCTTCCCGGTTAAAAATAAAAGAGTCCTGAGGAAACAATCCTTACCAGGGAGCCAATAGAAACGTATTTCAAAATGGCGACATGTGTTCAGGACAGCTCACAGGATGAAAGATGATCCATGCTGCTTCTCTTGGCTTTCCTGTCCTCGGCCAATCACAGACCTCCAGCGAGAGGATGCTCCCAGGCCTGCCAGGGGTCTGTGCCTCTCTGCTGCTACATGGCGGCCGAGGGATCATGGAAATCCTTCCCGAACTGACTGTTTTAAGCCTCAAAGAGCCTCCTCCATGCGCGTGTGGGTAAAATTTTTGGTTTTTGGTGGATCAGTTTTGTGAAATGCATTCAGAGTGTATGTTGCATCCACATTTTTAATCCTTATCATCAGAATAACCCGTGTGCTTCCACCTGTTTTCAGCAATGCTGTTGTTTATTTTTTGGAAGGCAGACATAAAGCAGCCTTCATACCTCCCATTCATTTAGAGGCTGAACTCACTTGCCTTGGCAGCCGCGGTGAGTCATGGGTCACGTGGTGAAAGAGACAGGCGAGCTCCGTCAGTCACCACGCAGGGGGCTCTCCTGTCCCGCACTGAGCGGACTGCCCAGCTTGCTGGAGGGTTTTCAGAGATGGGAAACAATAGCCTTTCCCACCCTCCCCTGGGACAAGAACGCATAAGCACGGTTTTTCATGGCTCACCAACAAGGAGCTCTCTCCTGCCACAGTTTAACCTCCAGATCCTCGTTACCATGACTCACTGTGGTCCATGATTTTTCTACCTGGGTCTCCGGGTGCCAGTCACTGCACCTCCCCGCGCCCACCCCTCTGACACGGGGCGGGGTGGGGGGGGCTCCCGTGTAGCTGTAAAAACTTCATCACAGAAGGGCTTGGAGAATAGAAAAATCTCATTCGTGTCGTTGCCGGCTCCTGAATGTTCTGTCACATGGCTTTGAGGTCCTTTCTGACTGAATTAATTTCAAGGATTGTTTTTTGGCTTCATCATTAAATTCCAACTTGTAAGCGACCCTCCCCCCAACCTACTCTTAACAGATGCTATTAGCATTTTTCACCCAGGTCCGGATGGGGTGTCTCTCTTTAGCTTCGGCGGCACCCCCGGAGCGTGCGTCTAATGTGTCTCTTTCAAAACATGCGGCACCCACTCCGTTTCTGCTCTCTCTAAAATCATGTCTGGGGAAACTGAGAAGCTCCTTTTGAAGGATTACATTACGGCTTTGATTTTTATTTATAAAACATAAAGGACTAATATATATCAGTTAGGACATTTTGCTTCCAAAGTGCATTGTAGCAAAATAATTGGAAGGCAGTTGCGGTGTGAAATATATGACAGCTTTAGAGGACATAAAAAGCGGCTTTTTCTTTGTAATAGTGTAATTGCCTTAAACCCCACAATCATAATTGTTATCAAAAAATAATCCCAAGGAAAGGCTAATATAAGGTGAGCAGACTATTAGAAGAGCTCTAATACACTCGATTCCTTGGACAGCAAATGCAGCTCTCAATCTCCCGGTGCTTTTAGTGTCAGTCAGAGAGCACTCAGTCATTTCTGTGCATCGAGCCTGCACTATTGATTTTTCCACTGACTGAAACAGCCATATAAGCATAAATTTTGCATGAGCCTTTCACTTTGTAGACTCTCCTTTGGTCAGATGACACATGATGTGAACATGAAGACTGTATAATAACAATGCATGGTCAACCTGCAGGCATTAAAGCGGGGGCTCTCGCGGCTCTGAAGGACAAAAGCTGGCTGGGGTGGGGGCTGCCCGGCCAGGGGGGCTGCGCCAGGGAAAAAAAATCCCATCTCCATCTTGGCAGCCCGCGTGCCATTTTATTTTCTCCTTCCCTTCCTGCCTTTTCACAGATCCCCTTCTCTGCAAGCGTCCCCCTCGGCCCCCCCCCCCCAACCAACACACACGCGCACACTCACTCACACGGGTCTGGCGGTCTCCACCCACTGGGGGGGGGGGGAACGCTAGGCTTTATGGAGAGAGCACCCCTGCGAGAGCCACCCAGCCCGCTTGCCGCACCTCCCTCCGGTTTTCTCCACGTTGCTGGGTGGCGATCCGACCTTGATGTCATTTCTTTTGTGTCGGCCCCGGAGACTAAACAGTGTGTAACAACATTTGATAAGATCTGGTATCGGGCTGAAAAAAACCTTATCGAAAGATGTGGCTCACTGATAGGCAGGTACAAGAAAAAACCAACCTCCTTAATAGCCACATTCCATTTAACCTGCCGGGGCCCTCTTGGAGCGCTCCTTATTCATTAATAGTTCTCTATCTTGTGTCCTTATGATTTAAAACATTCCGTGTGAAGTGCAGTCTTTCTGTTAGGGGATTGTGCCAGTGGAAGCAAGAAGCGAGTATAATCTCCCCCCCCCCCCACCAAGGGTCTGATGCCCCCTCATCCCAGCAGCCCTTAGCCCAGAGTAGTCCCAGCTACCCCGCCCCCTCCCACGAACTTCGGCGATTTGATGTAATTAACTTCTCTCATGGGAAGAATTCTCAAGTTGAATTGGCCTGGGAAGGGAAATTATCTGTTAAAAGAAAAAAAAAAGTCCCTGTTGGGGCCAGATAGAGTCAACCAGGAGAACACCATTTTATGTTAAATAAAAATTCCGGTGCAAAACAGAATTGCTCTAATGAATAATTGCAAATGCATTAGCTTTTTCCTTTTGTGTAACCATTTGGAATAGCAATAATAACATTCACCTTGAAGCTTGCTAACCTGGGGGAAGAGAGGAGCTAAAGCTGGAAGCAAGCACTTCAAACTCCAGTATCTTACAAAGGCTCCCAACTTCACACATAGGAGGCATTAGCTTATGGTGAACGTAAGCACAGTCTGATTTTTTTTTTTTTTTAAGAGAACTGGACCTGCGTTCATCTGGAATTTGTCCATTGCTCAGAAATGGGACACAGACTCCACCATTCTTAATTCTTTTACTACCCACCTGCCCGTGGCAGCTACCTGCTTTCTGTGATCGGCTTCATCAGTGCTACTGGTTGTTTGAAAAGAGTTTTGAAAATTATTCTTTTTATTTCCAGTTGATGGCATCGCAGGAGATATTTCTACTTAAAAGCAAAGTTATTATAGCGAGCAGTGTTCTCTGAAATGAGTTTTGGCTGAGGAGAATGAGCAAAATGACACTGGTGAGCCAAGCTTGGAGAAGAGTTTGTTCTCAGGCTGGAGAGTGAGGGGGAAGGAAGGCCAGGCTTGTCTCTTCTTTATAGGCAACTAGAAATCCGTGCAGAATATCCTAAACTTTCTTGCTAATGCTTTATTTGATGGCCTCCTACCCTGAAAATTGGCTCAAGTACCTAGTGGTCAAAATGAGGCTGTTTTAACGTTAAAAGGAAATAAAAAGGAAAAGATGGTTCCTGGGCCCAGCCGAGCTCCCGCTCTGAGGGGCGTCTCTCGAGGAGGAAATTTAGAAAATGCAGTCTCAACTCTGGATCCTGGGAGATATGTCCCAAAGGCCTGGGGGCCAGGACAGAGTCTAGGACTGTGCCCCCCCAGAAACCAGAATCTGCTTCCCAGATCACCAGCCTGGGGAGGAAGAAGTCTCCTTCCTCTTGTCTTTTTCTTTCTTGTTTTCTTTCCCATCTCTCTTTTTTCCCCCTCCTTTCACTGTTCCCCCCTCTCCCCCCCCACAGAGAAATTGATTATAACCAAGGGAAAAAAATAAGCACACTCAGAGACATCAAAGGTCTGGTAGCCAAATCTACAGTGGTTCCCTTCAGCGCCTGTTGCCTCGAATCCATGCCTGCGTCTAAAAATCGTTCCCCTCTGTTCAGTGGCCTGTCTGAAATGTGATGGCCAGCCCTACATCCTTCTGAGCGCCTGGCTGTCCTTGTGCCCCTCTCATTCTCCTTGAGTCTCTGTAGAGAGATCAGCACCTAATAGGGAAGGAAACGAAATGACCCAGTGGCTAGAGTCTGTCCCATGAGCCCCGCCCTCCGCGGGTTTCTCAGTGCTTCTCGTCCCGGGGCAAATACGCCAATGGGCTTCCCTTACCTGTTACCTGAAAGCAGGCCCAGCCCCACTGAGCCGAAGAGGGGGAGGCTGGGATTCTCCTATAGGCCAGTTGTAAAGTTTGCATCCATAGGTTTTATAGGCTCTCCACAGTCACCAGGAACACACACACACACACACACACACTTTTGAGCAGCCCTAGAACTTTTCTTGCTTTTATGGGTATTTAGGAATGAGCATTATGGGATGCTGCCAAAACAGCTTCCCAGAGCCTCTTTTGATCCCAGATCCAACCAGATGTGGGGTGTGTGTGTTAGGAGAGAAAGAAAAAGAGAGAGAGACAAAGGGGTGGGGTGGGGGGGACTACTGTTTATTGAGTGCCAACAGGAAGCTAGATATTTACAAATGCTAACACTGGTGTTGGGAAAAGCATAAAATCTATGCTTTTGTTTGCATGTACTCAGAGTCTTTGTGTTTGTTATTCCCTTCCCTTGGAATGCTTTTCCCTCCAATGTCCACATGACTCTCTTACTCACTGCCTCCAGGGATATGCTGATGGCATCTTTTCAGTGAGGCCTTTTTTTTTTTTTTTAAAGATTTTATTTATTTATTTGACAGAGAGAGAGAGACAGCGAGAGAGGGAATACAGCAGGGGGAGTGGGAGAGGGAGAAGCAGGCCTCCCACCGAGCAGGGGGCCTGATGCAGGGCTCGATCCCAGGACCCTGGAATCATGACCCAAGCCGAAGGCAGACGCTTAATGACTGAGCCACCCAGTGAGGCCTTCTTGAGCCACCGTATAGAATAGAGCACCCTCTAACCCCACGGGCACGCCTGATGCCCTCTCCATGGTTTATTCTTAGACATAGCTCTAACACCATGTGACAGGCCATATATTTCCCTGAGTATTTGTCCATTTTCTGCCTCCCCCATGACACGTAAGCTCCAGCAGGTCCGTGACCGTGTGTGCTGTCTTCTGGTCTCCCGGTTTCAGAGAAGGTGCCCTCTATGAGCATTCCATCAACAGCCGTGCACCAAAAGGAGACTCAGTAGTTCCCTGCGTTTCTTTACCCAACGGAGGAAAGACCCATTTATGAACAGAAATGTCCCTTCAGTCCCTAGGATGCTGCTCCGGGGTGTTTGAGCTCAGCAGAAAGACCCCATGGAGACACCGCTTGGCACGGAGGTTTGGAGGCTGCAGAATTTCCTAGAAGGTGCGAGACTCTCGACGTGTCTGCCGCCCCCTTGGCCTCTCGAGAGAGCGTCAGATAAAGAGGGCCTGTGTACAGACAGAGGCAGGAAGCAGGGTAGGAGCAAAGTTGGCTGAGTGAGGTGCCAGGGAGTGCCTGGTTAACAGAGCCTCTATTCTATAAAGGTACACAGTGGCTTGTGATAGACAAGCTTTATAAAATAACAGCAATAATAGCCTTTATTTAATTTCGGTATTTCTATAGTTTTTGTTCATTGCCTTTGGGCAGTGTGCAGCTTTAATAAATAAACACACACCTTCTAATGAGGGAATGAAATTACAGAATTGCTACCCAGCCCAGAACAACGGCCCATCACTACTGCCAGCCACCCGAGTGAGAAGCATGTAATGTAGGTCTCAGGATTGGGAAGCTGGGGCCCCCAGTCTCATGCAAAGTGGTGGAGCCGGTAGAGGGAGGCTCAGAGCAGGGAGGAGAGGAGGCACAGAGATGCCTAGAGCAACCTTGGAAAATGGGACACTAGGAAGCAACCCGCACTTCCTTTCCCTTCTAAGTGGAGGATGAAGTTAATTGTTTCCTACTATGCTTCTCCACTGAGGTCCCCAAACCATAGTTTTCTTCTCCCAGTGTTTACTCGTTATCAGAATTCTGCCTCTTTATATCTGGGTTCATCCCCACTGCTTTGCTAACATTGATCTTGCCTGGAATGCACTTGTAAGTACCTGACAGTGAACTACAAGGAGTTGCCGTGAGCCCATTGCAAAGGCAGGACACACTTTAGGGTCAGTGGAAAATCGGCACAAAGGAAGTGTTCATGAATCTAGGCTTCCCTTCATCGTTGCACGTGCTGCTTTGGGTCATAATTTCCTCATTGTGCAATCTCCCCACCTCCTTCCCAGAGGCTGGACATCTCCAGGGTGGGCACTGGCTCGTTCCTCTCTGGATTTGTGACCCCTGACACAGACCCTTGCAAAAATATTTGCAGAAAAGATGAAACACTGAGGAATGAAGCCAATGACAACGAAATTTGCTTTCCTTTTTTTTTTTTTTTGGCTAAGGTATTTCCAACAGCCTAATATCCACCATGCTATAATCTTCTTTGCACCATTCCTTCCAAAAAGAGGGCAGCTCTTGCATACCAAATGTTGTCAAATGGGAGAATCAAGATACTTAAAATGAAAGAGCTTGAATAGGTTCACCCCTGACTTCCATGCTAGTGTGAGAAGCAGAGGCTCACTCAAGTTGCTTCAAGTAAGAGGGACTCTAATATCAATATGAACGAGGATCTCTTGCAAATCTAGGCATGACACAGCAGAACAGTTGAATCGCTGGGAACCAACTTTGAGAAGTCGTCTGGAGCCCATGGTGTGCTTCCGGTGGCCTGTATGTTCTTTCTCACAGCGTTCTGGCTTCTCTCCACGCTGCCCTTGCCGTCCCTCTCCAAACTGTAGAACTCCAGTGATTTATAATTCCCCTATACCTTCAGCTTCTGGGGCCGTGTAGATCACCCTCGTCTGCTTTCTGACTCCTTTTGGTAACTTCAGCTTCAGTGCCCATCACTAAAGCTCTTTCAGTTCCTAATGTCAAATTTCAGAGAGAAATATGGTTGCTCCTGCTCATTCATTTGAGCCACAACACAGGCATCTTCTAAGAGAGATTTAATTGTGAGCTGGGATACTGTGGAGGCTTCATGGCTCCAGCAGAGGGATAAGTTCTAGACATTTCAAAATCTAGAACATTTCAAAATCCTGTTGTAATTCTACCTGACCCATCCAGGTCATTTTGCAGCCCAAGAACAACTGCACAGATTAATCTATGGAGCAGTTCAATACTATGGTAGATTTATAAAACATCTAGACAAATGTTGAGGGTGTGAATGCATCCTTTGATTAACAGTTGAGCATACAAATTAGAAAAAATAGTTTGAAACCCTTTAAGAAATGAGACTTTGGTTTTAAAGAAATTATTACAACTTTTGACAATGAATAGTAGTTTTTAAAAAAGTACAAGTGGCCTTCCCACTTAATTATAAACATTTACTATTGTTAAAATTTATTTTCATTGGGAATCAGAAAGTCACAACTATTAGATTAGAAGAAAGTCTTACAAAGCCTAGATAGAAAAGCTAAATTATAAAAGTATATCTTCACCAAGTGGATGAGAACACAGTGCACTAAATTAACAGACATGCCTAATGGAAAGAAAACACTTTATTCTCTGGGTTACAATTCAGGACAAAGAAGCAAGCCTTTTTCAACTTTGTGTGTCTGGTGTGAAGCTCAGAATCTGACACTTATTTGGTGGTCAATAAATGTTTGGGAAATTAATAATAAATGACTCTGGTCTTAATATTTTGGGAAATGGAGCAGAATGTAAACTACTTAGGGAAGTAAAAAGGTTTTAGCTCAAGTTATTTAAAAATTAAACCAGCTAAATGCCTGGTTTAGATTCACCAATCACCAGACAAATCATTGTTAGTCTGGAACCTGTCTAGCTTTAGAAGTGACAGAATCTTCCTGGGCAAAGAGTGACATTTCAGGCCGGTGTCCATCTAAAGTTGGGGGCGCTCGGGGAGACTCCAGATGACTTCATTTGAAGAAGGTGGTGTGTGTTTATCTGTCTCCTCCTCTTCTTCCCCTTTCAAAACAGTCCCTCCCTGCCCCCCCAATTTTTGGACTGTGAGCTCCTTTGGGGGAGCAAGTATATCCTTCTGCTTTTCTGCCTTGTAGTGCAGTGCCTAGTACATGTTTGCTGAATGAATGGATTGCCCCATACGTGGACAAGATCAGAAATCACCTAGGAATATGAAATAGGGTTTCAATGGGTTGAGGGATTCAAGAGGGTTACAAGTACAAGAAAGATTTCTGCACTTCCCAACTAGGTCTCTCAAGTCCCCTTTGATGCTTCTTCAGTCCACGCTGAGATCATCTGCTGTACTCCTCTTTCCTGGTCTCTGTCATTTTCCTCTTTCATAACTTTCATCACTATCAGCTTATTGTCTACTTCTGTTTCATAAAGCACATGGCCTTGCACACAGTAGGCCCTCAACAAATACCTAGTATCAAGTACCAAGAGTACCTAGTACCAAAGTACTAGTTACGTAGTAACAAGGAGCAAAAAGGATGGAATCTGATGGAGCCAAAGAACAATGTGCTCAAAGGCCAGAGAGCAAAGGAAGACCTGGGTATTGAAATCCCCAAGAGAGGGAGCACCTGGCTGGCTCAGTCAGTACAGCATGCAGCTCTTGACCTCAGCGTTGTGAGTTTGGGCCCCATGTTGGGTGTAGAGATTACTCAAAAATAAAATCTTAAAAGAAAAGAAAAGAAATCCCCCAGAGAGGATGGCATATGACTAGGGAAAAAAAGAGAGAGGTTACTAATTCTTTAGGGGAAAGAGATGAGCCGGAAAGACCAGAATCAAATGTATTCCACATTATGTCTCCATGTAATAGGCAGAAGAATGCCTCCTGCCCTGCAAAGGTGTGTATGTCCTAGTCCCTGGAACCTGTGAATATGTTATGTTACATGGCAAAGAGGAAATAAGGTTGCAGATGGAATCAAGGTTGTTAATCTGCTGACTTTTAAGACAGCAGATTACTGGATTACTGGGTGGACCCAATCAAGAGGACCCTCAAAAGCAGAAGAGGAAGGTGGAAGCAGAGCCAGAGTTAAAGAAGGGAATGTGATCAGAGATGACTTGCCCCACCGCTGCTGGCTTTGAAGCTGGAGGAAGGGGACTGTGAGCCAAGGAATGTTGGGCTTCCCTGGAAGCTGGAAAAAGGCTCATAAGCAGATATTCCCCTCGAGCCTCCAGAAAGAATGCAGTTCTGCCAACACCACGATTCTAGCTCAGTAAAACCCACTTCGGACTTTTGACCTCTAGAAATCTAAGATAACAAAATTCATGTTGTTTCTACTGCTAAGTTTGCATCATCTGTTATAGCAGCAAATGCGAAACTTATACATGCCTGGGAGTCTATCACAAAATGGCACGTATGCACATAAAAGGTCAGCGGTTCTCTCATGAAGAACTCCCATCAGATCCCCTCAAATGCAGGCGGTCACATCGGGTGGTTTCCAAGCCAGAGCTAAGCTCAGCAACCACATATATTTATATTTTGGGAAACGTTGCCTAGATAACAAAGGCGAGTGGGTTCTCGAGGGAAGGTACAGGTGCAGATTTTCCGCTTCCTCATATCCTGACGGACATCCCTCCTAATGCTTTAGGGCAAACGCATATGCCCGGAGTCAGGAGTAACTTGAGTTCTAAAAGACCTAGATAATATCAGCCACTGGTAAGCCTAGCTAGACTTTCAAATAATTTAATACACGTAGATAGAATTTTCAATTTTTGAAGGGGAGACAACATCTTACTAACACAGTGAAATTCTAAATTACTGTTTGGACTGGCTTTCCTCTCCCCGCTGCCCATCTGAAAATCATTACGCGTTATCCAGTAACAAAAACCATCATCAACCTTCCTGAAACTGCCTACCCAGTGTCTCCACATGACAGGCACCACCAAGCCAGCCGCGGGTGGGTGTGAAAGGCATGCCCTTGGACTCCGTGTATACCTAGCGAATTTCGAGAAGACGCCTCCTGGGAAATAAAGAGCAAAATTAAGAAGGCCGCAGAAATGGGCTTAAAAGAGAACCTGAAACTGCAAGCCCAAGGCTTAAACACCTCAAATAAAAAGATAATGTTTATGCATTGGAATAAAAATCACATGCAGCATCACACATTCCACTCAGAAAATACACATTCCTGAAACTTTGTGTGCCTAGGAGGCAGAATGAGAACAGGGGAAATGTCTATGTGCCCCGCACCCCCACGCTGATTCTGTTTTTATTCTCTTCCATAGACATGTTTTCACGCATATAACAGCATTCAGACATCTGTAACTTTTATGTAAAGGCAACAAAAAAATTCTGAAAGGAAAATATCGGTGCCGAATGCTATTTACATGCACAATTTTGAAACTAAATTATTGGGTCCACCGATGTACCCCCCCGCCCCCCTCTAGTTTGGTACCAGTGCCAGATTTGCTGTGGAAAGGACACTTAAATGGAGACTGCACAGAGGTGAGGATATCAAAGGTTCTCCCTGCTCCTATCCTTGGATGGCGGGATTCACTTCCAAAGGATTCCGCATGGACAACTTGGTTATGACGGTAACTCACAGAAACAATAGTTACATATTTTTCTGTTTTCATTTGTTTGCCTCCCCAAACAGAAACAAACATGCAGAGGCAACAGCAGGCGCTGATTTGCCTTCTACTTTTTGAAAACATTTCCCAGGTGCAGAGGAGAAAAATGCAAAGGAATATTAACAATACCTTTATTCTGGAGCTTTGGATTTTCATCAGATTTCCATATGGGTTTTACACTGGGCTTCCCATCTTTCTGTTCTCTCTTTGCTAGCTGGCGTGAGCCCCAAATTCCACATTTTAAGAATCTTATGCCTAAACCTTGCATATAATGAACCAATCAACCCATCCTTCTTCTGTTCGTTTCAATCCATAGAGACTCATCTAGGACAATCTGTAGTGTGGTAACACAATTGTTGCTTGCTAATTTCTTACTGAGCTCAATTATGTTTAACAGCTTTTTGACATCTCAAGTATAAAAATCACCCAGAGCCACAAATTGTTTTCTGCCTGCTTTGTGTATATTTACTCTAGATGGTAAAAAGCAGGGGGTGGGGGGCTAGGGTGGGTGGAGGGTCAGGAATGGGGCAGAATTTGTGATGTTCTAAAGGGGTCCAGGTAGGCACAAACTGCCAGTGGCAGCCATAAACTACCTCGCTCTTTTCATATGACAAAGAATGTAAAACATAAATGGAAAGAAGGGAAGCTGAAAAGAAAGCAAGCTAATTGTAGGCCATTTGTAACTGCTAAGAATGGGTAAACATTATCCTTCTCCCAACATAACATATCGTTCAGGGTGAATTGCACCTAATTTTTTTCTTATTATGCCATTTGAAGGCCAAACTCATTCTTCACAGAAATTGCTTCGGGGCCTGAGGGTTCATGTAACTTGTTTAATCATGATTGTTATTTGATAGCATTACCTGGTAATCACTCCATCAAAAGTTGGATGATTATCTAGAAGCCATGTTAAGCAGAGACATTTAAAGACCACAGATGGATTAAAAAGAAAAAAAAAATCCGGCCAACTATGCCTTCATAACAGTATAGTCTATGAACTTCGGAGCAGCTGATTTTGGTTTTCCAGTCTCAATATTGTCCTGTAATGAGAAAAAAATCTAAATTAACAGTGGACAGTTTTTTAAGCCAATTAACTATTTCTTTGGATGTAATCTTAGATGAGTTCTTTAGCCTGACTCTGTTGAGAAGTTTCCTGGCCCTTGAAAATAGACCATCCTAACTTGCCCTTGAGGAGAAAGACAGTGGCCTATCTGGCCCTTGTAGGGAGGTGTCAGGGCCCTTCAGATTGTGGGCAAGGTCAAAGGCAAGAAGCAAGCCTGGACATGGCCCAGTGGTGTGCAACAAGCTTGGGGGACGTGCCCAGCCCTGACCATGTCGGGGCCAAATTCGGCCTTGAGGACTCCCAAGGGCAAAGTTGCTCCTTTGAAGTCACTGATGATCAGGTGGTGTGGCAAGTGCATTCCCAATTTTCCCAGGCCCTGAGAGCAGAAGTGTGAGACCTGGAAAAGCCCATCTCAGCACCACCCGAGTTCCTCTGCTTGCCCAGGGTTTCTCTGAATAAAGATTTTCTCCTCCCCAACCACTACATCCCCATCCCTCCACCTCAACGCCGACCCCCTCTGGCATTTCCCTGCCAAGCGCATACTTGTGCATGTACTAAAACTTTCTGCCCTTCACCAGACTGTTCAGATTCTCGCTCTTTATTTGTCTCCTTGTACTCTCTAACAGCCTCCCCTGCTCCTTAGGGAAATTTGTGGAGAACTCATTTCAGCCGTGTGCCCACCCCCAGCTCCCAGCTTTGTTATAACTTGTGCAGAGCTTGGATACCCAGGGCTTCCCCAGCCTATGAGCATAACTACAGCCTCAGGCCCGGTGGGATGCCAGTGGGGTTGGGAGCCTGGTGCATGCATGTGCACGTGAATGCGTGCACGCTCGTGCACTTGCACACATACACACACACACACACATATTATCTTCTTCATTCAGCCAGGCATCTCCAAAATGTCAAATTCCTCCCCAGCACTTCTGCTAACTCCTTATGTAGCTTTATGAAGTAGATAATATTAATGATTACCTTCTAGTACTTTTCCAAGCCATGATATGTATTTCTCTATTTGCTTGGCACCAACTTCCGATTTCTGGCTAGCTTGAGAATTGAGCTTGTCTGGAACCCACTTGTAGAAGGCATTGGTCTCATCAGTTTGCTTGATGTGATTTGCTCAGGTGGGAGCGTTTGTTCCCAATGAGAACACGGAGGCTCAGAACTTTAATTTGTTCAAGACCGCTCAACTGGCAAGTGGCAGAGGCAGAATTTGAACGTGGACCTGACCACATTCCCCTCTGCTGCCATGTCTCCACTAAGAAATGGCAAAATGAGCTAGCAATCCCCAAGGTCCTGTTCATCTGTATAGTTCTGTGATGTTTCCATACTATGCCAGTCAGGTAAATAAGTTTTTATTTTTGTCATATTTATGCAGATTGGCTTAACCAGAAAATACACTAGTACTTACGTCTTTAAGAAGACATAGTAGATGTAAAGGAAATGAGCCAGTAAATTTAAAACACATTCAATATTTTCTCTTGTCTTGATTTTAGGCCCCATGGGAATCGGTGTGAGAGGGAGACCTCGAAATGTGTTTTCTGAGTTGACTGCTGCAGGTAGCAATGCAGAAGTGTGGAGTAACCATGGAAGGGGGGTCTGGACACAAGAAAGTGCTGCTCAACGGCATCAGTTTGGGGAGACCTCTCGAGGTTCAAAATCTTTCACCTTAAATACATTTAAAGCCAAAGATGAGCTTCATACATGACAGAACTGAGTTGAAAATGGTGGCTCAAAAGATTCCTGTTTGTCTTAGAAAAATAAGGTTGTTTTTAGGCCTCAGTAGGACACCAAGAGGGAGAGACTCGACTACCAACTGTCAGATTTGGGGAAGGCACAGCTTAGCAGGACAGGAACGAGGGGCCTCTGAACCACCCCCATGCACTTGTGCCCAGGATCACGTTGTCTGGAGACAATAGGCTCAAGTCCTATCACGTGCTTGTTTAGACTCAGCTTTAGACCCCAATTCCTTTTCTCAGTGTGCACGGATATTAATAAGAGGTCGTTAATGGAATCCATGTCGGATCATTATTCAACTATTTAATCTACAAATGCCAAACCCATCTTTTTGTGGGAGCAACTTGTGCTCCTTTTTATAAATAACTAGGACTTTTTTTAATACTTAAGAAAAGCATCATATTACACTGATCAACATCACACTGGGAAAACTTTAAAGTTATCAGCTCAGAAAGGTATAGAATTCTCAGATCAGAACATATAAACTTCTTGACTTTTAAGTCTTATAGTATGCATTTTATTTATAGTAGAGTTGTCGTTTTTTTTTCCCCCAACCTCCATGAATCATGAAGTCAGACTTTTTTTTTTAATATAAAATGCATTGGCACCTATAACATGTACTTAACAAAATTACCCAGTGCATTTTCTGTGAATAGCACCCAACTCCTTTTACCTTCCCTTCTGACAACAAGAGTGCTATTGTTCAGAAAATCACCATTTCCCTTCACTTTTATTTGACTGAAAACAGCCGAGTTTCTATGGGTTTCCTAAGGTACGGTGTTCAGCTCATCTGATATGAGATCACGTTAAAGATGATTGTGGCAATTTGTTTCTTCTTGTTGTGAAACCACATGCTGTCCCCAGAAATTCAATCACATTTTTAGAGACCTCTTTTGTGTGCTTTTCATCATTATAAAGACATAGATGCACAATTTGAAAATTCAAAAAATGCAGAAAAATATTAAAAAAGAAACTAAAATCACCCCTAACTTGTCATGAGATTAAGGAAGATTTTATTTCCTTCTTTCTCTTTCCAGTATTATTAAAATAAAAAATTTGTTTTAAAATCACTCAGAGTCTTAGAATTCAGTTAACTACTAGTAATGTTTTGGTGTTTTTCCTTCCGCTGTTTTATCTCATCACACCTATATAGTCTATGTCTTAAAATTTTTAAATCCCACTCTCTATAGGAGCCAGGGTTTTTTCATTTAGCATGATATTTTAAATGTATTCTTCAAGCTGTGCCTTTAGCTTTGAGCTTAAGTGGACCTGTATAGATCAGAGGATTGATATATTTGTTTCATTAAAATAACCATGGTTGTATAATGTGGCTACCTCTTGGCTATAGTATACTGGATAAAGAAAAATAGAGCCAAAAGCAGAAATTCTGATATAATGTATATTTGTCTTTTTTTTTAAGGATTTATTTATTTATTTTGGAGAGAGTGCACATGAGTGGGGGGAGGGGCAGAGAGAGAGAGAGGGAGACAAGCAGAGTCCCCACCAAGTGGGGAGCCCGATGAGGGGCTCGATCCTAGGACCCTGAGATCATGACCGGAGCTGAAACCAAGAGTCAGATGCTTAATGGACTGAGCCACCCAGGTGCCCCTATATTGGTTTTTGAGTTGTGAAACCTGCTAACTATGCCCATGATCACACACACACACACACACACACACGTATGCTGGTGACTTCGTACTCATTATTCCCCCACCTGGAAGTTTCTTCCCATGCATATTCACATGGCTCCTGCCTTAGTTTCTTCAGGTCAAGCGTCACCTCCTCAGAAAGGCCTTGTCCTCCATTCCTAAACCACATGTCATCTGCCCTGCTGCCCATTTCCTATTTGCCCTTATTACAACTCGACAGGATGCCGAATACCACTGTTTACAGCCCTCCTCCCTGCCCTCTATTGCCACCACCTCCCCCCCCCGAAGGTAACCTGCATGAAGGCAGGGGCCTTGTTTCCTTCCCTCCCGCATCTCCGGATCCTAAACAGTGCCTGGCACATAGTAAGTCCTCAACAAGTGCTTGTGGTATACAGACAGGGTCCCTTCCTGCCCTGCATTCCACCCCTCGGTCTGGGATCTGGGGCCAATTCACTGATTTTCTGCCCACTAGCAGAAGGGCTGACAGTGGCAGATACGGCTCGATAATCCCAAGGTCTCTAGGAGATCGAAACCAGAACTGAAGTGCGGGCCACTCTGTGTCAGGGTCAGGAGCTCGGGCCCCGGACCTGACTTCCCCGGTCCTACCTGTGCAGCCTCTCAGCTGCCAGGCCCATTCAGTGATTTAATATCCGTAAGACTCTTAGAATAAGGGCTGGCAGGTAGTAAGGACTCCATTAGCATCAGCTGTTATTAAAGGAAATCAGAGAGGAAGTTAAGAAGTAAGAGGTGGATACACTTTTCCCATGGGCTTGGACACCCAACCATGACTGGTCCCGGCTTTTGTCCTCACCTCCACTCCCTGTGTAACCTGTCTCTTCTGGGAAAATGTCATTGGACTAGAAAGGCAAACGGGAGTGTGCGTCCCCTGGAGAGTAAGTAACAAATGGGACATTGAGGCCTGGACATGGGAAACTGGGCAATTTTCAAAGAAAGTAAATTGCCTGGTTAGAAAATTCAATCCCTGCATTATAATGAAGATTGAAGGGTGCCTCTCTGACTCCAAAACTGGGCTTGTGGCCCATAAGATTATTCCCAGAGTGTGTTGTTTCGGATGTGGTGAGAGTCCCAGTTTGTGCCTAAATGCTGCACACCCTTTGGTTCTGCCTCGCCTGGCCACGCGGGGCTCATGCGGGGGCCGGCCATAAGGTCATCCATCGCTTACGCATCTGCTCCCCACTCCGTGTTATAAGTCTGCATCCCTGGTACCTAGCTAGTGCCCCCCACCGATTTAGTATTCAATATATGTGGAATGAATGAGTAAGTAAGTAAATAATACGTTCAATAAATCGTCTCAATGTTCAGAGTACGGGTGTATATGTACGTATATGTATGTGTGTCTGTGTACAGATATGTGTATGTGGATACACATACATACATACATTCTGTCTATACCGCGCAGAATGGTTCTAAAGAGTAAGTCCAAGAGGGTCTTCCAAAATTGACTGGAAAAACTACAAATGTCTAGACAACAACAACGAAAAAGCATTGGCTCGTATTGTCAGGTGTGGCCAGAGAAGTGTTATGAGAGTGGTCATTAGGCCTGGAGGTGAGCTTTGAAGGAAAGGTAAAGGTCGGCCAAGCAGAGAAAAGCTGGCCCAGTGAAATACATGAAAAAGGTCAGAATGTGTACCTCAGGCAGTTTGTGATTTACTGTTTCATCGAAAAATTAAAGACACCCCCTCAGCAGCCTCGTGGAAACACTGGGACCCTCTGGCTCTGAGCATTCGGGATGGGAAATCCAGGCCCATGGGGTATGCTCCAGGATTGGGGTCAGGGTGCTTGGACCCCCAGAGCCAGCCAGGCCTGTTGGGTGATGTGGGTGGGTGGCTGGCTTCAGGGAAGGTTTAATGGGGTGTTACTGCCATTCCACCCCGACTTCCTTCAGGGAGAAAACCAGAGTCCCACAGAATCTCAGACCCATAAAATCTAACCCATGTTGTTATCACTTACGTTTAGTCTGTTTGAAAGTTTAGTCCAAGGCAAGTATATACATTTACATGTGCATTTCAAGAGGCGCATGCAGTTTTAAATAACTTATTCATATTGTTGCAGTTGAAGTACTCCCTATTTTAGAACCTATTATCCAGGTTAAAATAATAATTTATTTTAATCAGCAGTGATTTTTATTTCGCTTGGGGCTCCCAGAGCCGGGCTTTATGTAGTAAGGCAGCATCTCAGGCTGGCAGGCGACATTTCCATCTCACTTTGACTCCATTAAAGTAAGCTTCTATAAACAGACATCAATTACAACCAGTTTTAAGGGTTTTAAAATGTAATCCAGCAGTGCTGCTTAACTAAATGAATCCTAGGAAGTGATCTCCAGTGAATTAATAGAGCAGTGTGCAGAGGACTCACTATGGGTCTGAGTTAATGACTGAAGAAGATCAAATTAATTACAAGTGTCTCCAAGGAGTTTCCAGGAAGAATTCTCCCTTATCAGTTAAAGTCTGTTTAACCCTTCCTGTTCAAAGTCCGTATATTTTCTAATTGTTAAAATATCAGGTAATAACGGGGAGAGAAAAGTTGGTCTGCCTTCTCCTTCCAAGTGTGGGTTTTCAGATGTATCAAAGCATCTCACCTCCCTGGGAAGGAAGAGCTCCCTTGAAGACACTGGAATTCTTCAGCCCTTTTCATGGACTGAAATCTGCCTAGGTTTGTGTTGGACCCACTAGTTGAGTTCCCTTGGCAAAGATCCACGGAGACTTTAATCAAGTTTTAATAGTTCAAAAGGGTCCAAAAGACAACTTTAATTGGGGGCAGGCAGGGGGAATCCACGTGAGCATGGGCAGATAAAAGCCCGTGTTGACCAGGAAGAAGGGTTCAAGGTCATCAGACATGATTTTGCCCCAGATCGCAAAGATGTAATAGGTTTTCAGCAAATTGCTCCTGGGCGAGCTGATTTCCCCAGGAAATCACAGAGGGACACCATTCAGGCCCTGCTCATCCACACTGTTCATCTGGCCTTTAGGAATCGCCCTCAACCCAGTTCTTGGTTTTGGCCCTTGCATTTCGTGTAGTCAGTTTGAGGTGAAAGAGTCCATTTTTTGAACGCAAGCTGCCTTGTGGTTTATTATTTTCATGACCAAGAATTATCCTGGTGGGTGCAGGGGGTGGTGTGCTTGCTTGAATAGCATAACCAGAGAGTAAAATGGCAGAAGTATAGAAAACTAAAGAAGTAGGCCAACAATGAGAGGTGGGTAACAGTGTATAAAGAGGATGGAAATAAGAAAGAGAAAAAAATTGTATTGTACTGGAAGCAACCAAGATGTCCTTCAGCAAGTGAATGGATAAACCGTGGTCTATCCAGACAATGGAATGTTATTCAGGGCTAAAAAGAAATGAGCTACCAAGCCATGAAAATACATCAGAGAAACTACACACATATTACTAAGTGAAACAAGCCAACCTTGGGACACCTGGGTGGCTCACTTGGTTAAGCATCTGCCTTCGGCTCAGGTTGTGATCCTGGGATCCTGGGATCAAGCCCCGCATCAGGCTCCCTGCTCCGTGGGGAACCTGCTTCTCCCTCTGCCTCTGCCTCTCTCTCTCTCTCTCATGAATAAATAAATAAAATCTTAAAAAAGAAAGAAGCCAATCTGAAAAGACTATATGCTATATGATTCCAATTACATGACATTCTGGAAAAGGCAAAACTGGGGAGACAGGAAAGATATCAATAGTTGTCAGGGGTTAGGAAGAAGCAAGAGATGAATACAGAGGACTTTTAGGGGCAGCAGAAGTACTCTGTATGATACTCTAATGGTGGATATATGTCATTGTAAATCTGTCCAAATCCTTAGAATGTACAACATCAAGAGCAAACCCTAAAAAATAGAGTGAACCCTAATGTAAACTATGAACAATGATAATGCTGTGTTAGTGTAGGTTCATCAGTTGCAGCAAACATACCATTCTGGTGGAGGAGGATGATAATGGCGTGGGGTCTCTGCATGATTGGGGGCAGGAGGTATATGAGAAATCTGTGTACCTTCTGCGTGAACCAAAACCTTCTCTGAAAAAATAAAGTCTATTTTGAAAATTTTTATTGTAGAAAAACCCAGTTGGGCTCCTGGATTCTCTGTTCTTCAAATACACAAGTGTCATTTTCTGTAGTGTCCATACCCTTTGAGTGCCCCAATTGACTCATTTATGTGTTGAATATGCCACGGAGTGCCCCTTCTGAGCAAGACATGAGCCAGGCCCTGGGGCGGCAGCAAGGAGCCCCACATAGTTTCCTGTCACTGAGTATCCTGTGAAAGTCCAATTTGTGATCAGTCTGACACAGGAAGAATCCCAGGAACTTTCTGTCATTTGCAGGATTTCCCCTGTAAAATAATATTCCCAACTGATAAAAAGACTATCTGTGACTTTGCATGCAATTTATAAAGTTTAATTAAGCACATACTATTAACCATCTAGCCATCTGATAACACTCCAATTCCTCTTGTCAGATTTTTTTTCATTATTTAATTTAGTCCTAATAAGGGGTTTATTCTGCCTACACCCTTTGTCCAACTGTCAGGTCTTCAAACAAAGTGATTAACATAGGGCTCGCTGGTGAGTAGAGTTTGAATAGAAGGGGTTACTGACGTTGATCCTTCAGGTGTATCCTATAGCGATGCTGGGCTTCTCCTTAAAGTATACTAATTCCAGAGAAGCATGAGCTCTTGGTGACTTTCTTGATTTCAGCCTCTGAGATAATATGCCGTGTTTTTATGTGTTGTGTGCATAGGGAGATGTGGCAACAGAGTGTGAAAGTCACGGACTCATGTGCCAGATGGACTGTGATTTTGTTATCGCCGTAGAGTCCATCAAAGATAATGGAAAGAAGATAAAATAAAATCACATGCCCGTTCTACACCCACCTGAGCTGGAATTTCAGGGCTGGGACACTAACTGGTGCCAGTTTTGATCTGCCTGATGTTCTCTTTATGAGCGTTCGTACTTGTGGGATGATCGTAGGAAACACGCCGGGGCTATGGCTCATCCTGACGAGGGAGGGAAGTACATAAAACACCGAGGCACAAGGAGCGGGGTGACTTTTAGTGGGTGTTTTTAAGCAAAGAGATAGAACCGTTTTGAAGTTGCTCAAGCAGAAATATCTATGGGGCACTCCAAATGGCCGTGTTTCGAAAGAACTCCTTCCTATTCCATAGAATAACAGGGGAGGGACAGAGAAGCTGATGTCCTCCAACATGGGGGCCAGCCTCGCACAACGAAGACCGCTCTGATTCAGCTGGACTCTCCAATGTCCCGCCAGGCAACCACATTCAGGTAAACCCTTTTTATAATGATCTGAACAGATAAACTGAAAGCCAATCAATCCAAATAATTTTTTTTGTACAGAATTAATACACACTGAGTTTTCCAGGATGTGAAAACTCAATGTTGACATCAAGGGAGGACTGAGCTTTGGTTTGTTCAGATCTGCCACCAGATTTGCCAAGAGTTTTCATGACTTTGAGAAAGCCTCCTATCCAAATGCTGCTGGGGATGTTTACCTCGCTCATCTCATGCTCCTGGATCATGCTACTAATAGCGTAATCTCTGTGGGATTCAGATTCTACCTGTAGGTACGAAAATCAGACCGCTTTCTAGTCTTTTAGAATAGTCATGCTCGGGCATTTCCAGGTGGAAATAAGTGGGTTTTTTCTTATCCGTTATCTTCCTTTTATTTCTCCTTGATGGTATAATTGAGAGATTATATTGATTATTTCTTAAGAAATTATGTGCAAAGGAAGGTTATACTGCTTCACTTCAGGCCAGTAAGGGGGAGGGGGTTTTAAAAATATCTGTTACAGAGAAGTGGTGGGGGGTCCGACGTGATAGATGACTACTGACCCAGTGCAAGGGACAGAAGCAGCCTTCCCAAGGAGCCAGGCATGGTGCCGGCCACCCCAGCACATATGAGTTATCTCATTTCCAGGTGGTATTGACTTCACCTGGATGACTCTTCCTAATATGGAAACTTGCTTCTTTTAGGGATCAGGAGGGACACCTTGACCTTCCCAAGGCTCCCCACGGGACACACCTGAGCCCTGAGACAGAGCCCTCTTGGCCAGTGCAGACAGCCTGCCCAGCCCGGCCTCGACAAGCCAGCCAACCAGGGGCAAACTGTTCCTTTAATTCCTCCTGGCTCTCCTTTCTTCATTAGCTTCTTTTAACTCAGACCACAGGATCTGCCTCCCAGGACATCTCATCTTCGAGGGTCTGAGGCAGGACGTGGCTGCCTGGCACCTCTTCTCCCCAGGAGGCCCCCCTGAGCTTGTTGGAGCGCCACCTGCTTGGGCTTTGTGTTCAGTTCTTGGTGTGAACAATGGACTTGCTGTGGGCTCTTTAGTGTATTGTTTGTGTGAAGATGAGGCATCAGAGGGTGAGAGTCCTATAATCACGGGCCACTCCTGCTGCATTTTGTTGCCATCATATATAGCCCATCAAAATAAAGGAAAGTAGATAAAATGGAATCACAGCATCCAAAGCTGGACTCTCAGTGCCAGGACAGAGTCCAAGAAGGGCTCTCCACATTTTATCAAGCACAGGAAGTAGCCTTGTCAGTATCGTTGCTAAAACAGTAATCATTAAGAGAGGAGCCATAACAGAGCACAGGAGAGCAGAGGGGGTATTATTCCATGGCGTCCCTCTGCATCTCCCCCTGTCTTTCCCTTCTGAAGACACAGGGCAACATCACAGTTAAGAGAATGCACAGACCGGGCTTCAGTTCCCATGGAAGGGAACTGTCCCGAGCCTTGGTGTCCTTACATGTGACACCTGCCTTTAAGAGTCATTCCGAGGAGGATGGAGAGAGCACAAACCTACAGTGTGCCAAGTACTAGCTTAAGCACCTTACAGTAGGAACTCATGATGTACGGAGAGGATAAAGAACTCGCCAGGGTCCCAGCAGGGAGCACGTGGTAGGAACGGCACGTGAATCCAGGCAGTTTGACTTTGGAGATCATGCTTTTAACATCTATGCTATATTGCCTCTAGGAAATGTATTTAGTAAATGGTAGCTATTATTACTATTATTGCTATTTTTCTTCCCTTCCCCTGTGGGGTGGAGGCAAGTGAAGGGGCCCAAGCCTTTGCAGTGTCCGTGGGGCTTTTGATTTCATAGCTTATACCGCCAAATCCTGAGTCTTGTCACAGTAATAAATGAGGCTATGATGCACATTCATCCTGTTGGTCACTGTGACGCATGGAGGGTGACAGCGCCACTCAAATGTTATTTTCCTATCAATTATCTTTCATTCTCAAAAATGTGGATTAGTAGGAAAACTCCTCGATTAGAGAGTCAGAACACCAGTATTCTGGTGCCAACTACTCACCTAAGCACAGATCAGCCAGTTAACCTCTCCCAGACTCCCTTTGTTCATCCGTAAAAACGGGCTGTTTTATTTCAGTGTTCTCCAAGCCCCCTTCCCTCTTGAGGATTCTAGGATTGCCTTTCAGAGTCCTCGGTCACATACCATCACACAGCCCACAGAACACAGAGCAGCTCCTGTGCTGGATGGAGGCCTGGGGTGCTCGGAGACCAGCTGGGTGATGCATCCTTGTATTCCTCTAAATCAAGGGTCGGCCAACCCCAGCCCACCTCTACTTTTGTACACCACGAGCTAAGAACGGTGTGTACACTTTTTAATAGTTGAAAAAAATTAAAAAGTGAACAATCTTTTATGACACATGAAAATTACATGAAATCGAAGCTTTAGTGTCCACAAATAAAGTTTTATTGGCGCTCAGCCTCGCTCGTTCCTTTACGTATTGCGTCTGGCTGTTTTTGTTGGCAATGACAGAGGTGAGTAGCTGTAATCGAGATTGTGTAGCCACAAAGCCTAAAACCTTTTCTGTCTGGCACTTTACAGAAAGTTTACCGCCCCTGGTTTTCCATGAACAGCAAGAAGAAAATTTTCCAGGTTGGCTTTGTTTTGCCTTTTTTTTTTTTTTTAATAAAGGAAATCCAGGTTCTGTCCTGTGTTCAGTCCATGAAACAAATAATCCTTATGAGCGGAGAGCAGTCCCCATGGTCGAAAAATCACAGACAGCCCGGGCGCTGGCTGCGGGCCAGCAGAAGCGGCTGTGTCAGCTGCGTGAGCCATAGGGAGCCACAGATTATCACAGCCTCAGGAGGTTCTCGAAATGCCCCTCTCTCGTGGCTGAGGAAACCTGCTTGACGTGCCACAACTTTCCATCAGGAACATGCCTAAACGCTCATTTTCAAACATTATCTCCACCAGGAGGGATAATTTGCTATAATGTGGGGGTGAGAAATCGGGGGGGAGTTCAACTGGTCATTCGATTTATTTTACTCTTCTCTTAAAAGGAAAAAAAAACCCCTAAAATCCTGGAAATGGAAAACGCTTTCAGGAAAACCAATTTGCTGTGGAAGAAAAAAAAAAAAAAAAAAACCAGAGATTTGATTATTTCTGACCAAGTAGGAGGCTGGATCCATAAGGTTAGGAAGAGGATGAGGAATTGGTATTTGTGAGTATGTGTGTGTGGTTTTTGTTAGATCAGATTTCACAAAACCTGGTGCTTCTGAAACACATGTCGGTGGTAGACGTGGAGAGAAATTTAAGTATATGATGCCTACATTAGACGGTTAGGGGGAGGTCCAGAGATAGCCAGGGCTGTAGGACAGAAACTCTTCTGTCGTTGTTAAGAAAACACAGCATTTAGCAGTTGGGTGGATAGAGAAGAGTCGTAAATACCCAATGGAAATGCTCTAACTCGTCAGTTCATCATCCTTCCAGCTACCACAGAGAGATACAGCCAGCTGCTGGATTCCTCCAGCCAGCCCCATCCTGCCCCATCCCCCAGGGCCGGGGGACCCTCTCCGAGGCTCCCACAACACCCAGGACACCCTCTGTCCTTCCCACCCTTGCCAGATTGCATTGAATGTCTCCGTTGATGGGTCTTCCTTCCCTACCAACCTGGAAGCCCGGGGGCTCAGGGTCATGTTTTATTCTTCACGGAATCCAAGGACTGCCCTCGGGCCAGAGTCATAAGAGGCACCCAGTAAGCAAAATGTTTGGTGAATAAAACCAAATACCCAGTTAGTTCAGCTTTGCGGAGGGGGTAGGAAGGAGGAACTTCTTATTGAGTTTGGATCTCTCTGAAAACAAACAGGCTAAGGATTACAGCACTAAACATTCTTTAAACCTAAATTTCAAGATCTACTTCCTCAAATATTGGTTAAACCCACATCAGCAAAAAATGTGAGTCAATTTGCTGTTTTACTTTTAGATTCATAATTATTTGTTTTTAGAAAGATCTACTTTAAAAAAAAAAGGACAATCCTTAAATAAAAGTGATTATTTCGTGACCAAATACGTCTCTTTCCCCTAAAATCTTCCCTTCTAAAACAAGTAGGAAAAGAATCAGTGAATATTTAGATTACGTGACTGAAACAAGCTGTTCACTCCACACTGGTGCAGCAGCCGGCAATGAGGAAGTTAGGGCCACTGACTTCCTTCGGGAATCCCTTGATAATGGGGATGGAAGATGACTTTAAACAAACTATAAACATTTTAGGGAAATTTTTAGGGGAAATTATGGGAATATGAGAATTCACAGGATGTTAACCAAGAAGCCTAGAATATCAACCTGGCAAGTAACAGCCTCAAATCTTCCTTAAAGAAGAATTCCAAATACCATATATAGATGTGCCCCACCTCTCGGGATGTGGAGCTTAATTCTGCCCTTTTCCTTCCTTTATCCTGGTAGATTATAACATGTCAACTAGTTTCTCAATATAACACATTTACTGCTTCAGAAAAGTTAAAGAAGATTCCATTTTATAAAAGTGTATGTTGAGACGAATAAGGGTCTGAGGATATAATGTAAAAACATGGTGACCATGGTTGATAACATTGCATTGAATAATTGAAATTTGCTGAGAGCATAGAACTTAAATGTTCTCACCAGAAGAAAAAAAAAGGCAATAATTGTGAGGTGATGGATGTGTTAATTAACTAGATGGGAGGAATCCTTTTACAATGTATCAAAAAAAAAAGAAGTCTATGTTGACAACAAAATTCTAGTAATAAACAATGAAAAAATGTAAATGAGTAAAAGATTATATAGTGATATCACTTTTTGGAAATTCATCTACAAAATGTAAAGGTAAGGAGAAAAATAATGAAATATATGGATAGTATTCATATGGATATGACAATTTTGCATGCTTACTCCCAACAAATTTAATTTGCTTAACATAAATAGCAACTGTATTCAAGAGTTTGATGACCCCTTCACTTCACCTTCAAACTACTCACCAAAATATTTATTGTTGCCCACTAGCATTTAATTTGAACGGACCATATATAAAATTCTCTTTCAAAACATAGCTAGCAGCATTGTGCTTCTGGGCAAACTGTGTCTCTCAATTGGAAAAACAATAACTAAGATTTAAGAAACAGTACAAGTTCAAGTAAACAAAGGTAGATAGGAAGATCTCTGTTTTTCAAATCCCCTAGCTAATAGATTGACATAATCAGAAAAACATAGCATCGAGTCTCTGGGCCCCAGTGCCCTGATTTCCGCCCTGGGGGGAGTAGGGAGTGTTAGGAAGGCAGAACTTTTGTCATTATCAACTGAGCTGGATAAGCCCAGGGAAAAGGAGAGGATTGATTCCCAAGTTAACAGGAATCAATCAATCAATCAATCTTCAAACACGTTCATGGGGGCCAATATGGTGGAAGGGAAGCCGTCCTGGGGAAGCTGCCTATAGAGCAGGATGGGGAGGACCGCAGGTGAGGAGCAGGTCCTCCAGGCCCACATGCAAGAGGAACTCAGGGCAAAGGCAGAGAAGGGCATTTCAGAAAAGTACCTGAGATCTGAGCCTCTGGACACATCAGCATTTGAGTGTGGTTACACACCAAAAGTCAGCTCCCCCTCTGGATCTAGGAAGCACAAGCCAACGGCGATGAGTATGTTTACGGCTCATACCTTCAGTGTTGTATTGGGGCCAAGGGAGGCCTGCTCACCCTGTGTTACTCATTCTCCACAGAGATCAGCGTCCACATGGCCCAGGTAGTGATATTCTTTAGCTCTGTGTTTCATGAAAAGAAATAAGTAGAGTGGCTGAGCCCATACTCTCTAATGCAAATGCTCTACAACTTACCAGATACGGGGCATGCAGTAAACCGAGGATGTTCACTGGATTCCAATGCTGGTTTCTAGATCTTTTTCATAAGTGGATATACCCTCGAACTTGTCCCACTCTGTCCCTGGTGGTAAGATCCCTGTGACTGCTTTAGGGCCCTTCTTTCTCACCACTGATAATCCTTTGCTTGTTCACTCAGGAAAGCCCCCTCTCTGAGGGGCTCTATGCTCATGCCCCTTGTTCACACCAGTATTCAGGCATGAACAACGAGACATGTGCCTATCACTGAGTCAAGCATGTGACTTGGCTGAGATGCATTTTTGTGCATTTCTTCCCATGTATTACCTTTCTCAGTCAAGGCATCAGCATCCAGAGTCCCACAGACTGGAGAACTGTGTCTCAAACATCCTTCTCCCTCATCACCTACCACATCCAACCCCACGAACCCCACATTCTAGGTTCTGTCTCTGAAATGGCACCTGAATTCACTTCCTGCTCCTTATCCCCACTCTCATGGTCTTAAGCCCGACCCTCACCGGTTCTAACTGGGGTTAGGAGCTGCCCATCCTGCCCGCCACTCCCCATTGGCTCAAATCTCTCCAACCTGCCTGGCACCACACATGTGGCCATTCAGAATTGGGCTCCAACCACCCTTTCCCATCTCACCCCATGCCCCTCCATGCTGCACATTCTGTATTCAAGTCATCCAGAACTTCCCTTCGTGCCAGGCAACCTCTTCCCTCACATCCCCTGGGGAATGCAGTCCTGTTTCCACCAAGCAAACTTTGCGCCTGCCACGAGCCCACCTCAGACACCACCGGCCAATCTTTGCAGACACCCTAGGCAGCTCCAGCTACTCAAGGTGGCTTTTATTCCAGTCCTTCCCTTTCTGAGCTTCAGTTCCACATCTGTGAAATGGGAGAGAAAAAATAACACCTGTCCCGTGGGGTGGCGGAGGAAATGAAATAATGCATCGGTTTCTTATGGCTGCGGTAACGATGAATCACAAACAGGAAGTTCATTGTCTCACAGTTCTGGAAGCCAGGAGTCTAAAACCAAGGGACTGACAGGGCCTTGCTCCCTCTGAACACTAGGGGATCCCTCTTTGCCTCTTCCTAGCTTTTTGTGGTTTGCCAGCACTATCTGACATCCTTGCTTATAGATAACGTCCCTCCCGTCCTCCACCTTCCCATGGCCGTCTTCCCTCTATGTGTGTCCATGTCTGTGTCCAAATTTCCCCTTTTATTAGGACACCAGCCTTATTGGATGAGGGCCCCCTGATGACCTCATTGTAACTTGATTCCATCTAGAAAGGCATTATTCCCAAGTAAGGTCACTTTCTGAAGTATTGATGGTTGGGACTTCAACATATCTTTGGGGGGAACTTAAGTCAAGAGAAATAATAAATAGCAGGTTGGGGTATGTGCTAAGCCTGTGCTCTCCCACCGTGTGTTCGGATGCCTTGCCCCCTCCACTGTCAGGGACAACCCCCCCACACACCCCCCGGTGCAGAACAGGTGACTCAACATGTGTGTTTGATAAAGGAAAGACAGTTGGTGCTGCTTTCTTCTCCTGCCTTCCCCCACGCATTCACAGCTGACCTTTGGGAACCCCAGAATCCACAACTACATCACTGAGATATAATACAAACCCAAAGATAAAGATTCAAATGGACCATGTCTCTGGAACTTACTCTCCTTTCAACTGCTTCTGAAAATTGCTAAAGAGGCAATTACAGTTGCGTGTTGGTAATGGAAATAATTATGACTACTTTCTGAAATTATGTATTTGAGACATTTCTCATAGGTAATTTAAGGGGGCAGTGAAGTGGGATAGGTAGGTTCTTTCCCTGAAAGCTCACACTAGATAATTGAACAACATAATGGAGGAAGAAAAGCCACATAAGTGAGCATAAGATAATGCAACCAAGAGAAAATAAGTTAACATGCTGATTGCTTTGGGATTTCACTAGAATCTCACAACTGAAGCACTGGGGAGGATCTGTGAGTAAAAACATCTTCTGCTACAAAGTGATCATCAAATACCATTCTAGGTGCCCAAGATGTAGCAAACCAGTTGGCAGAAACCAGTGAATTCCCACACATTCACAATCTTGCTAGAATCCAGGGCACCCTGATGCAAAATGTCTTAGGGTTATACCAAAGGACACTTTGAAAGATGAATGCATCTTCAAGTTTTAGTATTTACTAATGAAAAATACCAGGAAAATTAATAGAAATGCAAAACACAAAAGCAGATTCCCTTACCAATGAAGTCCGAGCCTTTTCCCTACACCACCATCCAAACCCTCCTCACCTTACTGGGATTCTACAGCCTCACAGAGCCAGGAGATTCCTTTGTAAAAGATACTTGGTAGTCAGATCCATTTTCCCTGCTTGCATATGATTAAGATAGATCCTTCTTATGTCTTTTGGAGATCTGGTTGACTTTAACACATCCCAGGCGGGACTGGTGCAACTCTGTATGGGTAAAGGAATATTTGTAACCCAAAGTCTTCACAGTAGGGAGCAAATGGACAAGGCAGGGATAAAATAAAGCCTTGTGAGCTCCAGGTTTCCAGTGAGGTTTGCAGCGGTGGTGGTCTCTGTTCACAAGATAAAGGGATTTGGTGGAGTTTGAAAAGGCCGCCAAGCTTACCCGTCTTTTCCCCAGTGAATGTGCTGTAGGAAATTTCTCCTGACAGGTTATTATGACTACTTTAATGTACATATGACCAGCTGTCTGGAAAGCAGTCCAAATTATAAATTGTTCATAAATATCCTGACTTACTTGGCGACAGCACATTGCAGTGCTGAACATTTAATTTGATCTTTGTTCTGTAAAAGAGTGATACTGCCTTCTGAGTGGGAGTAAGAAGCTATATATCCTTTGGAGAAAGACCCATCTCTTTTTCTGCGTGCTTTCAAATACCTCTGTTTGGGAAGTGCTCAACATTAAAATCATAACGGGATCGGGTTTTTCCACGTACTCAAGGAGTAAGAAATGGTTTTTTTTTTTTTCCCCCCAAGTTAAATTGAGTCAAGGTTGGCAAGAATGTGGTATTAGCCCTCTCCGGGGCTGTCTCCTCTTCCTGTCCCCGTGTGAGACTGCTAGGTGGGTGTATGTATACCCCAACACCTGATGGCCTGGCTTCTCAGTAGGGGGTGTTCTCAGAAGCTGTTGCTTCTCAGCTAGGCCTGTGGGGTCCACACAAAGTGAAGTCGGAAGGCTTCAGTCCCTGTGTGCCCAGTTCACCCATGGGCATCTCCATGTAGCTCTCGAGCCCGCAGCGCATGCTCTGGGGCCCTCACAGGGGATAACGTCCCATCCTATAGACAAGGAACCCCAGCCGTTTCAGCGGCCTGCCTTGGTCATGCCAAATGTGGCAAAGCCTGGATTTCACTCCCAGGCCTTCAAATCCCAAAACGACAGTTCTTTCTACTTTGCCACAGCTTTATTTGCTGGAATTTTCCTCCAACCCCTTTGACCCTCTGTGATGTACCCCTCACTCTGGATATCATATACCCCACTAAAAACTCTGAGGCCACAGTTGGTTATGTGTATTATGCCAAGACTGGAAATGAGGACGGGATTTTTTTGAGACAGCCTCGGGAAACCTAGGATGTATGGCGACTGCATCCATTGTGTACCTGACATGCTATAGTTTTTTGACCAACTGACCAACTAGCAAAAAAGGCCTTTTGAACATGAGGTTTATTTCCATAGTCAGAAGCAAAGGTTCAGGAATTCCTACTTGGGAATATAGGCAGACTTACCAACTGAGTTTTTAAAAAATGATTATTTGGGCAGGACCCAATTGCCATGCATTATTTCAGAAACCTGGATGTCAAATGTATGGATCGTCACACTTATGCAAAACTAAAACACTCCCTTATTAAGAAACGAAAACCTTTTTCTTTTATCATGTGAGTTAGATTTTGAAAAAATATATATTTTAGCCATAGAGTAAAGAAATCTGAAATTATAGGGGCGCCTGGTGGCTCAGTCGGTTAAGCATCTGCCTTCAGCTCAGGTCATAATCCCAGGGTCCTGGGATGGAGTCCCACGTCAGTGGGGAGTCTGCTTCTCCCTCTCCCTCTGCTTCTCCCCCTGCTCATGTTCTCGCTCACTCTACTCTCTCTCAAATAAATAAATAAATAAATCTTTAAGAAATCTGAAATTATATAAAATTCCCCAATAAGACTGGCCCTTGGTTCCTATAGGAGATGCAGAAGTTTCTCAATACCATCTCAGGAACTCCATGTTCTCTTTGTGTGGCTCCTCCGAACCCTTCTTCCGCCCAGAGCCCTCCTCCCCATCCTCCTGTCTAAACCTGTGTTCAGGAAGGCATCTGTTTCCAGGGGGAAGGGAGCACGTGCCTCTGTATTCCCAACGCGTGGCATAGATTGATGCTCATAGATGCTGATTGATGGCGTGAATTAGTGAATGAATGAATGAATGGGTGACTCAGAGTCAGTGAGTTCCTTCTCTCACCATCGTTTGTACTGGAAGCCTCATCTCTGCTTATTAACCTTACAGCTTTTCCCTTGGTAAAGGAACTTTAACCTCCAGAGTGTCCCTGAGTGAGTTTGCCGTGAAGTGAGGGGTGAAGTAAAGACCTCTGAAGTCATGGTTTATATGGGCACACATCTGTCCTACTTACCTACAAGGTGGGTCTCTGTGCCACATCACATAAATTGGAAGATGCTAGAGCTATTACCCAGACTGAGGATTGCAAAAGTATTATTAGAAGAGGATGCCTTGGGCACATATTGGTCATAAGTAGAAAATGTCTTGACTCAACAGTGAATCTAAAAGATTTTAATTATTCAGTCTTTTTATGACATTAGTTCCTAATGTGATGGTTTGAGTACTATAGTATGGTTTAATCTTACCGTCAAATTATAGGACAAAATCAACAAGACCACCTGAAACACAGATGGTATTATAACCAACCACATGTTCCATAAAATGGTATGTCTTTCCAGACATGGCGAACCTTCTCTCCAAGGCCTCTTCTAGCCTCTTCTTGAATACTCCTGGTGATGGGGAGTTTATTACTTTGGACAGGCCACAGAGTTGGAAAGTTTCTATGACTCTGAAATCTGCTTCCCTGAAATTTTCACTCACTGGCCCTGACTCACCCGTGGACAGGAACATTTTTCAAAGTGTGACCTGAGGAAACTAGTTAAGAAGTATTATTTAAAAAAAAAAAAAAAAAGTAAAGAGGGAGTTGTGGTCAAATAAGAATGAAAATCCTAACTTAAAAGGGCAGCTTGCCCGGGGACTTCTCAGAGCCTTCACTAGACTCCTGGATGCTGTGAATCCCCGTGAGGAGCGGGTGGGCACAAGGCATTCTCATGACCATGGCATCTCTTATTCTACAGGGCGTCTCTGAAGATTCACTCAGCAAGCAATGTTTGCAAACAGTTATCCAAATAAACATCAAGCAAATCTACTTGTCCTTCCACATACAGCTCTCCAAATACTATCTGAAAAAAATCATAAGGAACGTAAGTTTAAAATCCAGGCTAGGAGTGCCTGGCGGGCTCCGTCAGTGGAGCATGTTTCTCTTAATCTCAGGGTCATGAGTTCAAGCCCTATGCTGGGTGTGGAGCCTAGTTAAAATAAAAAAAATTAAAAATTCAGGCTAAATATCCTAGTTTCCTAAAGAACTGTGCCTGTGATAAGGTTTATAGACCTCCTCTGCCTCCTGGACCCTCTCCCCTAGATCCTTCTCTCGATACGTTATACCCCTTCTAACACACAACATGTTAAAGCAGAACTCCAAATTTGTAGTTGCTGCTGGATGTATTGTTCATCCCCTCTGGCTTTAATTTCCTCATCTACAAGTGTGGAAAGTCAAAGTCTACCAACCTCACTGAGTCATTTTGAAGATTAAGTATGTTAACGTATGTAAAGCACCACGTACGCGTTAGCTGTGTGCTGGTTTTCCATCTTCTCTACTATTTAGGGCCTAGTTCCTCTTACACGTGTTTTAGTCTTAACCTTTCACATTCAGATTCCAGAAGATACACACAGAGAAAATATTGGGTCAATCATGTAATGATCTAAATCTTACCTGTCTATGGTCATTATTTGGTTCCCAAGAGCCTTGCTACTCCAAAATCACCTGGGAGCTGGTTAGAAATGGAGACTCTCAGAACCTAGCCCAGATTACTGAATCAGAACCTGCATTTTCTTGAGATCTCCAGGTGATTCGTGGACACATGGATTGAGAAGCAGTAGTCTAGACGGTGCATGCAGCACTGAGCCTCTCTATTCTCCATGGCACCCAGCACAGGGCTTTGCACACAGCAGGGACCAAATGGGGCTTTCTAGCAGCCATGTTTATTAACTGAAGCTGTATGAAACTTGTTAGTAGCGGGGATAGATAACTGGAAAATTCTGGAGCCAAAGGCATGCATAGGGTAAACAGGAAGGGGCTTGCCTCACAGCAATTACTATAATTTGTCTACCTAGATCAAAGAGCAGATATAGTTTTAAACACTAAAAAAAAAAAAAAAAAAAAAACTAGCTTTTGAATTATCTTTTCATTTTACTTGTTTTTTCATTGCTTAATCTTGTTTTGATTATAATCAAATTCTAAATTGTGAGTGATGATGCTGACAGTTCAGTGGACTATATTTATCCTTTGAGGCAATAAGATGTAATGTCAAGACTATGGTCTTTGCATTAAGACAGACCTGAGTTCAAAGCTTAGCTCTACCTCTTACCAGCTCTGTGACACCAGGAAAATCACCTTGCCTCTTGGAACTGCAGCATCCTCATCTGTAACGGGGGCATAATAATGTCTATGTAATGGGGGCAAAGAAGGATAAACTAATATAATACATATAGAGCTTCCAGCATAGTGACTCACATGTAAACAGCAACTCCCTTTTCAGCACATACCAACTTTCTCTTCACCAAAGCCATTATTGTTTGTAGTTTGGGACAATCCTCATGGGATTTATTACATCATGTCTGGCCCCTGTTCCTCCTAGTTACTCCCAGCAGAGTGAACAGTGTTGCTGCTAAGGCATCTTAACCTAACAACATGGCCTTGGGCCTTCATAGTGACCCCTGGGTAGTCCTGGTGAAACTTACAAAGAATAAGAATCATAACAACAAAATATAAAGCCATTTCTTTTTATTAGAAATTATCAGATTAAACACCATCCAAAGTTAGGGGAAAAAAGATGACTTGAGGAAAAGCATATGTTTTTTAACATAACATTTTATCACGTTTATTTTTGATCCTTTCTTGTATATGTGGATTTTGAAGTTGTTTTTCAAACATTTCAGATTTTGGGCTGTCAGCTTCCCCTTTCATACTAGTCTGTCTCCTTATTGGAGAATGGACTGAATTGCTTTTCACGGCTCCTGCCCCCGGGGCTGCCCACCCCATATTTCAGAATCCAAATCTCACTCCCAGGATCCTTGTCTCTGCAGCCAGTCAGCTTTCCCCTTAAGCCTCTCCCTGGGACAGAGTTAAAACCTTCAGGTTGGCTGGGCAAGACTCTCTAGCAAGCCACTCCCATAGAGAATTGTTTTTTCTCTGAGCTTTTGGCTCTTATATTCCAGATTCTAAACATGGCGGGGCCATCTTCCTTTTAATCAACTTCTTCAAGCTGAACCTAGTGGATGGCTTTGCGAGGGCCATTTTTCAGGGACCAAACATACTGCTACAAAATCAATAGATGCTATATTCAAAGTTAATTATCATCTCTGGTAAACTGAAATTAGCCTAGAATTTCACTGAGGGTTTTTGTTTGTTGTCATTATTTTTCCTCCCTAAGGAGACCGTTTGTTGATCTTATGCCGATCCAGCCATGCCCTCTCTTTCCAGCCTCCTGAGATACTTGGCAGGACTTTCTGTGGTGACTACAGGCCTGTGATCAGGAAATAGAAACAAAGCGAAACTCACTGGCCCATGTAAGACTTTGGTCACACCATACAGTTGCCAACCAATAGGAATGAGCCAAGCTAATGGAAATTACTAACGCTTGTGGAGAAGACTAGATGATTGGTCCAAATAATGTCACTGTTATAAAGAAAACTCTAACTTAGATTTATCAGTCCACTTTGGTCCAGGTCTCTATTTAGAGGCAAAGAGGATAGAAAACAAAACAGCACAGGCTTACAAAACAAGGAACTCGTCGTGATTATTTAAAGGTGCAACTCTACGCTGTTAGTTAGCTGTGGATATAAATTTGTGTTTCAAGAGTTACCCCCTCAGCTGATTAACTTACAGCATTTGGCACATCTACGCTTAAAACTTCACAAATGAATCCCCATCTAACTAATCATCATTCTCTTTCACTTCAGGAAATGTAAACATGAGCTAATTAAGTGAATCTTTTGGAGGAGGAATTATTTGATAGTGTTAACCTACATTTGACCCGCTGTGGATGCCATGTCAGGCTCCCAGCGAAATCAATGCGTTCTTTTAGGTTTTACATTATGTTGTTGTGACCAGCTGTAATTACAAGGGGAAAAATTTTTTTTCTTTAGACATGACACATAATTTGAGATGGCTTCCAGATCTCACGGCTCGTCTTATTTTCCTATTTATGAGATGCAAAGATATTGCCACCATCCAATTACATTGGGTCACGAGCTTTACACCTGCTGTGATTTAATTACATTTTTGTTAATTCAAACACTTATACCCCACGTGTGTTCACAAATCATCCTCACTCTAGTGGCAATTCCCCAACATGGCTGTGGGAGAAAATGGCCTTTGAAATGGTGCTTTCTCTGTAGTGCTTAAGAAAGGAAGGCAGGACATGGAGAAGAACCTCAGAAGATGAGGGCCAGGCTTGACACACGGTTTCATTAATACTGGATGGCAGAAAAGGAGCCAAGTCCCAGATAATGAGGAAGGAGTTGCAATTTTTTTTAAAGCTATCTGGTGACAGGGAAAACAAAAATGACATTCAGCTGACGAATGAGCGGAGTTTGACCTAGCCTTTTGACCCTTGACAATCAATCTTACCTGCTACTTCATAAAGAATTATAGGTCTGCCACTCACATTTGACTCTGGATTTTTACTATTCCCTTTACCTTTTTTTTTTTGAATACATGGTCCAAGAAGATAAATGTTTATGTTGTATACAGCAGAGAGGAGGAAATATGGGATCCTCGGAAGGGGGAGAAAGAGAGGAGAGAGCAACAAGACCAACAGCCAAAAAATGGTTTATACATGCAATTCAGAATTGTCAGGGATATTTTTTATGGGGCTGACCAAAATAGCAACTGGAAATAACTGATGACCCCATACACCTGGTCTAGAGGAGGCACCCAGAAGAGTCGGGTAGCTCCCAGCCTGCCTGCTGGCCCAGCCCGCCTCTGCTCCCCACCTAAACCAGCCCCCAAAGGCGTCAGATGAATTTTGATGAATCCATTGTCTGTGTGCGGCTCTGATTATGGTGTGTGCGGGAAGGGTTTTGGTGCCAACCATTACAGGAAAGAAAGGGCCCTGGGTCCAGGCCACCGAGCTATTTTCACTGTGCATTGAAGGCACCAGGGCAAGCACTAAAGCGTGTGCTCCATCCCCCCTTGGGTCTGCCGAGGGAGTGTAAATTAGCAGGAGTAAAAAGTATCTCGCTGGGGCGGGAGAGGAGACACCTTACAAATGAGCCACAAGGTCCTCTTGGGCCTTCGAGGTGCTTTGTTTTTAGATATAATTTGACGCCATGTGTCTCGAGGCGCTCAAGCCCAGGCTCCTCAGCAAAAGCAACTTTATGGAGCTCGCCCGGTGCATAAGCTGGCAGCGGGGACTCCTCCTTGCCTTTATAGAGTCAAGATTTCCTTTTCAGGGCCAGACTGGACACTTCACGCAAACTTAGGCTCTTAGAAGCGGAATGCAATTTTTGACCATTTATTTTTTTTTTAGATTTTATTTATTTATTTGACACAGAGAGAGAGAGCCAAAGCAAGAACACAAGCAGGGGGAGTGGGAGAGGGAGAAGCAGGCTTCCCGCTGAGCAGGGAGCCCGATGCGGGGCTCGATCCCAGGACCCCGGGATCATGACCTGAGCCAAAGGCAGACGCTTAACGACTGAGCCACCCAGGCGCCCCAATTTTTGACCATTTAATCCATCCTGGATCACTGGGAACTCAAAGCCGTTTTCCCCATCTAGCCTGAGATAAGAGAACCAGGTTGGACGCTGGGGAGATGGATGGAGCCTTCCAGTAGCTCTCAAAAACAAAAAATGAAATACGAGAGGGGGCGTTACACAAATGGGCTCTTTCAGGAGCACACTGCTGAGCCTGCTTCTGTCTTCCTGGAGAGAGACAGCAAATAAAAAGAAGCCTAATGATTGTGTGGAAGGCCACCAATCTGTCGCTGACACCTTTCTGGGTAAATGAGATTACACTTTGTCTCCAGCCCCTTCCCAAACCCAGTCGTGTGCCGGCCCCTCCCCGGCCGTGACTGGGCCAGGCACATCCGTGCGGCCTGTTCTGCTGTTGGTCAGCTGGTCTCCCGCCCGCCACCCTCCCCCTCCCTGGCATGGAGTTCATTACCTCCAGAATCACAAGGCTGACAAGCTGTTTATGAGGTGTTTCTGGGCTGTGTGCTCTTAAAGAATCTCCCCTCAAAATAGGGTGAGCTCGTTAATGGAGGAAGTGAGGTCAGTACTCTGACAGTGCTAACAAGATGACAGAATTTATGAACTGCTGTGGTAGAAAGATGGAGTTATCTATAGTCTATTCGTATAATAAGGCCACTGGGGGCCGGTTGTTCCTCCCCTTGAATTTGCTTTTCTTCCTTCATTCCTTTTTGTTGACCGGCCCTCGCTTGGCCTACCTTTCTGATCCACATAGAACATGATTACTCCGGACCCCAGCGTCGCTGAGGTAAATGGCACGCTTCCTCCTAAGGCCTGGTGGGCCTGCTCTCCAGGCTACTGGGAACCATGGGAGAGTCTCGTGGGCCAGGCCCTTGGTCAGGTTTTATGTAAAATCTAAACATGGTGTCAAATTGGCAGCATCTCAAGACCAAGTTCAAATGTTGAGCTTAACATAAGAAACTGTGGCAGTTTCTTTTTAAAGTCTGATGTCCTTTTAATTCCAATGAATGGGGACATATTTGTTTTTCATAACTCTGTGAAGTAGAGGTAAATCGTCTTGTTTCTGGAGTAAAATCACCATGACCTGAATAATCAGGGAAGACTCCCTACGGATGTACGACTTGGACGAAATAACAGAGCAAAAGATTTGAAAAGTGAAGGGGAAGAAGGAAAAAAACGAGAAAATAAGCAAAACCATTTCTGGCATGAAAACGAGGAGCCAGTTTGCTAATAGAATTTATTAGTTGGAAAAACTAGTCACAGGCAGGGTCGACTAGTAACAGGGAATAAACTATTACCTGTTTTTACATTTTGAGAATTCGTTCTAATGAGATCATTTCACTGTGGGAGAATCAAATGTCTGTTCAGAAACCCGCCACCATGATGGAGGCCGCTGTCTTGGTTTTTACTTTGACTCAATACGACTTGTCAACCGAAAGTATTAAAAGTAAGCATCCCCAGCCAAATTATTAACTAGATGCATTGGGTATGATTTTTTTCTACTAACAGCACTTCACCATTAATTGGGGACAAAGAAAAGTAAAGAGTTAGATAAGAAAAACAAATAAAAGCACACTACTCTTTTCTCTGCCTCTCTGGACACAGAGAACTATGAAGTAGCAAGTGGTCCAAGTCTGTCTGACTCCAGAACAAAGTTTATGTCAACTTGATTCAAAGAAAGAAACAACAACAACAGCAAACATTCATCTTACTCTTGAATCTTAAGGTCTAAAAACGTTGGTTGTTTGCCTAGTTGCTGTCCCATTGGGGTCCACCAGACACATCCTGACGCACTCCAGAGCTCAAGAAAGAGATTGGCTGGTCGTGGTAAAGCCAGATCACCAAGACCGCAGGACTAAATCTAGTCTGCTTCACATGGGTAACTGCTACTTATGCAGCCTGATCAGCATGTGAGGGCTGTGTCATTGGACCTCCTCCTCCCTCGAGGCTGACTCGTATTTGACCTCAGGAAAGACCTCTGGTGGGACACTTGCTGGATTGAGCCCAGGACATGAGAATATTCCAGAGTCAGATCTGGGAGTTGGCATCAGTGAATGCTCTGCAGTGGGATCAGGGATGGATTCAGGAAAAAAAAAAGCCCCCCCACACAGCATGGATTCGGAGAAAGAATTGTTAACATATTCTCATCTGTGAGTCATGCTGCTAATTACCCTAGAGCTAAAAGACCCCATTTACGGGTTTGAATTCTTGTCGTCCTAAGCAACCTTATCTTAAGTGCTTTCATTTTATTCCCCAAAATATTTAGTCCGAATTGTCTTTTGCACGGTGCAACGTATAGCTGCCAGATCCCTGACTTGTAAACCTGGAGTACTGTGCATTTAATTCTGTGAGCAACGCAGGAAAATCTGTTTCACGCCTTCTTGGGCTTGATGGGGGAGCTGGGAAGTGACAACAGGAAATTGGATACGGGAAAGAAAAGGGGGAGCCCTGGGCATGGTTGTCTTGATCACTATCAGGAAGGCCATATTACTGAAAATGATCTCCATGATCTTTATGCCAAATGGTCTAAAATTCATCCCTTAGAAATTTCTTCCTGTGTATTATTGTACACGTTATTTCAAAACACAAGCCATGTGGGACAAGTGACCTAGTTTCATTCCATATGAATAACTCTATACTGGACAGCAGACCGGACTTGAGGATATAAAGAGGGGGACGCTGGTCCCTGCCTTCACAGAGCTGCATCTCACTGTTATCAGCCCTTCACACTTTAATGTGAATGAATTTATCACATAAATGTCTTCTGCGAGGGCTTGACGAGAACAAAGTCACATCATAGATTTAAGGAAATGGAAACCTAGAGATAGTAACTTTTACCATTTTCTATTTAGTGATTTTAGAGTGGAGCCCGGTTTTCCCACATAAACTGCTGAGAAGTCTCTGGATTTTTATCTTTCACGGAAATACGAGAAAACAGAAGAGTTATTTGATGCTTATTAATGATAAGAACTCTAAAGTTAATCATTTCCCCTCTATTTTCCCTACCAAACAAATTTTAAATCTTAATTTTTGTCTCCTCTGCTAAAGCACCCTAGAGGGCAAGATACTATGTCTTAGTCGTAAATGCACTTATATAAGCCACTGTCCTCTCTCCTCTCCCCTCCACAAATTCCATCTGTTCTCCACATTGCAACCAACTGATCTTTTCAAAATGCAAACCTTAGCATCCCCTGTAGGCCTGGGAATCAAATCTCAAATCCCTAAACACAGCCCCAAAGCCCCCATCTCCAGTCCCATCTCCAGTTACGCCCACTCCCTCTGCCTGGAAGCTGACTTAGTGGGGACCCCGATGCAAGACTTGATCCTGAGACTCTGGGATCATAACCTGAGCCGAAGGCAGATGCTTAACTGACTGAACCACCCAGGGGCTCCTGTGCTTAATATTTTAATAGAATTTTTTATACACACACACACACACACACACACACACACACACGCACACGCATTATCTAGTACACACAACATTCTTTCCTCGGACCACATTAAGCATGGATGACTGGATATTTGCACCAGGACACCCTAGCCATCGCCAGCTTCCTGTTGGCATTTTACCTTCACTAAAAGACAGAAAACCACTTGAAACACATTTAACAAGTGACGCCGTGAGCCACCTGGTCATCATAAAACAAAAAGTTGCTTAAGTATGTAGTTTTGCCTCATACCAGTCTCTTATCTGACTATTCCTAGAACCAGAAAGTAGGGGGACTGAAAATCCATCGCTTTCACATATACCATCGTCGTGTGAATTCATCTGGGAGACCCTTGTGACATCCATTTCTCCCTTTTCATTCCAGTCTTCAGTAGAAGTGGGTGTCCTGCCGGATATTCCTACAGAACAGCTGCAAGGCTGGAGCGGTCCTGCTTCCGCAGTGTCCCTGCGGGCTGGGGGCTGGGACCCGGCGCAGTCAGATTAAGCTTCCCCTCGCCTGCCTCCCGTGTCTGGCCTGTCAGATATAGGCAGTTTTATTTTTCATCACTTGCTTCTCGTGTTTTCTTTTCATCCCTTTGGAATAAACAGTCTTCTCTGTCGACCCATGTGGCTACTACTGTGTATTTCATCCCTCTCCTAGAGACCTGCTTGGTCCACTTAGAGAGGGAACTCAAATAATTAATAAGCCCCACTGCCTGAATTGTGCCCCCAGCACTGATGCTTCTGAAAGGCACCGAAAACGAGCAAAACCGAACCGTCTAGAAGTATGTCGACTTCGCAGCAGGCCCTAAAACGACCCTCCCTGCCCCGCAGGAAGCTGCTACTAGTAATGAGGGACTGGAATTGTTTCAGATCTGCTCTGGGCTTCATTCGTAATTGAACGTAAAAATTCAGAAATTGCTAGAATTAAATACACCGGGTTTAAGGAGCCTTGGCTTACAACCTAAACAGCGTGGGGAGTCTCTCCACCTCACCGGCCTTTGCTCGGGGATTGGTCTCCCCACGTGGGTCCTCGTTCAACTCCAAAAGGGCCTTTGCTGATGTCACGGTCCCTCAGGCAGGAAAGGCTCGGGAGAATTCTCCCGTGAGGGAAGCAGTGGTGAGCTTCAGCCTGATTAATGGAGGACCAGGCACTTGCCCTTGGCGGCTTCCTTGAGGCCACGCTGTTCGCTGCCCAAGAGCTACTGTTCTTTCATTTTCCCCACCAGCCGGCAGGCACAGACTCCACATCCTTCCTGCCTTTTCCAGCCAGCCCGAAGAGGCCTCCCTGACTTCCGACTGAGGAGCCAAAGTGCCTGGTTCCCTCCCCAAGGCAAGCCTGACCGGGAAGACCCGGGAGCCGGGACATTGCCCAAATCGGAGGGTCTTCAGTCAGTAATGAAACCCTGAAGCCCAAGTGCAGAAAAGTTATGTCCTTTTCTCAAAAAATTGTAAGGAAAAAGATGAATAAATTTGACTTTGTACAAGTTTAAAACTTCTACACGACTCCACTAAGCATTGTAATAAATAACCGGAAATAAAGTGGTCACAATTCAGTCAGGTGTGGAATGGAGATGTCCCAAGTGATAGGGGACATGCCCAGATTCCCTGAAGCCCAGGGACTGGAAAGCTGGTGGAGGAGTGACAGTGACCTTAGGAACCCACCTCAAGTACTGGGGCCAGCCACACGGGGAATGGAAAGTGCAGGGGAGGAGCTCGTGACTCTCGGACCCATCCACCCATGGCCAGGGACAAATGCTGGCGCCAGAGGACAGCCACCACCTTCAGCCCTCACTGAAGTTCTGTATCAGTCAGCTCAGGCTGTGTAACGAAGTACCACAGACCTGGCGGCTGAAACAACAGAAATTTATTTTCTCACAGTTCTGGGGGCTGGAGTTCCAAAATCAAGGTGTGAACACTGTTGTTTCCTTCTGAAAGCGTGAGGGAAGGATCTGTTCCGACTGCTCTCCTTGGGCTGTAGACGGCTGTCTTCTCCCTGTGTCTGTATCCAAATTTCCTCTTCTTGTAAGGACACCAGTCCCATTGGATTAGGGTCCATTCTAATGACTTCATTCTAACTTAATGTACTCCTTAAAGACCCGATCTGGCAAATACAGTCCCATTTGAGGTATTGAGGATGAGGGCTTCAACACAGGAATTTTAGGGGAGACACAATGCAGCCCATAAAATCTCCTACTAAAAACTTTACCACTCAGTCTTTTGAAAAGTCATGTTCCTTGGAATGCAGTCTTTAATTTTATAGAGAAAATTGTACCTCATTTGTATTTTGATGAAATGCTGTAGAGTAATTTTGCCTTTTTTATTCTCAGGATTATTACATTTCAGTCCTCTGTGATGGAAAAAGACTATCTAGAAGTTCAAAAGTGTTTTCCAGTGTCTTTTAAGAGCATTTCAACTCCACTTCTTGGCCATCCTGTGAGATTAGAATTGACACATTTCCAGAAGTTTCTGTTTTGTTTACTTTAGGGTCTTCCAGCAGCATCAAGAAAAGATGGCATTCTTCTCAGTGCCTCTTATAAATCATGGCGTCCAGAACTGAACACTGTATCCCCCAGTAGGACCTGCCAGCCTTGCGTGCAGGGGCGTTTTGTAGTCTTCTTTCCACGCTCTGTTGTTCTTTCAATCACATCAGCTTTGGGCCACCATATCAATCTGTTGAATGTTCCTGCTCATTGTCATCCAGAACCTGTAAGGCTTTTTCGTGTGTGCCGCTGTCACTCCTGGGCCCCCATTCTAGCACCTTCTGCAGAGGCACGTGTGTGTACATGTGCATGTATGCCTCAGTGTGCGAGCATGAGTGCATGAACACACCAGTGTTGGTGCGTGTATCTTAAACCACCACACAGATTGTTGACTCTATCTTCATCATAGGTTATTTTGTCACCTTCGTTTCGCCATCCAACCTCTCGTGAACGTCTCAGACCCTCATTCTGTTGGTCATCGCCTGGGCAGTCACGCCCTCCATGCCTGTACTTGGGTCAGTAATGAACATGTTAAATAGGAAAGGGTCAAGGGCAGATCTTTGAGAGGCAGCACATCAGAGGGCTCTGTCTGGCTTGACACGGCCCATTAAAGAGTCCTCTGGGTTTGCTTGCTCAGCCATTTAGGAACCTGATGAAGCCCCCAGTAGCCTACCCTTTCCCAGGGTATTCACACAGACATTTGAGAGGCTATTTGACTATTCTATCTAAACCCAAATAATAATAGTAATTTGTTTACAGCTTCCCCCAAATCGACAAAACTAACACGTTTTGCGGTGGGGGAGGGGAAGTGAAGAATTCTTCCTTTTAATTTGTTCATTGTTAATATATGCCAGCTCTCAGTTGTCAGAGGTGACCCTTTTACGCAGTTGCAGATCACTTATTTAATACATATGCAGCAAATTTTGTAGGAGAGCAAATTCAATTTCTCCAGTCTAGAGTTGTCAAAGACCACCTTCTTCCCTCTTTTGAAAATTTTTACATTTTCTCAATTTCACACCCATTCTCCTAGGCACATTCAGAAACTATAGGGCAAGTGTTGTTCAAATCAGCTTTGAACTATTGTCACCTAAGAACTCCCCAAAAGGGGGATAAAGGACTTCAGGAGAAATCTGCCCCACCCCAGGAATAAAGATGAAACAGACAGACCCTGTACCAAACTGCAAGCTTTTAGCGGTGATACTTATTTCCCTCACATGCCACGTTCTTGAGAATTTTCTGCCAAAGCCAAAATGTTTGAGTAAAACAGTCATTCGACAAGAGAGAGGAAAGGAGAAACTCTAAGTACTTCAGGGTTGTACCACTGAATCGAGTACTTAATCCACAACTTATCGTGGCACTCTTTCTTTCCTGCATGTTTGATTTGGCCAGATGAAATTCTAAGTTCCTTGAGGGTGGGGGTCATATCAGATCTTTCCTTTGGAGCCTCCACCGTGACTAGCAAAGCACGAGACTTACAGATGTTTGATATATACTAGTGTGTCTGGACTTGAAAGGAACAATCAATGAGAGCCAAGAAGAAACTGGAGTAAAATCAAAATTACGTTTTTCCTAAGTGAGATGTATCGTAGGAACCTGTATCTTTTCTTTCTTTGCAGCTTGGGCATCATCATGGAGGTGGTCACAGGCAGAGCAGAACCCGTGCTTGCAGAACGGAACACAAGTGTAGACATTCATGTTTGTTGAGTGATGAGTGGCTGTCAGAGATCTAAATCTGAGGTTGAAGTTGCATCAGAGTCCCCTGGACTTGTGAAGACACAGATTGCTGGGCCCCGCCCAGAGTTTTCAATCAGTTGGCCTGTGATGGGGCCTAAGAGTCTGACTTCCAACAAGTCCGTAGGTGATGCTGATGCTGTCGGATGGGGGACACCGCTCTTGCTCATGTGCTGTTATAACACAGACACCGCCTTTACTATTAACACTGCTTTATGTCTCAGTTCCTCTGCTTGGATATTTTATATGGATGTGTAGAAACACCTCACATTCTCTGATTATAATTGTTTTTATCCTTCGTCTTTTCCCAATATTCTCATCCCTGCGGCTTTTGGAAGGTGCAAATGAGTTGATTTTGTGGACCGAGTTGATTGGGTGGATGGTGCTCTGGACGTCAGACTGATTTCCGTTCCTTCAGCAAATGTGGGAGCCAAAGGTTGCTATCAGCTAAGTCTAATGTGGCAATGTGCGTGGCACACCCAGCCACGGCCCAGCCCACCAAGCTGCAGCCTTAGGAATATCCATGGGGATGCCGTGCCTGGGTGACTCAGTCAGTTAAGCGTCTGCCTTCAGCTCAGGTCATGATCCCAGAGTCCTGGGATTGAGCCCCACATCAGGCTCCCTGCTCAGAGGGGAACCTGCTTCTCCCTCTTCTCCCACCCCTGCTCATGCTGTCTCTCAAATAAATAAATGAAATCTTTAAAAAAAAAAAAAAAAAAAAAAAAAGGAATACCCATGTGGCCTGTCTATTCACAGAAAAGAAAAAGAGGGAGGGAGAGAAGACTGTACATAGATCCTAAGAAGTAGTCTCATCGATTCTTCTCAGAGGAAAAAAGTAGTTAGGAACTCTAATTTATGAAAGACCACCAAATCAGAACTTTATGATCTCCTACATGCAGCACTTCCCACCTCCCACTTCAATACACTTCATCCCAAATAAGGTATCAGATGAGTTCACCAAGCCACAGTCTTGATAATGTCACCCTCTTGCACCAACAGCTTTCAGGGATACTAATCTCATCTCAAATGGGATTAAGCATTTCTAAAACTAAAAGCAAAGAAAAAGCTCTGTTAAGGGAAATCTTCAAAAATTTGATATACAAAAATGTAAAAGATTTTATATTAAAAAACAAAAATGAAAAAAATAAATAACAGAAAAAAGAGTTGAGACATATATGATGGAAGTACCTTTAATATATAAAGATTTTACAAATCAATAATGAGAGGATGACTGTATTACAGGGAAAAAATGGGCAAGGACACAAAAGAAAAATGTACAGACCACAAAAAGTTTTTTAATTAAAAATTTTTTATTTTTTTATTCACGTATAGTTGCACACAACGCTACATTAGTTTCAGGAGTACAACATACTGTGTCAGTAGTATATATACACAATGGAATATTAGTCAGCCATAAAAAAGAATGAAATCTTGCCATTCACAACACCATGGATGGACCTAGAGGGTATAATAATGTTAAGTGAAGCAAGTCAGAGAAAGATAAATACCAATTATTTCATTTATATGTGGAATCTGTAAAACAATACACATGAATAAACAGAAATCGTCTTGAGAGACCTTTTTAGAATTCAAATCAGTATTTCTTGAGCCAACATCTGGTAGGTGTCTTGGAATGCTGAACAATCCAATCACCTCACAAGTCTCTGTGTTAAACATATGTGTATCACAGGATCTCTCCAAAATTCTGATCCCAAATCAGAGCCAAGAGATTTAGTAAAACAAAGCCAAGTGAAAAAGGGAGCAAAGAAATCAAGGCATAATCGTAATCTCATTCCTGAGCGAAACAACCTGTAGATAGGGTCCCCTGACACCAGAAATGAAAACCATCCCCTCAGATGTAGACAGAAGTCCCCCTCCAAAGGTGAACATAAAAATGATGCTCCCTACAAGCTGAAAACTGACACAAATGTATGCTTTTCTATTTGGAAAAGAAGTCCCTTGGTTTGGGGTATTCTGCAGAAAATTCTCAATTCCTAGACAGTTTCACTAGAATTCAGTCAGATACTTAGATTAGGTAGTGACTCCCAGATGAAGCCTAGGGCTAAAATTCCTGAGACAGGGATTACTATGGATGCCAGAATTCATTCTAGAAAGTGGAATTACACAGACTATCATTTAGCTCAGAGGGTTTCAGTTCAGTAAAGTATGTTTAAAAAAAAAAAAAAGGCAAGATTTATACCTTCAGGCCCATTCTTGCCCAAGTTCACAGCCTAAATTTTTTTTAAAAGAAACCTTTTCTTCGACCATGTATAATATACCAATTCACAAGTTAGCATGTTTGACTCCAAAAATCAATAGAAGTCTTACAGGCCAAAATAATAATTACCATTGTTGAGTGTTCAGTGCTAAGATAAACTCCATAGACACATGATTTCCTCTGTAACTTTATTAAGAAGGTATTCCTCCCCCATGTTACTCTTGATGAAGCTAATGCTTAATGAGATCAAGTAACTTGTCCAAGGCCATACCATTAGCAATCATAGTGTCACTGATTTTGTACTTCTTACTCTATAATCAAAGACAACTCTTATCTAGTTGTTTTTCAGAATGCGTTTAACTCAAAAGTGCCTTTCTTATAACTCGTAATGGGTAACAGAAATCAGAATGGCACTCTCACGTTATATTGAGTTTATTAACGTGGGACCGGTATGAATGGGGTTGGTCGCCAGTGGTCATGCCATAGTCAGAATGTCTATACAGGTGTGCAGGCAGGGTTGGTGGCTTTATTCGTAGTTATCGTCATCGACGCAGGTGTGTGGAGATTTTCAGACATCATAGTTACATGTGGGGACTTCTCTAGAAGTTTTTTCCCTGCTATGCAATTCCAATGAGAATATACAAGTACAGCCTGAAGGGGGAAAGCTGGCTTAGATCAGCAATATTGTACCTCTCATCTCAGAAAATGTCAGATGGTAAACAGGTCTTAGCTAATGTTCTCCACCGTGCTAAGAACATCCCGAAGTATGATTCCTTAAATTGTCATCCATGTGACTTTCACCAAATATTTATAAAAGAAAAGAGAAATGAGCCAAATTTACTCCTAGAAAGATTCAGTGGATAGTTTCCTTTGTTGGAGCAGAATGGTAAATTCTTGAACCATTCTGGAATAGGACTCAATTTCCTTTCCTTTAAGAGTAACGCTCATCACTGCTTCTTTCTCTTTTCTCTCTCTCTCTTTTTTTTTTCTTTTATCTGTGCTTGCTTACCAGTAGGGACAGGCACTATCTTTGCAAATTCAGTCCATGAAATCTTATATACGTCAACAATCTTGAAAATTTCTGGGCATCTAACAAATAGAAACCAGGTTCACAAATCAAGACAGCCCAACCCATTAGATCAACCAAAACAGCCAGCCAGTCAGTAGCCCATACATTAGCATTGTTGAAAATAGAGTCACCCTTGCTCATAAAAGCAGCTTTTATTGATGAGCTTGAGACTTTGACCTTCGAACAGCAGTGGTGGCATAAGACCACAAAGGAATAATAGCTCTCATTTGTTGAGGACCTACTGGTATCCAGACACTTGCCCACAGCACTGGATTTACTCTTGTTAACATCCTTGCAGGTAGGTATCATTAAGCTGGTTTTATGGATAAGGAAACCGAGGTTCAGAGACATCAAGTAACATAACCAGGATCACTTCGTAAGTGTTAGAGACTTAAACCCAGGTCTCCAAAATCCGTGGCCCCCCCATGCCACTGCCCTACCACTATTATATCACTACGGAGATGCCCGCTGAGACTCTTCTGTGTGATTCTACTTTCTAGAATGTGTTATTACATTCTGGCATCTGGTGTAATCATTGCCTCAGGGTTTTTAGCTCCAGGCTCATTTTGGGGGCATTACCTAATCTTAATAGTTAGCTAAACTCAGAAAAACTAGCCAGGATTTTAGAGATTTCTACGGAACACCAAAAGCCTGAGGGCTGTCATCCCAAAGAGAAAGGAATGCTATTTGTGTATGTTCTCAGAGTACATGGAGCATCATTTGTTCATGTCAATCCTTGGATTGGGGACTACTGTCCAAACCAACTTCTGTTGGTTTCTAATTCCTGTGTCGGAGGGCTCTGTTTATTGGTTGCTTCCGTCAGTATTGGGATTTAGATTGTTTCTGGATTTCTTTGCTCCTGTTTTTAATTGGCTTTGACATCACAAACTTTCAGCTCTGAATTGAGGTCAGGACTTTGGAGGATCCATTGGAAGGGGTGTAAAAGGAGTCATTCATGAAGGAGGTGTTCAAGGGCATTTCATTATTCAGATGTCCAAGAGAACCACCAAATGTTGGCTTAAGAGATGTTGATTTGAATTCTAAAAAGCTCTCAAAGGACTGTTTTTGCAGTTACGATTATACAGTTTAAATAATTTACAGCCAACCACCACTTTAAAAAGCAGACATCTTTTTGCTAGGTCAGTATTTAACAAATCAGAGTATTCTTTCTTCAGAGGCAGGTCTAGGGTTGTAGAGCCTGAAGCTTATATAATTTGGGGAAGCCTTCCTTAAAGAAAAGAATATATAATTAAGAATACAAAGTTATGTATTAGAGTTCATAGTTTTTTAGAATGGGGAAAGAAATCACAAGTGTAAAAGTTGGAACAGGCCACAAATATCACAAAACCCACAAGTGTAATCTATCACACTCTATAATATCACCTACATTTTTTGGTTAATATCTTTTGATCACCTCTTCAAATGACAGAAATTTTATAATATCAGTTTCTGTGGTGATTATTGAAAGATAATTCAAGGTTTCCTCAGTCTTGAGTAATCTTTAAAAAAATGATTGAGGGGCACCTGGGTAGCTCAGTCGTTAAGCGTCTGCCTTTGGCTCAGGTCATGGTCCCAGGGTCCTGGGATCGAGCCCTGCATTGGGCTCCCTGCTTGACAGGAAGCCTGCTTCTCCCTCTCCCACTCCCCCTGCTTGTGTTACCTTTCTCACTGTGTCTCTCTCTGTCAAATAAATAAAATCTTTAAAAAAATGATTGATATTTCAGAAAGATAACTTAGACCTTCATTTGTTATTGGTAATGTGAAGTTTTAGGATTGTTGTCAAATTTGAGAAAAATCTCTATGGAGTCACTTTCACTATGAGAGTTGTGACATTTAGAAGAATTTTTCACGGACTAACTTCTGCCTTTGCAGATTGCATTCGTTGCCTCCAATGTCCGCAGACCTCCAGTGCCAGGCGCCATTGGACAAGTTCCTACGTCATGCATATCACAAGGCAGGTGTTAGGAATATCGCTCAAAGCACTTCCTACTCCAAGACATCCAGCAGTAGCTTAACTATTCGTAGAAGGGAACTGCAGACCACATAGAGACATCCCATTAAGCCAATACTAAGAATAGTCCCAACTCAACTTCCCCACAAATGCCCATAACCACCCTAAGGTGGGGGATGGGACAGGGATCCAGTGGAAAGACTCAGCAGATGTTGCCAGTTGTAAAGTATCTCAGTAAAGCATGTCCTCAGGTGGACATTCCCCAGGGGCTTTGAAGGTTCTAGCGAAAGGCCTGGGGCTTAGGCTTCATTAGTTTCACAGGAAGAGTGAGATTTTCGGGGTGTCCCTACAAGCTTTTGATTCAGAACCTGCCCCAAGTAGAGTCTGGATTGTAGACATGAATGAGAAGGTAGCCCGTGTTTCTCTGTAAAAATAACCTGATAGTTCCAAATGGCCTATCAGAACACTTTCCTCAGAAACAGTAAGACTTTGGATTCCTTTGCTCCCCCAACCAGGCAGAAGCAGAACGTCATCTGGCCCCAAACTACTATGGTAGTGCCCAAGGGGAGCACTTCTGGCTCTGCCAAACCAGGACTAAGGCCTGAGGGAGGACGTACCACAGGCCCGGGTACCCCAGCGCATCCCAGAAAACAGTCTGGCTGCCCATCACCTACTCATTTCCTTCTCCTGTGGGCCCCAGGAGCTGACACCCCGTTTCCCTACTGCCCCTCATTATGTCAGCACAGGGCTGTGATGGCTGTTTTGGAAGCTGTCCCACAGCTTCTGCCCTTGTGTCCTGTGACTAAAACATCCCCCCCCCAACACACACACATACACACACATGTTACCTTTATGAGGTTTTCCTAATAGGACATTACTGCAGGCAAATAGCCACTGAAAGGCCCCTTCCATGTCTCCCATCTTCCTATTTGTTTTCTGCTAGGTAGATAAAAACGAGGCACACCTGGTTATAGATAACAAAGCAGAGGGCCCAGAATAGAGACAGAACTGGAAAAAGAGTCCACTGCATTTCAGGAAAATCAGGACCTGGAGAAGATCTAAGGAATTTTCTCTCAACAACAACCCAGGGCCCTCCATGAGTGAGACCGAGGTACAAAGGATCCTGCCTCCCTGTGTCCACGCTGGGGAGGACCGAGGTGGAGGGAGCAATCTTCGCTCTCTGCCCCACACTCTTCCTCCCCCAGCCCTCTATCCCCGCCTAGCAAGGGAGGCAGAAGAGGGTGAGAAAGTTCCGGGGAGAAACAATGGAATGAAGATGGTGCAGGGAACCCCAACAGAGCTGGCCGCTGGCTGGGACAGCCCATCCCCGTGGCTATCGGTGAAGAGAACACAGGTAAAAAAGATTACCTAGCTATAGATATGCCACACTTTTTAAAAAAAATTTTCCTCCGGTTTGCAAACTGAAGGACGTTTAAAGAAAACTGAAGGGCTAGTATAATGTCAAGGTTAACATTTTAATTGCATAAAACACCAAGAAAGCCTATGCTTGTCATTTTTACAAGGTTACCTTTCCTGTACAATGGAGGCTTTTATCCACCAACTATATGCGAGTTGGTGCCATGACACAGAACGTGACTTACATAAGTGGAAGAGTTCACACTCTTTTTCTCCATATAGCTCCTCCAGAAGGTGCCATCAAGTAGCTAAAGTAGCTAAATTGTGGCCTTTTAAACCTTTCCTCACAGATAAGAAATGCACATATGTGTGTCATTTTGTAGTTTTGAATGCACGGGGCCTAATTCTCCTGTAGTATGTCTGGCCCCTCCGTGCCCAGAGCCCCATCAGCTTCAAAGAGGGGTTTGCAGGTGGAATGGTAGATAAGCCGTGGAGAATATAGCTCTTTGGGATGATGTGATCACATAACAAAAGGCTTCTGTAACCCTGCAAGAAGCCAAAGTTAAGGTTACTGTTGGAGCCTTAACTCTGAATTCCCTGAATCTAGGGCAGTCCAGAGGATATAGCCCCACCATGCAATCCTTCACAGTGTTTTACAATGAGCGGCGGAAGAAAAGGGAAAAAAAAATCTTGTAAAGGATGGGAAGCCTTTCAGATCTGTGCATTGGATCTAATTTTTTTTTTTGAAAAGTAACTCTGCGAGGTGGAAAAGTAGCTGAAGTAAGTTTCAACACGTTAGGAAAATGACACTTAGGAAATTACAGCTTTATGTATAAGGTACAGAAAGGATGAGGGTCCTTATTGGTTTATACACAAATGTCTGTTTACGTTTTCATCTCATAAGACTCAGGAAGACACAGGAGGTTGTCATCCATGAGCACGGACTTATTTATAAAAGACCCTCATTCCTATAACCAGACTTGAGATAGAAATCCAAATCCTCAAGGGTTGATGAAAAACACCTGTCATTGCCTTAACTATCAACATGAAAATGTGGTCCCCTTAAACCAAGACGGATTCTTTTTAAAACGAAGTTTATACTTTGTGGCTTGTACTTTGTGATGCTGAAGGATGGTCTTCAATTCCTCGTGGACAGCACACCAGTTTTGTTCACCCAACCAGGAGGAAGGCAGCACTACTCTCGTCACCCAGAGCCGAAATCATGGGCTCGGCTGAATGAAGACAAGAGCGAAAACACACAAGCCAAGAGCCACCAACAAGAGAGCCCTGGTGGAAATCCACCTGCCCCCCTGCCTCGGCCACGGGCCCCCACCATCCTCTGCCTTTTCCACCTTCTGTTCAAGAGCGGAGCAAGGATTGCTGCCTGGGAAGAGAGAGTGGAGACAGGAAGCAGAGAGATGGACACCTGCAGTGGACCCGCTTGGTTTCCAGTGGAAGGGACCTCCATCTGAACTAGGGAACGATCAGGAGGATCAACCTCCAGGGAAGCAGGCTGCATCTGTGTTTGGAGAGAGCCATTGTGGTGTGTGGTTTTTAATGAGATCTCAAGAAAAGAGAGTAGGGAGTGGATTATCACCCAGGGTCTGCCCAAGGTTCCCATTGACCTCTTTCCCCTCCCCACTCCCTGAAGCAATGAAGAGCCTCAGCCCTCAACGGCAGCTCTTTGCTGAAGAGAAGAATCAAGGAGAGAATCCACTCCTACTAAGCAGGAGAAAAGAGTGGCCAGATGGGGTGCATGCTATAAATGTAAAAAGCAGCTTGGGTACTTATTTTTAAAAATACGTAAAATCAAATCAGTCTTCCGCTCAAAACCTTCTAATGGTTAACCATGTCACTCCTAGTCGCCTTATCTTGCTTCGGATTTTTTCTATAACACCACCTTTTCACACATATGAAATGTACCTACTTATTATGCTTGGTAACCTTCTGTTCCTCTCCACTAGAATGTAAGCTCCCCAAGGGCAGAGATTTTTGTCTGGTTTTATTCCTGATTTTTCTTTAGTACCTAAACTAGTAGCTAGCACTTGCTAGGTGCTCAATAAATATTGTTGAACTCATTAATTAGTTATCCATGGATAACATTACAGCATTAAACAAGACAGAAGTAATTCAGTGATGCAGCTATGTGGGTGTAGGTATAAAAATATAGAGGGAAGTGGCTATGGTGGTAGAAAAAGCCACATGTAAAGGCAGCTAGATAGAGATACATAGGGCCACCTGGGTGGCTCCGTCGGTTAAGCATCTGCCCTTGGCTCAGGTCATGATCCCAGGGTCCTGGGATCGAACCCCGAATCGGGCTCCCTACTCAGTGGGGATCCTGCTTCTCCTTCTCCCACTGCCCTCCTGCTCATACTCTCTCTCTCACTCTCTCTCTATCTCAAATAAATAAATAAATAAAATCTTTTAAAAAAAGAGAGAGATACATATGGGTAGATGTAAATAAAGGAGCACGGTATGCAAAAGCTAGATGAAGAATTTATCCTGGAAGAACTAAAATTTTTTAAAAACAGAAAAAAGTCCTCTCTAAAGGAAATGAAAGAGAACATGAAATTAATGAAGCAAGACCTCAAAGAGGTGATGGTGACATTGAATTAAATTTATAAGGAATTTAGGAGCTACCCAAACATGAAATGAATCAGAATAATACCACTTAAAAATAGATGAATAGACCAGAGACATCAATGAACAGAATACACAAAGAGCTGGTGGTAACACTGAAAGAAATTTATAAAGAAAGAATAGAGGAGCTACCAAAATACAACATGAATTATCAGAAACATCAATGAACAGAATATACATAGCTGGAAAACGGAATAGCACTGTATCTTTATGCAGTGAAAAGAAAAGAATCATAGATTAAATCGACCAGAGGGGGAAAAAGATATGGAGAATAGACAATGATGATCCAACATAATATAATTGATTTTCCAAAGAAAAAGAAAGATGTAATAGAAAAAATATCTGGACATGAAGGAAGGACGGAATCAGCATGAAAAACATGTTTGGGGGAAATCAATTAATGCAGAACACTTGCTATAAGGCATATTTTTGATACCACTACTGAACTTAAAGGTTAATTATTCAAACACATAGGCATCAAAAGGAACTTATCTAGAAAGGGTAACTAGTAAGCTGGTCTCCAGCTTCTCTGTGGGAATTGAGTATTTCAGAAGATGATGGGGCCAAGTCAATCAAGCTTTGAGAGAAAAATGGCCTACGCATTTTATCCCAAGCCAAGCAATCACCCAGCATTAAAATCACTACTGTGTAAGAACCCAAGGAAGATGGCTCTAGTGAACACCAACTCAGCAAGGAGGTAGATAGAGAACCCCCCGGCTCATAGTAAAAACCAAAGTTCTTACAATAGTTTACAAGTTCCCACACCTCCTGCTTTCCTTAATGTTTCTAACTTCGTTCCCCACTCCCTTCCTTCTTGCCCCACGTACCCCAGCCTCACTCACCTGCTGGCCAATCCCTAAACACATCAGCCACCCTGCTGGCCTTGCACCATGGTCCTCTGCTGGAGGGTTTTCACCACATATGTTGGAAGGTCTTGTTCTCTCACCTGTCTTGTGCCCCCCTTGTTATCCTCTCTAAAATTTCAATACCCACAGATACCCTCTTTTTCTCCTCTCTGCTTGATTTTTCTCCTTAGCTATTATCACTACCTAACAGACTCTACTTTTATGTATCTTGTTTCTTATCTCTCTCCGCCCCACTAGAATAGAAGTTCCCTAAGGACACAGATTTCTATCTGTTTTGTCTATCTCTTTATCCCTCGAACAGTCCTGAAGCATAGTGGTAATGCAGGTATTTATTGAACGAAGGAATAAATCCCCTTCCCAGCCATCCCCTTACAATTCTGAAACCAGAATGAACCCAGAAGGTGATGAGTCTGAGGAGTCTGAAACCCATGTCTTATTAGGACAATCTAATGAATACTTAGCCTTTGTGTTAATTGAGCCTAAATGTATCAGAAGGAACATCAAAAAAGTCTTATTTCACTTCTTTGGGACTGTTGTAAAAATAGTTTGAACATTTACAGAGAGGTAGATCTTCAGTTTTCCAAGAAAATCACCTTACGGTCAGAGCTGATGATAGAATTGGCCTCCCTGTCAATGAAGACTTAAAACAGAGGTTGGATGTTTCCTGAAAGGGACCCTGGGCAAGAAATTCCCACCATGTAAAGGAGTTCAGTCCAGCTCCTTTAGAGAGAGAGCCCCCAAGGTTTTCTCCTGCTCTGAGATTCTGTGACGCACGCGTGGTTCCGTTGTAGGTAATGGTGTTTTGCAGATGTTTACGTTTGGGGACTGGAACTGTACTCTCGACTGCAGGTGGCTGGGTGCTTCACCTGTTCCTACTGGCTGCCCATTGAATCACAGCACCTCCAGCGGGAAGGAGCCCTGCAGAGTTGGTTGCCTGGTCTTTCCTGAAGAGATTTACAATTCTGCAGTAATTCCAACAGGAGAAATCCATCTCCTGTAATGGAGTAAACAGGTCACCTCCAGCTTCTTTTGAAAATTGTAACTACATTAATATGACCTCCAGGCAATTCTTCCAAGCTAGACGTGGGCCCTGGCTGAAGCAAGATCCTACATTTCCTTGCAGTGACGATAAAAGACTTAGGAGAATGTGCTAAAGCTTCTAAACAGAGTTGAGCTGGTACCAGGCATTTCAGCGAGAGGGCACATTCGCGCTGGGTGTCAGAAGGAAGAGCATGGAACGAATGTTTTCGTTTGTCTGCATTTCAGTTTTGTTGTGCTCATTTTTCTAATAATTATACTGTGTGTGGCTAATGCTGTTTCTGAGTTGAATTGACAGGATGCAGCCTTCATGTTCATCGCCACAGTGAAAATTTTAAACTCGTATTGCTATATGAAAAAAACTTATTTGTACTGGAAAGTTGGAAGCTAAATTAATCATACTTTTATTTTATGGGATACATGAACTCAACTGTAGCAAAGACCGAGAGATTTGAAGCTCTGGGGGAAAAAAAAGAAAGAGAAGAATTATTCCCGATAGCTCTTTAGAAGTCCACCTCCTTAAGCCCCAGTGACACCTTGAAGTAGGCAACTTTGCAAAAGTCTCTTGGCCATGGAACCATGACAGTGATAACCTTCATAGAGGTGGTTTGGATGAAGCTTCAGGTGATCAAAATTAAAACATAACAAAACTCCAAACTTCTGTGGTCTTAAGTACAACACTTCACTGTTTCGCAGCATTTCCGTGACTGAGATTTATGGTACTGCCTATTTTAGTATCCTGTTTTTGGTCATAGAAAGAAAGGTTTGTGTTTCCAATTCATCGATGGGGGAGGAAGGGAGAAAAGCTATGTATAGGTTAGGACTTTTTTTTTTTTTTTAAGATTTTATTTATTTATTTGACAGAGAGAGGCACAGCGAGAGAGGGAACAGAAGCAGGGGGAGTGGGAGAGGGAGAAGCAGGCTTCCCGCCGAGCAGGGAGCCCGATGTGGGGCTCGATCCCAGGACCCTGAGATCATGACCTGAGCCGAAGGCAGACGCTTAACGACTGAGCCACCCAGGTGCCCCTAGGTTAGGACTTTTGAGGGAAGTTCGCTGTTCTAATTTTGTAAACCATCTGAGAGAACCTCTTTCTTTTGTAAATGTTTCCCTAGCAATTTACAATGCTAATTTTTCCAGGGAAGCATATGGACTCTAGTGTCCCAGCAAGAAGGATTTTCCTGGCCTGACTTGTGCCAGTTAAACACCAGGGGTTTTAATAAGAGTCATAGAAGAATGAGTGTGGCATATAATAAGTACTCAGTGAATGATCAGAAAACTTTTTGGCTGTGTTAGTTGGTGTTTTCAGGTCGATAACTCTGCACTGTTAGAAAAATTAAGTCCACTAGTTTAGGGACAATTTCCGTTCTCTATGTTCTGGCAGGCAGCCTTTCTGTACCGATGGCCCCTTACCATAGCTTCTGGAACAGTGTGGCCCTGCTCTTCTGGGGGGCTACCTTCCCTTTTTCACCCTGTCTCCCCTTCAAACACACCACCCGCCCTGCCACACACACTTATCTCACAGACCTCCTACTTCAGTCCCAGTTGGAGTCTCCAGCAGCAGGAACAGCAGGATAGTTCTGAGCTGGGGGCTTTACGTGTGTGGTATCATTTTTGCTTTCAGTCACTAATTTTCCTAAGACCTAAGATTCAGTAAGCCATTTGCCCAAAATTAATTACCCCATCCTTTTGATATACTTGTCCTATGGGGAAATCCTGCCAGTTAAGGTGGGAGATGTTGGTTGAGAGCAGACTAAAGTCCTCCTTGAATTCAAGTTCTATATAACAGTAATATTGGTAACAATGAGAGTAACAGCAATGAGAGTAGAAATAGCAGCAATAGTAACAATAGTAGTAACAGTAGTAATGACGGTAGTAGAAACCTCAGAAGGATTACGCCTCCTCCTCCTAACTATTGACACGGTTCAGTATTCAACTTGCCATCTCTTCAATGTTCCTGTTTTAAATGCTCACATAGTACCATTCAGGTCCCCAAGTCAGTGGATTTGAATTTATGTCATTGCCAAGGACCCCCTGAACACTAAAAAGGACATAGTTTTTGATTTCCATTTTTAACTAGAACACTAACAAAGCGATTGTGATCTTGTGCAGAGCTGCATTTGACATTCATCCCCACCAGATCCAGAGACTCAAATGAAAAGGTTTGACAGCAAAGTGTTCGGATCTCCAGTAATGAGGCTGAGGAAGACCTAAGAACAGAGCTTGCCCTGTGGCCCCTTTGAGCTCCTGGCCAGAGCCCAGTGGTTGTGTGTCAGGGAAGTGCAGGCAAATCAGGGCTGGGGGACCAGCGGTGGGAGAGAGGGGGCGTCACCAACAGTTCCTATATATGAGAAGTTCTTTGTGTCCTCTTCTATATGACTTGGGAGCACCTCAGTCGCTCTAGCACATGGTGCTCTGGGTACAGTATCATCTGAAAGACTTGCTTTCTTAATCATCTTCCTGAGTTTGCATCTGCATACTTTTGAAGTAGAAGTTTCTAAGACAAGGCAGCAGGTTCCTCTCTCCTCTGGCCCCACTTTGCTGTGGCTGGAGGAAGATGAAATGCCATGGCAATTATGAATTCCAGGAAAGAAATTTATCATATTAACTGCCTAATAATTAAAAAAAAGAAAAAACTTCACTAATGTGGATCTGAGTCTTTTCAAATATCTAATCTCTGCTTAAATACTTTCACTTGAAAAGCGAGGGACAAAACCAGAGAGGACCCGTGCAACCACAGCCCGAGATGGCAGAAGCTTCCCGGTGATGTGGGCTTGTCTCAGTCTGAGAGAGGGAAGAATCGAGAGCTCCCCTTCCTGCGAGGATAAGCAAGTCACTCTATTCCAGAGCAGGACTTTCTCTTTCTTTAATCCTTCTCCCTCTGCAGAAAGCCATCGTATAGGCTAAAAGGGAATAGGTCTCACTGAGATGTTTTCCCTGGCCTTGAATGTGTGGGAGGGGTGTTATTTCCTGGAGGACCCCCTAATTCAGGCGAAGGTAAAACTGACTCCCAGCTGGACTTAGAAATACGCGCCCGCACAACTGGCACTCACTGATGGTTTATGAAAGCCCGCACACGCCCAGAGAGAGCTGCGGGCCCTTCTAACGTGAACACCTCCTTCACTCACATTCCAGATCGCTTGGGAGCTGTCCTAGTGCCTGGAACACAGAAGGCCCTCGGAAAATATGTGTTGTCTGAACAAATGAAGATGTATACACAATTCAGTTTCTGTGCCAATGATATTTTTCAAGTTTAATAATTTATGGTCAAAAGCTAAGCGATAATAAATTACCGTGGGGATTTTTTTTTCACGTACTTGCATTATCTGAGATGAGGTAGTTCTTTAAGAAGACACTTTTGGAGGCCTTTCTAATTAGTTCACTCATTCAACCATGTGTTTGCCGGGATATTACCCACTAGACTTGAACTGCCCCGAGAATTCTAAGCAAATAAAAGTCTACCCTGGGTATAAGCAGTTATTGGTTCAAAATATATCCAAAGTATACAGATATACAAGTCTACCTTTTCTTCTGTGTGCACTTGGGTCAATCATATGAGGTCTCTGGGTCTCATTTTCCTTATTTCTCAAGGGTGAGGTTGGGTGTGATGAGTTCCAAGGACGCTGCGAGCTCTGATTCTCATACATTTGGCAGAATCCTGGCAGAGGAATCTTCAAATTAGAAGTCACTCTTTCTCTGTGGTTGACCTCTTAAAGACTTTGCCCTCTATTTCCCTCTCTTGTCAACCAGGATCATGACCTGAGCTGAAGGCAGATGCTTAACTCACTGAGCCACACAGGTGCCCCCAGTCTGTTAGATTTTGTAGGGTAAGAAACATCCCTGGGTATCTGAGCCTTCACAGGCACCCAGCACCGTGCCTAGAACCTAATGGGCACCCAGCCCTAGTGGAGGCCAGTGCTGCTCAAGGATGGACCACTTACTTCCTGTATCACAAGCGGCTAGTTCCTCAGCCCACTGGAGATCTACCTAACCAAAATCTGGGGAGCCTGGAATCAGCATTTTTACAAGCATCGTAGGTGATCCCTCTGCATCCCGAAAATTGACAGCTTCGGTCATAACACAGTCAATAAATATGTGTCCAATGCTGAATGCATGTTCCAAAGGAAGGGAAACTTACCCTTTCTCCCCAACAAAGGTTTTAGCCTCGCAAGGGCAACACCAGGGAGAAAAAGCACAGAAAAAGTACTAAGCGCTCAAACCAGCAGTTAGTAAGTGTGGCAAAGGAACCTATCTGCCCTCCCAGGAAAAAACAAACCAAGGTTGAAAACAAACCATAGGTTGAATGAGCAGGACTCGCTCAACGTCATGTTGACCCCTGCTGTCACTTTAAATTCATTGACTAGGACTGGTTCTTCCCCTGCCTCCAGATGACAACTCAGGGAGGTCCCACAGCTTCTCTGGCCACTCCTGAGTAATGTAAACACGACTTCACTTTATTTGCTTATTTATTTGTTTATTTATTTATTAATTTATTGAGAGAGCAGGAGCGTGCGAGAGAGCACGTGCGGAGGGGAAGGGGCAGGGGGAGAGGGAAAGAGAGAATCCGAAGCAGGCTCCCCACCGAGCAGGGGCCCTAGGCAGGACCCTGAGATCATGACCTGAGCCAAAACCAAGAGTCGGCCGCTTAACCTACTGAGCCGCTCCCCCCACACCCCAACACCACTTCACTTTAATAAGAACAATGTACAGATGCAGTAAGAGTCAACATTCTAGCTGTTCCCCACCTCAGGTTTTAGCTCCTCCACCCCTGACCACCCACAGGTTCTGAGCCCTGCAGAGGTGAGGAAAGCAGGGACACCTCCGTCAGCCAGCTTCATGCTCACTGGACTTGAGATATTTACAGTGGACTCTTTCTCTGAGGGGTGGTTTGTGGCTTTGGGACAACCTCCCAGTCCTGGCCTCTCGACTATAGATACTTTGATGAGGGTGATGCCCTACCTCTAAATGCTCCATGCTGAGATCTGTTTCACCCCTCCACAGAACTCTTTCAGACAGGATCTAAGATGGTCTACACCAGCGCTCCCTCAGGCACTTGGCCCACATCTGGCCCCTAGGAAATCTTTCTGCAAACCTGAGGAGCCACCCCCTAGAGCCGCCATCTTTCCTTTGCTTCCCCATCAGAGCAGCCAGTCAGCCTGTCTTCCACCTTTTGCATCTTCTGAGCTAAAGCCCTACACAAGTCCAATGTGTCTCCCCAGTGCCAAGATAAAAATAAGCCCTCCGGGTCATTCCGGGGAAGCCCCTCTTTCTTGACCTGAGGTGAAGGGTAAAGAGTCCCTACTCCCTACTCACAGAACACCAATACCTCTTTCCAAAAGTACTGTTTAAAATTACGTTCCTTTATGATGTAGATGAAGAGTTAAGAGACGTCCATCTCATCCTCGGACAGCCTTTTTAAAAATCTGCACCTTGGTCCAGGAATGTACTGTAGTGTCTGATATCTGCCATTACAGGATCACGTTAAGCCCCCCCTAACAGAATGAGACTGCACTGGAATATTTTATCATGCCTTTAGTAAAAGCTCAAAGAGTAACCTGCCATCAGATAGTCTTTGAGCTCACTCAGAATCAGTCTCCATGTGGCAGAGAGACCTTTAACTCTTCCCACCTGGGAGGTCCAGAGCACAAGCAAGGACTGTCAAGACCGGACCCAAGAGAATAAAACCATCAAAGGGGCTGGAATTCCCTCTACCACCTGCTGCTCAGCTTCCAAACTCCCAGTCTCTGTATGAAGACCTACCTCTCCGCATCAGTGGGCACCATCGGGGCCCCATGTTTCAGAGAAAGCCGGTGCCCTTCACCCTGATCTGTAGCCTGATTCCCCAGTAGTTCTTAGCCTTGGGTAGACATCTATGGGTGGGCTTCAGAGGCATCTGAAATCTCCTGAGAAGTTACATTAAATATAAACACGTCTATTAGGGAAGGGTATATATTTTTAACAGATTCTCAAGAGCGTTCGTGATCCAGGCTTAGCACAGCCTCGGAGTGTCAACATGGCCTCAACAAGGACAACAATGTTCTAATACAATACAGTCTGCCTGATAGCTATAGAGAACGTGCACACATCCCATAACCAGGATGGCATTGCAGCACACCTACTAAGCGCCAGGTAGGAGAAGAGGCTGCCCAGGAAGATGAGCTGGGTTTTGAAATAAGTATAGGGTCGTGTCAGAGAGAAATGAGGGAAAAGACCGTTTCAGAAAGCGGAACGAGCATGGGCAAAAGCCCAGACACAGGAGCCAAGTGTGTGTGGGAAGAGATACGCAAGCAGTTCAGTCGGACTGGAGGTCTCACGTAGGAGAATGGTGAGAACTAACACCAGAAAATGGGGCTGAGGCTAAGCGTGGGTGGTTTTAATGTGAAGGCTGAAAACTTATACTCATTTTGGAGGAGAAGGGAAGAGGTGAAAATGGTTAAACAAGGAGTATTAACCTATCACATTGTGTTGTGATTGACCATTTGCATGTCTTTTTTCCCCGGGTGGAATGTGAATGAACTGTGGGAAATCAGAGTCTAATTCATGTTTATACTTCCCTCGCACATGGTAGATGCTTAGTAACTTGTTAGAGTCAAGAGGGAAGATAGGGCAAAAGGAAGGAAGGAGGAAAGTGGGGGGAAAGAAGGAAGAAAGCAGAGGGAGAAGAAGAAGAAAGGAGGAACTGTACTTTCAAAATATATTTTTTATTATATATATTTTGTAGATGGTAGCTACACTTGTGGTCAGCATAGCATAAAGTGTAGAGGTGTCGAATCACTATGTTGTACACCTGAAACTAATGTAACATTGTATGTCAACTATACTTCAGTTTAAAAAGAAAAGGAGTGGGCGCCTGGGTAACTCAGTGGGTTAAGCATCTGCCTTGGGCTCAGGTCATAATCCCAGGGTTCCAGGATCAAGCCCCACATCAGCTCCCTGCTCAGTGGGGAGCCTGCTTCTCCTTTTTCCCTTGCTCCTCACCCTGCTCGTGCTCTCTCTCTCTGTGTCAAATAAATAAATAGAATCTTTTTTAAAAAGGCGGGGGGCACCTGGGTGGCTCAGTTGGTTAAGCATCTGCCTTCAGCTCAGGTCATGATCCCAAGGTCCTGGGATCGAGTCCTGCATCGGGCTCCCTGCTCAGTGGGGAGCCTGCTTCTCCCTCTCCCTCTACATGCTGCTCCCCCTGCTTGTGTGCTCTCTCTCTCTCTCTCTCTGTTAAATAAATAAATAAATAAATAAATCTTTTTTGAAAAAGAAAAGGAGCACTTACAATGTATAAACAATTGCTATGAAGGTGAAAATATATATATATATATGCATACACACACATACATATATAATAGAAAACAGAAGACCATTACATTGGTCCAGACAAGCAACCATGAGAGTAACTTACATTTATGAGATGCTGTGTTGCCATAAATTTCAAATTCTTATCTTCCTCTAAACAGCTTATCTATAACATGTTCAAGATTTGTATTTAATGTCTTAATTCATTATAAGTAGAAAGGATCTGTAAGTGTTGTTTTACCAATGTTGTTAGTGAATTTATGCTCATCAATCCCATACTTTTGCCCAGTTTCCCTGATGAACAGAACATGCATTTGCTGATGGTGAGGAGTAGAGTGTGGACATGGAGAGAGGAGACAGCAACTGACCCATGGGGCCCCCACATCTACTACATCTGTCCCTGCCCTTCTGCCACCCACTCCCTACTTAACCGGCCAATGCCATTGTTATGCCTGGCTGACTTGCACACATCCTGCTAGCTGGGACATACTAAAAACCTGACCTTCAACTCAAACCCTCTAATCCATATGCTCTTGATGTTTCTTCTCAGATTTGGTGGAATTTGTGTCAGTCCTGGGTTCTGATGACATTTTTCGCTCTTCTAAGATTATGATTTAATCTGTCCGTGGCAGACCCACCTGAAGCCCTTTACTGTTTTTCCAGATAACCTTTCAGAGCATTCTAAGCTTGTCATTTCCTCTTTGACCACATTTTATATATATATTTCATGTTGAATTTCTGTAGCACACCTTCAAATCTTGAATCCTTAAATGTTCTTTCACTTCCTTTATGAACATTCTAGTTCATAAACAAAATTATTCCGCAGAATTTTTAGGATGTGGCTCCAGATGCATCAGGATGGCTACTTTTGCCTGTATGGTTACCAAAAATGAACACAGGCATCAATACCCGTCAACAAAGTTGATTGTAGATCCTAGTCTTTTAGAAACCTCAACAATGAATCTCTTTAACCTCAAGAATTCTCCCATGGCATCTCTTTTCTTGTGAGCCAAGCCAGAGCAAGCACATGAAACAAGGTAAAAATAACAAGACAGGGGCGCCTGGGTGGCTCAGTCGGTTAAGCGTCTGCCTGCTCAGGTCATGATCTCAGGGTCCTGGGATTGAGCCTTGCATTGGGCTCCCTGCTTAGCGCGGAGTCTGCTTCTCCCTCTCCCTCTGCCTCTTTCCCCCACTTGTGCTCTCTCTCAAGTAAATAAATAAAATCTTAAAAAAAAAAGAACAAGATAAAGTGAACAAGTGGTAAATCAAGTTACGTTCCCCACAATGATCATTTCTCAATTATTTAGTGAATATCTACTATCTGCAAGTTGCTGAGAGGAAGCAGGAAGACTGAGAGGGAAAAAAAGACTTGACTGAAACATGGTTACCTTCTGTAGGAAGATATTTGGCAAAAGAGGCAACTGGGTGCCCATTATTCATTATAGTGAGAGGCACCACATGACTGTCCCCTTCCGGGAGTGTGGAGAAGAGCAATTCCTTCTGGTTGCCGCAGGGACCAGCACTGGCTAGCAGGACAGGTGTTACTTAGTTCCAGGTCCCACGCAGGAACAAGAGTCATGCTTTAAGATCTTCTGGATTTTTTTTTTCCCAAGAAAAATGGGCAGTGCATATCTTATTCAGGCTCTCCTGCTTTTTTAATCTTGTGAACCAATTCACACTTTTTTAAAGTCCTGTTTCCACACGCCGTGCTGAGCTCCGTACCACCACCTTCTCCCTCTGACCTAGACGTGAGTGTTCCCAGAAGGGGTTAAAATGAGTCTGGAAAGGAGGGCTGGAGCAAATGCAGTCCTTCTCGAATATGGATAGAGCACTCTGGTTTCATTCTCTGGACCGTGGGAACTCTCATGCAGTCTTTTTTTTCTATTAGCAATATAATCCTATCTGTGTTTTAGAAAGATAATTCAGGTGGCAGATGGGTGCTTGACACATGACTTGATAACATTTGTTGAATTAATGAATGAGACAGAGAACAGAGAAGGTAAGCCATTAGAGGCCAGTTAATTAGGCCCTTTCAATGATCCAGACAATAATGAGGGTAAGTTTAGGAAAACAAACATGGAAAGAAAGTAATAAACACAGTTACTATCTGAGAGGCAGACTGATGCCTTCATGGAGGTCATTAATTATCTTCACCAAATTTGTCTGGCTTTCCTCCTTGCTGGTAGTTGATGGGATGGCACTTCTGGTCTTGTGTTTTATTTAGCACTGCCACGCGTTGTGATGGCCAATGAGTTGCGATAGAAAGTGATGAAGTGACTTCCAAACTGGAGTATTTAATTCCCAGCCCCAAAACTCTCTTTCCTTCTGGCATCCTCTTGGCCGTGTTCAAGATAGTGACTGTTCCATCAGCTTGGACGCCGAAGTGACTGTGATGAGCTAAGACCCCCGCCAACTGACGATGACATGAAAAGAAATAAACTTTGTTGAGCTAACCCAGTGGGATTTTAGGGCTGTCTATTACCACACTATAACCTGATCTATCCTCCCTGATCACGTTTGTGTTTGCCTTTTGTGTCCATACTGCATTAACAAAGTAAAAATAACGCTGCTTTACCTCTCATAAACAAGATCAATCAGCCTGGCAGAAATCCACGAAATTTATTTGCAAAAACACTGGCGCCCTCATAGGTGATATGACCATCTTCCATTCCAACCTCATTAGTTTTCCAGCATCTATTGCTTTTTATGAATTTTCCAAAGATTCTTCTTTTAATGGCTCTTTTCTTCCAGTAGGGTTATCATTAATATAATTATTTCACTGAAACTATTAGTTTTCCTCTTTTTAACTTATTACATATGAAAGCTTAAAATGAACTATGCGAATTGAATGGCTAATTTGCACATCAATGCAACCTAACCAAATTAGCCATGAGGTGTAGTAATTATTCTACTAAAGAATTTTGATGCGGAGCGGAAAAAAGAAAATAAAAATGAGAATTACAAGAATATGATGTAATAGGAGTAACTTTTTTCCACACAATTAAAGTCCTTTTGTAACAGGTTTCTTTTCAATGAATCTGGAAGGGAATTGCAAATCTAGCAAAGGCATATTGTTAATTCCTATGTTTCGAAAGATAAAAATAGGTGTAGCTTAAGGAGAATATTATCACTTATTTTGCGAGCCAAGCAAAGCTAGAATATGCACGGTCCTAGAATCATGTCTGAGTTTAGATTTCTTCATCTGTAAAGTAAGAGGAAATATATGCTATCTCCTTTTCTCAAGAAATAAGCAAGAACCCATGAGGTAAGCACTATAAAGCCTTATTGACAACTTCGACTTTGTTGTATGGGAACAACATAGCATTACCTGCTTAAGGAGTTTGAAGTTCAGTCTCCATAAGGAAGGCTTGTAGTGATATGGGGTAAGTGAAAAAGAGGAGAACACAGTCAGATTCTTAAAAAGAACTCTCTTGCTATACATTCTAGTATCCACAGCCTTCTGAAGGAATCAGCCACCGCATCTTTGTCACTTAACTTTTTTTTAATCGGAACTGACAGATCACTGGAGAATAACTGTAGGGAATAATCCCCACAGTGGCAGAGGGGATGGATTAAATCAACCATGAAAATAAGCACTGGCCCATGTGTCTATAGCCTAAAAGAAATTTGAGTGAACATAGTGCTGTGTTTAAACCAGGCACCACATACTTTGAATCGCCTGTAATATTTTCTCCTGCAAATGTTCATTGGAAGGGAAAGGCAAAGAGAGGCTGCCGTTTTGAAGGCCAGTATACATTTTGCTTTGTCTGGTAAGTGTAGAGAATTATGTTATTATTTTCTTTTTTTTTTTTTTTTTTAAAGATTTTATTTATTTATTTGACAGAGAGAGAGAGAGAGAGAGCGAGAGCAGGAACACAAGCAGGGGAGTGGGAGAGGGAGAAGCAGGCTTCCTGCCGAGCAGGGAGCCCGATGTGGGACTCGATCCCAGGACACTGGGATCATGACCCGAGCCGAAGGCAGACGCTTAACGACTGAGCCACCCAGGCGCCCATGTTATTATTTTCTTAGCATAGGAATATCAGATGGACATACTTCTTCTCTTTCCCCCATACCCATAGCTTCCTTTTTAGTGAATAGGGCTTTACTTCTACTCAAACGATTTAAAATTTTCCCTGGAAACACCACGCTCCATAAATGTTAGCTATAATTTTAAACCTTTTAACCTTCACTTAAAAGGTGGACTGGCCTTTTGAGAAGAGGTCACCAAGGAAGTTAATAACTGTTTCTCACATTTATGGAGGAAAAATAATGGGATCGAATGTTACATGAATGCTTCTTTGAGCTGCTTCTTATTCTACCCAAATGTATTTTCTGTCATTTAACTCATATGGTATTAAGCAGGGAAGGTGTCATAGTCAGTGATGTACTCGGACCCTCAAATCTCTCAGAACAAAACAAAAAACCACCCCTGATTATTCCTGTGTTGGAGAATGAGCAGAGCCTAGAGGACAGTCATCCGGGGGTGTCTCATTGCTTTCAACCGTATTCTTCGCTGAACCTCTGCCAAACTCCAGAAGAGAAGGAAACCAGTTATTATGGGAAGGTTAGGATTTGCTGATGAATAGATTTGGTCTCATCTGTCGAACAGATAGATTTCAAATCAAGAATTAATGTTGCCATAGTCTATGACTCCCTGCAGGTTATGGAAAAATCAATCAAGCAAAATCAAAGAACATGTAGAATCTATCCACGGGAATTTAGTCGAAATGCACATTCAAATCCTAGGCATTTTCATCTGATATGCTATTAACACCTGAAGAAGACTTAAAAATCTGATGGGAAAAAGCAGGAGGGGGTTATTTAAATCTTTTTTGGAAGGAAGATCTTATTTTAAAAAAAGGTTTAGTATTGACAGAACTGCATTTTCATCCTTTACTCATGTTGTATGCTTATTTGAAGAGCATGATATCCACCCCAACAGCTAGAAATCCATCACGTTGATGCTTTTCCAGCGGTGGGGAGAGTCCAGCTAGGCCCCAGGTTGTCCTAGCTAGTCATAGAAAGTTCCAGATCTGGTTTCCCTCTGTACCTTTCAAGAACCTTTTTTGTATGTCTTTCTCTTTTCTACTTTGTGTTTTTTTCTAGACTCCCTGAAAGGCTTTGCCTTCAAGAAAACTGCGTTTGTTAAGAAATTCATATACATTTACCCCTCTTAACACCTATTTACATTTTTAATCAATCAAAGATGTTTACCACACTCACTTAAAGCTTCTCTTCAGCATGAATTAACTAGCTTTCACCACACTGGATAAATTTGATCACATGTTAATCCAGGCAGCCTTACTAGAGTGTCCACTGACAGATAAATGGATAAAGAAAATGTGGTACATATGTATACCATGGAATATTCTTCAGCCATGAGAAAAAAGGAAATCCTGTTTACAACAGGATGCTGTTTACAACAACATGGATGGATCTTGAGGGCATTAAAATAAGCCAGATGGAAAGACAAATATTGTACGATTTTACTTATATGTGGAATCTTTAAAAAAAACAAACCTGAACTTATAGATTCAGAGACCGGATAGGTGGTTGCCAGAGGAGTGGGATTTGGAGTGGATGAAATGGGGGAAGGGGCTCAAAACGTACCAACTTCCAGTTATAAGAGATGTAAGTTCTGGGGATGTAATGTACAGCATACTGAATACAGTTCATGATACAATATCGTATATTTGAAAATTGCTAAGAGAGAAGATCTTACAAGTTCTCACCTCACAAGGAAAAAACAATTGTAACTCTGTGTGATGATGGATGTGAACTAAAATTTTTGGTGATAATCATCTTACAAAATACACATATATCAATCATAATGTTGTACACCTAAAACTAAAAAATTATATGTCAATTATATCTCAAAAAGAAAACAATTTTATTAAGCTTATTTTATATTGAAAATCATTATTTCCTCCAGAGATCCTGATATATAAATATATACCTAGTTATATATGCAAGTATGTATGTGCATATACATTGTATATAAGTGTATTGCATGTATATGTACATTGTATATATAGATTGTGTATATATAAATACATTGTATACATATGTATATGTATTGTATATATGCATATTATGTATATCTACATTATATATACTGTATATATGTGTATATATTTGCACATAGTGTGTATATATTGTATATATGTACATTGTGTATGTATACATTATATGCATGTACATTTTTTTTTAAAGATTTTATTTATTTATTTGACAGATAGAAACACAGTGAGAGAGGGAACCCAAGCAGGGAGAGTGGGAGAGGTAGAAGCAGGCTTCCCGCGGAGCAGGGAGCCCGATGCGGGGCTCGATCCCAGGGCCCTGGGATCATGACCTGAGCTGAAGGCAGACGCTTAACGACTGAGCCACCCAGGCGCCCCTGCATGTACATTTTTTGTTTACATATAGGTATATAATTTCTTCATTTATAAAGCGGTCATGTTTGACTACAACAGACAGAAACATCTTTAGTTACTCCTAAATGGGCCACTCACAGTATTAGTTCTACATATACATGTGTAAGTTTGAGTCAGAAAAAGCAAGATGATGGCGTTCCAAGGTCAAGTGAGTTTGGTGAGTGTTGGATGAAATATGTTAATCAGGTTTCTTTAATGCTGAAATTCCAAGTTATTGATATTCTAATGTTCACTGTGGGTTTCCAAAAATAGAATACAACATGCAGTGTCTCTCAAATTATTTGACCACAGAAGGCTCTTTTTTCATGGTGGTACCATGTTTGGGAATGTGTCTGACTATGAGGAACTAATGTCTATAGTGGACTTTTCAAAAGGTTTATGCCACAGTTGGTATCATCGTTGGATCACAAGGCAAATTCTGTTCCATCCAGCCCAGGGAGCTCAAGGAGCTCACTCTAATTAGTGGCCCAGAATAGATCCAAATATCACTATACTCACTCACACCCAAAGAGACAGGTTTATAAAACCAGAATGTCTTTTTTAATTTACAAAGAGAAATATAATTGTCGAGGGAACCTGATATGATTGTCCTTTGGCCAACAATTTCCCTGCTTATAGGACAAACCAGGAAAATCCTAATCTTGGCAGATGTCCAGATGACTGTGAATATGAAATTAGGCATGTCAATTATTCAAAGATAATATGGCCATGAGGGGGTATATCTACCACCTGGACCAGGTAGGTCATGGCCTCAGAACACCATCCTACCCCCAGAACTGGTTTCTGTAATGTGTCTCTTTCTGTGCTTCCGATAATAACTAACCTCTGTCTGACGGGTAGTCACTTTCTATTGCTATGTTAAAACTTTCATCAGTTCAAGACTTTCCATGGAACTGAACTGTTTTGTTCAACCCTTTATCACCAGCATTCTCTTCAGTAATTAATTGGCCAAAGTTTTGGAGCCCGGGGACCACATGTCTCTCTAACTTGGCTTGGTGTAGATATAGATATAAATATAGATAGATATACAGATGATATACATTATATCAGTAGGTATGGGATTATATATAGATATGGTGGTATAAGTGTAGATATAGGTGGATATTATACAAATAGATATGTATGTGGTGGTGTATTTATAGATATAAATAGATATATCCTTGTCTATACAGAGAGATAGTCAAGAGGACCTGATATGACTGTGTTGTGACCAAACTGTTATAGGCGAGTTCCATGGAAATTCATATCCTGTCACTCTGAAGGCATTTCTGAGTACCTTCCTGGGCCTGCTACACAGTATCATCACCTCTGATGGTAATTACTAGATACTGTACTGTGGTTCCTAGGAAGTTCTTTGATTCTTGGGCGCTGAAGTCACTTCCCCCATTCGAGAATAAGAAGCTTCTGGAGTTTATGCCCCAGACCCACCTGGAGCCGATGACTACCTGGTGCAGGAGGAGGAGAAGATGAGCTTCAAGACAGGACAGACTCCAAGTGCAGGTCATGCCTCAGAGCCCCTGAGGAGAGGATGAGACAGGGGGAGGGGTGGGGAGTTCACCTGAAATCTCACCCCTGCTTTGCTTCTTGCCCTTCCCTATCCTGTTTTCCTTTACTCCCTTCCTGGTTTCTTCTGGAAGCGCTTCTTAGTAAATCACTGGCACTTGAGGCCTTGGCTCAGGGTCTGCAGCTGGGAAAAGTCCAATCTACGAGACTGACTTTATAAGGTTGTTGGGAGGATGGATGAGAAATATGAGGGCCTAGAACCATGCCTGGCCCCAGAGAATTAGCTATTGTCCTACAGGATGCAGCCCAAATGTTGAAACTGACTTTCTAAAAAAAACCTTTGTCGATGTAATGCATGCATGTGGTTGAAAGTCATTTCAGTAAGAGGGTTTGTGAAGAAACTACCCTCAGGATTACTCCTCCAAGGCAATCACATTGAACCATTCCCGGCTTCATTCGGGTCTTACTGGTTTATCTCCGTGTTTATGAATACTTTCCATTTCTATCTGTCTCTTGATTTATTAGCTGGATGTCTCATCTGCTCATCTTCTGCTATGGCGTATGGGAGTTTAGCTCAGTTACAACATCTACTTCCTTCTCTTCCCTTCTAAGGGAAGTGTAGTGCTGGTTTTAGTTACCTTTGTAACTTCAAATAGCACCTTTAAATCCCCATTTTTTTGGTCCCCTATGGAGGGGTCTCTTGATTCCCCACTTAGTGCTCTGCTTCTCACTTCCCCTCCTCCCTCCCAGCAAACTTTCACTTCCATGTTGTCAAGGTTTTTAGTAGCATTTCTGTTCTCATTAAATCTTGTGTGCCTTATTTACAGGCTGTTTCAAAACTTGAAAGCCAGTAAACACTCTTAGCCTTAATATGGCTACCTTAGTATTTCCTGCAGAGCCAAGAAGTATGTTGTGACCACATGCCCTTCTAGTCTGGATTTTAGTGCCACTCAAAGAAAATATTCAAATAGACTCTCCTTTCATCTTTCACCAAGTGCTCAAAATCATGCCACATCTCACTACACAACTGGGTCATGTTGTCTGTTTCTTTTGTTGTTTCTTATAAAACCATACCTTGTCCTTATATTGTTTGTTTGTTTTGCCTGAAGTATCTTATTACCCACCTTTTTTTATTGTGAGAAGAAATGTATACTTTCTTTAGGAAGTGGCTACCATCTTCCAGCTTCTTATTTTTCTACAGCATTGAATCCGTTCCATCCTTCTCCTTGGAGCTCAGTGACTTCTGGTTCTGATTTGGAACAATCCCTTCATTTCTTGATCGTGGCTTTCCCAGACAGCTTTTGTTTTTGCTAAAGTTTCTAGCTTCCTTTCTTTTTTTCCGTATTTTCAAATTCTTCCAAGATCTCAAATATTCTATTGCTTCTATGGAATCTTCCTTTTTTTTTCTGGAGAGAGTTTACCTAAGCCTTGTCTTTATGCTACAATCTAGACTCGGTGCTTTCAAGAACTTCCAGACATGGTTGTAGTGGGGCTCGCTGGTATTGCTGGCCTGTGTGTCACACACTGCTCCCTGGGTCCTAAATATTCCTCTTTCTTGGCTTACCACATTATTTTGCTGAAGTACCTTTCAATCTCCTAAGAAAAAGGGTGTAAAGATAGGATATGTAAGTTTTGGCAAGTTCCAAAATGGGCCTTACTCTGCTCTTGCTGTTGACAGAAAGTTGAGCCAGCAATGGAACTCTTGGCTGGGAATCATCTTCTTTCAGAACTTTGAAGGCTCTGCTCCACTGATTTTAGCCATACACTTTTGCTAATGGGAGGTCTGATGCCAGTTTGACTTATGTTGCTTTATAGATTGCCTCTTTCTTGTCTCTCTGAAATCTTCTTAAGTTTTTCAAAAATCGTTATCTTTGGTATTCTGCAATTCCATGGGGGGAAGGATCAGGATGTGGGCCTCTCTTCTTTCAACTTGGTTGGAACGCAGTTGGAAGCTGGAATGACTTCCTAAGGGCTTGGAAGAGTATTGAGAGCTCAATGTATTGGGGTGAGATTGAGAACTGACTGGCTCTTTTAGGGTACATAAAAAGAGGACTTTACTTTGATGTGCCCACATCCACATTGGAAACCCTAATTCTTTCCCAGACATGCTTTTCAATTTCTTTAGAGGAGAGCCTTCCCATGATTTTTCCTGAGAGTTTAGGTTGGCCTAGCTGTGGTGATGGTAGGAGATCAGCTGTCACCAAAGGGCCCCCTGGCAAATCCTGCTGGGAGTTCCAGCGGGTCCGGCCACCTCTGAGTCCCTACCCTCCCTGATGCATCCTGGGAAGGTGCAGCTGCCTTTGGGATGGCTCATGACACAACTTCTTCCTTTGCTTTGCTACGGGCACTCCTTTGCTTTTCATCTTCCTTGTTTAACAGGGCATCTAAAAGCAAACATTATGTCTCACACTTAAATATTTGTTAAAATACTCCAACAAGAGTACTCCCAAAAATATCCACAAAGGCAGTAATGGGTGGCAAATTGTCCTCATATCTAAAAGAATGTGCTAAAGATACTGAAAGATTCCCAGGTGTCTGTTTTCCCTTTTTTTCCAGTGATTTTGTTTCTGTATTTCTTTGCTAGTGGAAGAACAGATTCACTTTTCGGAAGAACATTTATGGAGAGATGGCAAAGCAAGATGCTCTGGTTGAAGACCAAAGGAAGAGCCACCCCCTCCGGTCGGGGCTACTGGGAGCCCCAAGGGCAAGGGCTCTGGATCCCCTGGGTGGTGCTTTAGAGTGCAGATTTTGGCCTACTGTCTGGAATCTGCTTTTCTAACAAGCTCCCCAGGTGATTCTGTCCACAATTTGAGATAGGCTACTAGAGTTGGCCAAAACAACCCACGTAAGAAAGAAGCTTGCGTGGTTCAGCATCAGCTGGTAAATTGTAGGGATTTTTAATTGGAAGAATTTTTTTCTTTGTTTTCTCTTGATATCGCAGCAGATACTGAGATCCCTGCCTTAAATGCAAAAGAAACAAACAACAGATTAAAAACACTGTTTTTCCCATCCACTTAATGAAGCTTCTGTCTACCGGTGCCGGCTGGAAATGCCCTTAATGAGGGAACCAAAGTGTTCCTGACCTGTGCACTTGCTTCCGCCATCTTGGATGTGATTTTCTGGAGCGCTGGGGGAGAGCAGATATCCAATTTTACCAACTCAAGTTCCTCTGGTTGGGTTGTTCTAGATTCCATTCTTTTTGCTTCCCTTAGGGATTTTAGTGGGCAACAGAATCGAACAACAAATACAGCATTAGGGAAGAAAAGGCTACACCAGGAAGCCTGAGTTTTCTTTTTGGTGGCTTGTAAGTCCCTTGATTTGTAAGACTGAACGGATCTAGGAGTCGAGTCGTTGTTCCCGATGAAGAACAAATCCATCTGGAGAACTCTTCGCTGCCACCAACAATGCCCTAAAGACAGCAATGTCACAGAGTTCTATGGGCAACATAAGCTGATACCCTACTTGGTTACTTTCCTTAAAATGTCAAGAAGCTGAGCCCAATGAGGCTGCTGCCTGATGTCTAAGTGTAGACGAGACATTCTCTTACCATGAAGGCAAACTTGTAACACAAATCAGTTGTACCATGGCCCTTCCCCACCCCCATTCTGCTCAGACCTCTCACCTCCCTTCCAGCAAACTCCATGTCTCTGTTCCTTATAACGACTCATGTCTCACACTCAAATTGGCATCTTTATCTTCAAACACACATTTGCACTTTGTATCAGCAGGCTTTCCAAAATGTTTTGCCTGCAGCGGGACAGAGGTACAACTGTACATGCTTTCCCAGGAGCTGAACGATTCATCACTGAGCAGACACTTCCAAATTAGCCTCTGTTGCCAGGTGCCTTCTCAAGAGCAAAGCGTCAGAGGGCACCCCTGTATGAGTGAGGAGTCAGAAGGAAACAGGCTGGCCCATCCATACAACTGATTCTGTTACGTTCAGGGCTTGGAAGGAGCACCTAAGATTGAGTCATCCGTAGTACTCGCTAGCAACATAAACTCGGGAAGGTCAAGCTGTGTGAACTTCCGAGAACAAGGTCAATATGTATAACATGGCAATGGTATTGTCTATCCATGCGGTTATCTTGGAAAGCTAATTCATCCATATTAAATGGAAGTACAGTGGGCACTGCGTTTTCCTCCCTTTGTCGCCTGGCGTCTTGCCGCCGGGCATCCAGCGGCCCCACCTCTGTCCCTCCCTCTGCTCCACCAGGCACAACCCTTGCTGGTGTCTCCTTGAGCCTCCGAACTGCAAAGCTGTGCAGAGTGGAGAAGGATTGTCCTCTTCCCTGGTGGCATCCCAAGACAGGATAATTTGGTCCCCAGTGTGTGGATGTAGAGAAACAGCTTTTATTATTTAGTAAATAATTGTAGTAAAATATACCTGGCATAAAATTTGCCATTTTAACCATTTTAAGGTGTACATTCCGTGGCATTAAGTACCTTTGCGATGTCCAACCACCACCACTACCTACTTCTAGAACTTTTCATCATCCTCTCCAGAAACCTCGTACCTGTCAGCAGTGACTCCCCATTCTCTACCCCCAGGCCCTGGCGACCACTAATGTGCTTTCTGTGTCTACGGATTCGCCTATTCTGCACATTTCTTATATATGGAATTATACAGTATACGGCCTTTGGCATCTGGCTTCTTGCATTTAGCATCACAGGTTGCCTTTTCTGTTTGTACTTGGTGCCCTCTGTCTCCCTAGGACCAGGCTTGCACCAGGGGACAGGGCTAAGGATGAATTTGAATAGCCATTACCATGCTGCTCTTTTCAGGATTCCAGGCACTTTAATGCCTTTCCAGGCACTTTCAGTGAGAAGCCCTCTCCCGGTTCCTTCTCCTTGTCATGTGTGCTCAACCTTCTGTAAATGTATTTCTACGAGGCTCCTCCAGTTGCCAGACACGCCCAGAGGTGTGTAAGCATCGGCAGTTGAGTAATAGCTTGTACTCCTTCCCCGTCGGCTGTCAAACCCAAACCACCAGTTTGCCAACCGTGCCCACATTTGTCTGAGCCCCAGAAAGTCCAAGGAATTGCTGAAGTTGAGATCCCAGCTGGAGTGATTATATTAGTGCGATGTTATACTTTGTGTTACCAAAAGTGAACGCTTCCTGTAGTACTTGAATGCCATTTTGTTTTCTGTGATCCTAAGATGTTTCAAATAGCTTGGAGGTATAAAACACATCTGTGTATCTCCAGAATCTTTTGTGGACTTGCCCTTCAGATGCACATATGCATGCTGCTTTCCCTTTTTCCATTCCCCAGCCTTGGAAGTAGTCTCATGTAGATCCCAGCCAGTGTAATTCTGATACTTCTGGTGGTGTGGGCTCTATTATGTGTGAGATTTCCTGAGGAAACCCTTCACAGAGATTCAAAAGAAGAAATTTTTTCTAATTTACAGTTGATATATATAAAACTGAACAAATGGAGAAATGGAGATTCTTGGTTACTCCTTTGTCATATTAAATTATTTATTTGGGAGGTTTTGAGCCACTGATTTTGCCATGGTGTTCTCTCTAGGAAATTCAGAGTTTGCTGGAATTTTGTTTTGTGTTTCTTTTTTAAAATTTGTAAGTTTAAAAAAACTGTTAAATGCCCTAATGTAACTTTCTATGCATCTCTTTTTCTTTCATAGCTACTGGTATTGTAGTTACATTTTACATTTACCATTGGTCTATATAGTGTATAGTAACCAGACAGAGAGGAAACAATCATAAAGGAATATAATTACCAAGGAAGAAAGTAAAAGTCTTTAATCATAGGGCACCTGGGTGGCTCAGTCGGTTGAGCTTTCAGCTCAGGTCATGATCCCGGGGTCCTGGGATCGAGCCCCGCATCCAGCTCCCTGCTCAGCGGGAATCCTGCTTCTCCTTCTCCCACTCCCCCTGCTTGTGTTCCTGCTCTTGCTGTCTCTCTCTGTGTCAAATAAATAAATAAAATAAAATTACATAAATAAAAAAAATCTTTAATTTTCCATACATAGGGTCAGGGTTTCACCCCTAAAAATCTTCATTTTATTCGCATTCTCTATAGTTAAATATCTTTGGAACCTTCCTACCTTTGTGTCTGTATCTCAGTATGCTTTATACAATGAGGTCTTTAGACGCTCCGCTTTACCACTTTTTTTTTTTACTTTTGTTTACATATTGTTATGTACATGGCTTTGGTGTTCTTTAGACCAAAGTTACATTCTTGTATCACTCCCTCTTGCTTTTCTTTGCACCCAGTTCATACCTGGACATATTTTATCATCCACCATTTTTTGCTTGCAGATGCCAAATTAGTGTATGTAACTCAAAGAGGTTTCATTTAGGTTAATTTAATGCCTTTCCAGGCAAGCTTCAGATTATGGGAAAGAAATAGCCAAACAATGTGAACGCACCAACATAAAGGAACGAAGACATATTTGGAACTGTGTCTCATTAGTAGGTTAGGGTCTGCTGCACCTACCCATCTGCCAATATCTGTCTGCCAATATTCCCCAGTCTATTCCTGTTTCTAAATGCCGATTTAGATAAATGCTTTTCTAACCAAAATGAAACAGTATGGTATTTAAGTCAACCATGAAAATAAGCACTGACAGGTGTGCTCTCCACCTGAAAGGAAGCAGGACAGGCTTGATTTGAATCAGGCAGGAGGCCAGATGCAATCAGATTCCCGAAATCTGTAAACTCCACCAAAGGAGAGATCAAACCCCATTCCCCCAGGACCCTCCAGATTGCGGGAGATCCTGGTAGGTCAGAATTGAGCAGGGCTCCCAAATCTTCAATAAAATGTGATTTTGTACAATAGGAATGGACGGGTGACAAAACCAGGCCATTCTCTTAAGGTTCCAATACATGGGATGACTGGGTACTTTTTCTAGAGAGACTTAATTTCTTAGAGCATTTTTAGGTTTGCAGCAGAATGGAGCAGAAGCTTCAGAGAGTTTCCATTGACTGGGTATTTTTGTGGCCCTGTCTCATACACACTACCTCTACCTCTGGAGTCCCAGAGCACCCTGGACTTCCATGTAAGGCAGGACACACACTGCACCGAGTACTTGAATAGACCTAGAGTAATTCACCAACCCAGTGAGCACTTGCCGTCCCAACCTGTCCAACATGGAAGCTCTACAAGGGACCTGAGAGCACAGATTGGTATTTGGTGCCCCCGGGAGCTGTCAAGCTACCATTTCACCGATACAAGTGTGCCTGGCTTTGAACAAACCCAATTAAAAAAATAATAATAATAATAAACAAACCCGATTATAAATTTAAAATCTGACTTAACACCAGAGGCTAATTGGGAGTGATCTTCGCACCACTTTCAAAAGATAGGCTCTCCACCTTCTCTAAGTTCGAAAATCATTCAAACTTCCCAGACCCCCCGTTGCAGGCAGTCCATTCTCCACGTTGTCCTTCAGCAATATCACCTGAGCCATGCTGTGTCATCTGGACGTTTCTCACATTCCAAATCGTAATATCCTCTCTTCCTTCCTTTCGAGGAATGACCCTCCCTCTCTCGAACCCTCTCTGCTCTCGTTCCACAACCTCCACGGACACTGCCTTGGCCTCTCTGACCCAACAGAAAACCCCCGTCTTGATTCCCTGGGTCCTTCTGGTCTACCATCAGCAGAACTCTTTAACAGTTACCCCCAGAATCGATTGTTTTTTATGAGTTAATCTTAACTCCAGAAATAGACTATGAACTCCTTGAAGGCAGGATTGTCTCCTTAAATCCTGTATATCCCTAGGCACAGTACTAGTGCATTGCTGATGTTCAATAAATTTAACAAAACGATTCTTAAATTTACAGAGTCACTGCTTGATTTTCTTACCAAGTTCTCTGGGTGTCCTCAATATATGGTTCAATGTGCACATGCTTCTCAAGAACCTATTTGTTGTGTGAAGGCAGGTAATGCAATATTCCACTTTACAGAACCAGTAGATGTTTTCTAAAGGAGCATTTTTTAAAAGATTTTATTTATTTATTTGACAGAGAGAGAGAGAGAGATCGTACAAGCAGGGGGAGTAGAAGGCAGAGGGAGAAGCAGGCTCCCTGCCAAGCAAGGAGCCTGATGCAGGACTCGATCCCAGGATTCTGGGATCATGACGTGAGCCAAAGGCAGACACTTGACTGACTGAGCCACCCAGGTGTCCTTAAAGGAGCATTAAAAAAAAAAAAAAAATAGGAACTAGTTTAATGTTACAAACATTACTGTTGAAAATGTTGACTAATTCTAGGTAAGGGAGAAGCAGGAAAACATTTCAGCCAAGGCCTACAGGTTCAACACTGATCCTTATATTTGTTGGTAAGTTTGTTGGAAAGCTTTTAGACTGAGATTCGGGAGAAGAAGGAAGTGAACTTGTAACAGTAATTTTCTCTACATCCTTCTTTGGCCCAACTAACAGTCTTGCTGCTGCAGAAATTGTCCAATAGTAGATGGGCATATGAGAACAAATTTAGCGTGTTCAGTGTTAAGAAGCTGGTCTTACTTTTCAACTAACAAGGAAATCTTACAAAGATGATTTCATTCTCTCCGTTCCTGGCCTGTTTTTGACGTGCTAACATGTCTAGTTACCACTGTAGGGTTCACAGTAGCCTACTTGTACCCTTCCAGTTTGGAGGTGGAGGGTGAGGGGGCCCTGTCTCTTTGATCAGCAGGCAAAATATTCAGACTCAGACTTTTGTCTCTGCAAAACCGAGAAGCATGTACCATGTTTAAGGAAAAAAAAAAAAAAAAAAAAAAAAACCACCAAAAGTGTAGAAACTCGAAACTAACATGTCTAAGCAAATTGGCGCGGTCTGAAGTAGCAGGTGGCGGAGACGGCACTGATGGGACTCTTGAGCAAAAGCAGATTGCAAACAGTTTAGTTTCTGTTCTTAACTCCAGTTGGGCATGTGCCAAAAGAATTAAAGGGGTTGAACTTTTACACTCGAGAGGCAATCTTGAAAGCCTCAGTGTCTTTCCCAAGCCAGTGCGGGACGGGAGAGAGAGAGAGAGAAAGCAGGTAAACGTTACTCCGTTCTGGCACAGCCCCGGCTGCCATCGCTCCATACCCTTGAAAGCCACGCCTGATGGGAGCCAGGCTGGGCCTCTCCAAATTTTAAAATCTCCCCCACGAAGCGCCTCTTTTCTCCCAGCGCCCCCACCGCCCCCCGCAACCTCCGCCCCGAAGAGATGAGGGCGGGAGAGCAAACTCCTTCTGCTCGCACAGAGCAAGCTGTCAGAGACCCCGCCAGATGTGGTCGTGTGTGTTTCAACTGCACGTTCCCTTTCTCTCCTTGTAGCTACCTCATCCCTGAACTCCCAGCTCCAGCAGCTCCAGCAGCTCCAGCAGCTCCAGCCGCCGCCGCCGCCGCCGCCGCCGCCCGGGCCGCAGGCGCCCCCGCAGCCCCCGCAGCCGCAGCCCCAGCCCGCCCCGCCCCAGCAGCCGCCGCCTCCCGCCTCCCAGCAGCCGCCGGCTCCGCCAGCTCAGCCCCCGCAGCCTCAGCCCCACCCCCACCCCCAGAGCCAGAGCCAGAACCAGAACCAGAACCAACCGTCTCCAACTCAGCAGAGTGCAAGCCCCCCTCAGAAACGCAGCCAGTCTCCGGGACATGGCCTTCCGTCGCCGCTCACGCCACCCAATCCTCTGCAGGTATGCTCCCCGCCCCGCCCCGCGAGCCCCGGGGACCTGCCCTCGGGGCTGGCGCCGTCCCCCCACCATTCCCCTGCCGCCCCCCCCGCCCCCGCACCGAGGCCCAGGGCCCGCAAAACTTAGCGGCCCGGGCTGCAGCGCCTCATTCAAACTGATCTCTCAGACCCAGGGAGGAGGAAGCGAATAGCAGGCAGCTGGGGATGCATGTAAACGAAACAAATAGAAGCCCATTGATGTTGTCCTCCAATGGATAAATGTTTTCTGTTTCCTCCTGTGAGAGGCCAGCCCTGGAAGTGCACTTGTAGCCTGTAATAATTCCATTTTATGATACTTTCTGAAGGCAGCAAAGATAGCATCCAATTAAAATTATTACTAGCACAGTTTTGTAGCCCCGTGGAGAACTGCATCTCCTGTCCATGAGGCATGGTGGTTATTTCTCTATATTATGAATACAACAGTGTCTTACCTTAAGTACTTTGTGCTCTTTTGTTTCTATTTTTCTAAAGACTCTCTGGGGTTAGGAGGGTAAAGAAATTCAGCCCCAGTCTGTGTCCCAGATTCCAACCATTCCAACCATGGACCAACAAGCACTCTAAAACGATGCACAGAGCCACAACAAATCCGCATCTTTATAAAATAATAAAGCTTCCGTACATTTCCTTTATTACCTTGAGGCTGAGGGAATCAAAAAAATAGATATTCAGGCTAATTATGAAAGCTGATCTTTACTCTCCCCTCACTCAGGAATACATAACTTTGAAGTTCAGAGAGCTATTCCTAACATAGATGCCTTTAAAATAAATTAGCTTCAAAACATAATGACCGCCATGTCAACACCTCAGATCCAGAAATGAATAGCTCAGGTTTTGCCTTACATAAGGCTGGGTTCCCCAGTGAGATGACAGATGATTTAGTACAAAGTGAGCAGCCTAGGCACTCATTTCAAATGCCAACTCAGCCCCCTCCTTGATCCTCGCTCGTGGGGCACGCGCAGCCCTCCCCTACCTGAGGGGGACAGTCGTAATGCATCCTTAGGTCCTCAACAGCAAAGTGTGCAAGGTCACGCTGGAATGACACACGGACAGAAAGGCAAATGGATTAGAGACTTAGTATTTTAGAACTCACTTTGTTTGTTGTCCCTTAACTTTGTTCCTGTGAACTTGAATTCTCAATGGTGGCCCAAAGTTTTCTTGGAAATGAAAGCATTTGAGTGAGATGAGTAATTGCGTTTTCCCTGGCACTTGGGTCATGGCTACTTTCAACGTGAACGTTCTCTTGAGTCGGGTTTGAAGATGTATTTTTAAAAATCTTACCAGTGTGATGCAGCGTAATACCTTTGACCGGGACTGACATGAACACACGCTATAAAAGTCTTCGGTGGGCATTGACATCTACAGAGAAAATAGGTACGATCAGACTTCCAAGATGCAGGATTGTAGCCATCCTAATGTTTTTAGCATTCGGAATTCAACTCTATTATTCCAAAGAATGAGTTTAATACTTTTTAGGAGCAGTTAAATTAGACGGACCTATACACCATCCGGTCAAACACTTCCTCTACCTGAGCCACCAAATGGGTGAAATAAAGAAAAAACTTGTCCTGCTCTGAGGGATGAGGTTACTTAGCTCGGTCCTCAGTTGTCTTACAGAGTCCAGTGTTTCTTATAGTGGAGTGAAACTTCGAGCTCTGTGGATATCAGTCTTTTCTGAACACTGTCAACATCTTATAAATCTCTGTTGGCCAGTGAAAGCCAGGTATAGACAGCCCATTTGAATGGCTCTTGACAGGACTTGTGGATGAGGTGATCAGTCTCCCCCATGGAAATAAATTCTATTAGGAGAATTTCCAAAAGTTGTCCTAATGGTTTCCTATGAAAGTCCAGGGGATACATTTCGTGTGGCATTATTTTTGCAAGAAGGCTCGGAGCCACATTTCATTCCTTATAACCTTGAGAGAATAATTCTAATTTTTTGTTCTTGGGGTTTTAACTTAATACTCTAACTTCTGTGGATCTAATGGATGACCACTGAAAGAATGATTCAGCAGAGCTTTTAAAAATGTTACCGAGTAGCTAGAGAACTAATTTTGAATAAATATATATCAGTAGGAATAAAAGGATTTTTTTTTTCCCTTCACGATAGACATGTGTAAAATAAATGGAGAATTCCATGGTTTTGAAATACTGTTTTTTTTTTTCCTACACTAGTTGAAAGGTTTTTGAGTTTGTGGAACATGAAAGTTTGAACTTTTTAAAAAGAAAACTTTAAAAGGACCTGCAAAGATATTTAACTCTCAAAGGTAATGATCTTTATGAACCAGAATAAGGTGTTTTGTTTGAAGATTATTAAAGGGAACAAAGATCAACTAAATTCATATATGACAGTTTACATTCTAGTTTACGATTCTTTATTTTCACGTGGGCTTTGTCCTTCCACATGTTTCAAACTCTGCTTGAGAGAGTTAAGAACAATGCAACTTAGGTTGTCAGAGAAAACCAGTAATTCGGAAGGTTTAAAACAAACAAACAAACAATTTTGAAGGATAATAATTACTTCTACAATGTGCAGAAGCTGTCGTAGCTTCAGAAAAAAATAAATAAATAAAAGTGGCTTGTGTGGGTCTCACTGGGTGAGGTCGTTTCTCGAGATGAAAAAAAAGATGAAGACCACTGGCAGGCCGTATCACTCTAGACTGAAATTCTCCAAATAGTTCTTGTCCGGTTTTTCTCTAAGACTGCAATATAAGTTTTTCACCCTTTTACTCAAGTCCATGAAATTGACTTCATTTACAAAACCCGGTTGTTGCTTCAAGACAGATAGGAGTCTCGAGGATGATCACTTCAGAGAACTAATTTTGATTGCTCAGGGTTATAGGTGAGCAGTTGTCCAGCATGAGCACCAGAAGCTGGCCCCCGGAGAGCTGTCTTTAGAATCTTCATTCAGACTCAAGAGCTACCCACCCACAAATTCATTCTCAGGAGGGATGAGGAGAGAATTTATACTTCTCAGTATAAATAAGAAAAACAGACTTGGATTTACAAAACACATCGGTGGGTTGAATTTAATCCGCAGATTCCAGGATAAATATCAATCCATACTTCATACTTTTGTCCTAACCCACTGGCCACGGGCTGTGCCAGAATCTAAAACTAGAAATACAGAATGTGTTGGGTAGGAGCAGATCAGAAACATAAACAGAAGCAACTTTTGGGGGAGAAAACATAGGGTCTCATTCCTAGATAGAAAAAACAATGTTTAATTCTAATTTGAATATACAATTTTGATCTGGATAAAGACCCTAAAGAAATACCTCCTTTCCCTGACCTTTGAGATGGCTTGTCTTGAGCCCATTCCTTGGGAGTTTTTATTTGCCCTAGGGAAATTATAAACATTGTATAAAAGCCCTGGGGCATGCATGTTCCTTCATCAGTGATCTGGAGATGAGCCGGACATGGTTGGAGACTAGTCATGGTGCCACAGGGCTTCGAGGTCTCATTCTCGTTCTGACTCTTCTTCCAACTAACTAGCTGACCACTTTGGACAAGTCACTTTAGCTCTTTGGACTTCATTTTCTCGTCTGTTAAATCTGTGGTCTAGATAATTTTTAAGATCCCTTTCAGGCCCATGAGTCTATGTAAATGTTGGTAGGCCTCTGTATTGGCCACTGAAAACTCGATGGTCCTCAGGATTCTCTGGGTATTCTTCAAGGTCAGGTTAATTTCTTCCCACTCAGCTGGGTGGCAGAGTGGAAAGAGAGTGGGGACAAACATAAGTGGGATAATGATAGCAGAAGCAGATTTTATCTTAGCCAGAGAGTCCAAATTAAACTCAAGTTTTTATCCTCAGAGAGTCACCACTGTAAACTCTGGTCCCAGATTGCTTTTCCACACCTATGCATTAGAGAAGCTTAAGAAACCAAATGCTGCATTTAACCTTGGCCTTCCTCATGCCATCTTGCATGGCAGGAGACAGGATAATCTTTTCCTTTTCTTGTTGTATTGCACATTTTAATAAGTAACAGAGGGAGAGAGAGATCAGTGGAAGCAGTTAGGGGAGGGAAAGTTATCTGTGCTTGGATGAGGAATGAGGGGCACGGTCACCTCCTCAGAGGTGAAGTTGCTCGAAAGATAGTGTAAAATTGTTCTCGACCGTGTGCATTTGCCAAGGTAAAGGTCTTGTTACCACTCAGGCATCTGGCAGTAAAACCGCGTCCAAATTCCACCTCTGCTATGCAGCGGACCCAGCCTCCTGATCTTCTCGTAAGTTCCAAAGTGTGTTGAGTTACAGAGAGGATGGTACATCATCCCATTTTAAGACAAAGAGCCCAACCCTTTGGGAAGCAGTTAGACAAACATGACTTTCATCTTTTTTAAAGCAAATGGTCTCCAAGGGGGGACTTCTTCCTATAGAAAGGCTCAGAATAATGCTCTATGTTAACTAACTGGAATTAAAATAAAAACTTAAAAAAAAAAGAAAAGAAAAGCTCAGTGCCCTGGGCCACTCTCCTTTTTCTCTAGCAGTTAGTCTTAATTTAGCATGGAATTAGTCAAAACTTTGTGGGTCTAAGTTTTTTCATCTCTAAGGACGGGGGGTAAAATTAAACACTTTCTCGAGCTCCGTCTTCCACTTTATTTGCAGTTTTATATTAAAACCTCTGAAACTGTGTTGGGTGACCCATGCAGGTGCAGGGCAAAAACAATCTTTTTTCTCTCCTTATCCCAGCTTCTCAGGCCGGGGCCCATAAATTAGACTAACAAAAGACAGACTAACAGGAGGAAAACAAATAGGAGTTTATTAACTTGGGCATCACACATGCGAGCACTCAGTGATGAGTAACTCAAAGGGGGTGGGTTTACATAGCATTTTAACAAAAGAACGATACATTGGTAGAGAAGTGACAAAGGAGAAGGACTTGGAGCTTCTAGGGGTGGCAAATTGTGGGAAGACAAATATGGGGAATTTATTTATTTATTTATTTTTTAAGATTTATCTATGTTAGAGAAAAAGAGAGAAAATGTGAGTGCGTGCACATGATGGGGAGGGACAGAGGGAGAGGGAGAGAGAGTCTTAAGCAGACTCTGCACTGAGCGTGGAGCCTGGAGCCCAAAGCTGGACACGGGGCTCCATCTCATGACCCTGAGATCATGACCCTGAGATCATGACCTGAGCGGAAACCAAGAGTCGGACGCTTCACCGACTACGCCACCCAGGTGCCCCGATACTGGGAATTTCATAGGAAGTAAAGGCTAATCTCAGCAAGATCTGTTATCGATTCCTCTCATGCTGAAAAGGGTTTCGAGTTGTTCCCAGTCACCAACTGCTGTCCTTCTTGGTAGAAAGGGGAGGGAGGGACATTTTAGCACATCTGTGTCCTGCTTTTGGCAAATAAGGGAATGTCAGAGAGCTTCTCTTATATCTACTTTTCGATTGTCTTCAACTCAAAATAATCCTCATGCTGAAGTGACACCTTGTGGGGCGGCATATTCTGCTACCCTTTGTAGTTATAGTCATATAACCCCTTTCTGGCCTTGGTGATTCTAAGAGAGCTCAGACATCTCCTTGCCCACATGAGGCTGAATCACAGTGTAGAATTCTCTAGCCTGGACCAAGACTAAGGTGAGGCAAGGGATGCACTCAGATGCAAAACTCAAGGTGCCCCCTAAAGTGCAATTGTCAAGATAGATAATAGTTTTTTAAAGATTTTTTAAAATTTATTTATTTGAGAGAGAGAGAGAAAGTAGAGCGAGCAAGAGAGAACATGAGTGGGAGGGGAGGGGCAGAGGGAAAGGGAGAAGCAGGCTTCCTGCTGAGCAGGGAGGCAGATGCGGGGCTCGATCCCAGGACCCTGAGATCATGATCTGAGCCAAAGGCAGACGCTTAACCGACTGAGCCACCCAGGCACCCTGATGATAATATTTTAATGCAGTATTTTAAAAAATCAAAATGAATGCCAAAATCCATGATGCACTGAATATCAAAGTTTTGGATATAGGATCAATAACAACTGGAGTCATACTGGAGTCTGAGACGAGGAAAATCAGCAATACTGATTTTGTTGATCATGAATTTTTTGCATTCATTTTGATTTTTTAAAATATCACATTAGATGTTGTTCATCTTGATGACTGTGTTTGGGGGCAAACAAATTTTGTGCTTGAGATGACTTCTTCACTTCCCTCACCCTCAACCCCCACTGTTAGGGTACCAGCTGCGTAAATGATTTAGTTGGCAGATATCCTCCAAGGCCAGTGACATTGTGTCCACTGTAAATTCCATCCAGGTCTTGGATCCCACTTTCCAGTTGAACTTGGCAATTGCACCAAATTTTGCACAGTAGAAAGGCAAGTGTGTGTTGGAGAGTGGATCGGAGCAGAGGGGTGTGATGGAAATCCATCCTCAATAAACTGTGTATGCACGGGTCTAATAAACCAATCATTGATTGGATTGAAATGTTTTTAATTTGGTTGACATTTTTCACTGAACTGATTTATGGTTTTATGAAAACAAGTAAGTTTGGTGACAATGGACAAAGTATCACTGTGCAGGCACCATTCTCCCAGAGCGACTCAGGCTGTAAGGAGCTTTCAAAACCGGGAAGAGTCCATGCAGTATGAGTAAAGCTTCCTCTTGGGCTAAAGAACCAAAAGAAAATTCATTACTCTGGAGGAGAAAAATCCACCCAAACCCAGAGAATTATCATGGAGATTAAATATAACGTACTGATGGAAATGCGTTATAGGCTATAAATACGTAAAGCAAATGTTGATTATACTACAGATAAGAAAGAGCATGAGTTTATTTCTGTTTATACTACTGTCCAGTAAGTTGAAGGTTTCATTCATCAGCCACTCTTTCAGGAAGAGGTTGGGTGGGAAACAGGAGTCCCTTTACCCAACCGTACTTAGCACGGAATAAAATAAACAAAGCATGTTTATCCACATTCTCTGCAAGGGACAATTTTTCCTTTTATGAAAGAAAGAAAATCTCCTTAAAAAAAAAAAAACAAACCCTCAGTTCAACATTACTGACATTTCAAAGAATTTATTACAAGCATTTGAGATCCAGGAGGAACAACAAAGTTTATATTGCTTTGAAAGTGGCAGGGGGAAAATTAGTTTACCAAGAATATACTTATATAGTGCGGTGCTTCTTTGTCATTGTCTAGATTTACCATTTCTGGGTAGTGCTGTGTAGATTAGTCAAATCATGTAGAAAAGGGTTTAACAAAGCAGACAGCATGTTCACTGACTATGGAAGCTCACGTCAAGTAGCGATAGATAGCGAGGGTGCCAGACTCAAAGGGGGTGGAGAGATTATTGTTGCATTTGAACATGGCAAGTTATAACTTCCCCCGGAAAGCAGCCCGCTCTGAGCATGACAATGGGCAGATCCGTGGCTTGTCTGCAGTGAGCTCAGCAATGAGACTAGAGCCACACACGACGTCCAGTTCCATCCCTGTCTGTCCGATGGGGCTGATAAGCGAATCTCCAAGTCTAGTTCAGAATATTTCTGAAACCGTTTTGCCTCCGTGTGCATAGATGCAGGTTTTAGTGGAAATTTGAGGCACCCCAAATGTGCCGGCTGGCACTTCACTCTGAATGAGCAAAATACAGCCAGTCTTTATGCTGGGGCTTGCATGATCAAGCATTATTCCTCGTATTTGAGCCTCAATTCATTTCCCACAGGTTTGGGATACATTTTCCACAGGCTTTTAAATTGACTTCCACAGTATAGACTTGCAAGTGAATTTTCTCCAGGTTGTAGAGAAAGCACTTCTATCATGATCTGCAAACATTTATTGAGCGCCTGTGGTGTGCACGGTGGCCCCAGGGAAGGTTTGCAGAACAGACAATGTGGTGCCGTAGAGAACATGGTTTTTAGAAGCAGACAGACTTGAACTTGAATGAATGCTGGGCCCTTGGGGTCAGCCCATCCTTGGCCTCGATTTCCTCCTTGGCTGAAGGGATGATGTGAGGAGTAAATGAGATGACTTATGTGAGAGTTCCTGATAGATAGCTGGTACTGAAAAAATACCAGTATCCTGCCTGCCTTCTTTCCTTTCTTGACTACCGATACCATCATCTGAGGGGGACAGGAGACAAAAAGACCCCTCGAAGTTGAATAAAAAGCAAATATTCATGGGAATATAAAAATGCATGTGTCCACAATAGAACCATGCACTGCACACCACAGCAAAACCCATCTAAGCTAACATGAGGCTAATAATCACACACAAGTTTTGCAGAGTCCAGTCGGAGAACTGAGGAGGCTTTCTGAGGAGGGGAACATGGCAGAGGGAGGCTGAGGCACACACAGCAAGGGCAAGCCTGCACAAAGGCCTTGGAGAAGGTGAGGAGCAGGAAGAAAGAGAATTGTAACCATGTGCTCCTGTAATCTTAAAGAATTCTCACTCAACCCACAGAACGTCAGATTCTCCACCAATGTTATTAAGATCCAAAAATTATTTTTTTCCTTCTAAATTCCCAAAGTTGTGGGTTTTAGTATGTGGGTGAACAGGAAGAATCTTGGTGATCCCGATTCTGCCACTGTGTGACCTTGGGCAAGTCGCCGAATCTCAGGGCCTCCGTTGTGTCACTTAGTATATGAAAAGTTTGTATTAGACGATCTTACAGCTCTTTCCAGCTCCACATTCTATTTATGAAATAACACAAATAAGGTGGTTTGAATTCCATGGAAAGAAAGAACAATGTATGTACCACACCATAACCCACAACAAGTATGCAATACTCAAGAAAGACTCCTGATAATATGTGGCCAATATTTGCAGTGTGTTTTAAAATTTACAAAGTGCCTTTTACAGACAGCATTTCATGCATTGATCTCCTGGAATAACCATTATCATTTATCGACTCTATCTATGTCTCTTATACTTTCTGAATACTTTGGCCTCTCATTTCCTCCTCACAAGAGTCTAGAAGAGGCAAAAATTATCTTCGGTTCAGATCCAGGGAAGCAGACTGTCAGAAAGCTGAAGGAACTTCCTCAACATTACTGTCAGACTTCAGAGCATCTCCATTTATATTTTACTGCCTCTGCAATTGTTCATTTGGGTTGTTGGTGAGTAATATATTCTTATTCCCCTATTTGGCTGCCAGCATTTTCTAAGGCAAAATTTCCCAAAGTGTCTTCCACAAAACACCCAGGCCAAAGAAATTGCATTGAAAACAGCTTTTATGGTAGGTAGGTAGATGACAGATGGATGGATGGATGGATAGATGGATAGATTTGATGGATGGATAGATTGGATGGATGTGAATGGACAGAGAGATAGATGATGGATGGATGGATAGATAGATAGATTAGATAGATAGGTGATAGATAGATAGATGATAGGATGGATGGATAGATAGATAAGATGGATGGGTGGTTAGGTGGATGAATGGATAGAGAGAGAGAGAGAGGCAGATACCACACACGGCATGCCACTCCTAGATGTTTCTCAATGAATAGTAAGACACCAAAAGACACCAATGAATAGTAAGACACATCCTGCAGTAGAGATGTCTAGTCAACATTATTTAACCAAGAAATTCTCAAACTTATGTAACCACTGAACCTTTTTTTCCCCACATAACACTAATTAATATTCCATGGAAAATCCCTCAGCAACGACTCTAAGGCTTCCTTCTCTAAATTATCGCAGCATCCACACAACTAAAATAATCTTGCATTTTCTTACCTAGAACATCATGCAAAAATCCACAGACCAAATCCTATGGACTGGACAGTAAAGAAAACAAAGTATAAAAAAGTGAGGAAAGAAGGAAGAAAAAACTCAAAACCAAAGCAAGAGCAGGGAAAGCTGAAACCAAGGATGGTCCTTACAGTTGGCAATGAGAAAAACCAGTGGGTCAAAAAAATTAAGGGAAGGTCTGCCTGAGCTGCCGTTCAAGGCAGCTGAGGTCTTGGAGAGCTTCTCCTTCAGCTGGGCTTCCCCCCTTCCTCTTCTTCCCTGCCCATTATTGCTCCTGTTTACACAGCACTGTACCTGGAGTCGTGGCTCCCCATGCCAGGGCATGGAGAAGTGACAGCAGGGTACCCCTGGGCCCCGTGACCCCTGGCAGCCCCACGGAATCAACAGGACAGAGAGGGCATGCTCCCTCCTCGCCACAGCCCCTTCCTCCTGCCTTTTGACTGAGGAGTTTCCAGTGGTTAGGACATTTCCCCAATACCGTGACAACCGCCTTCTCAACCCATGGGTGTTAAGAGTGGTTGGAATCCAAACAACAGGTCAAGTCAGTCTGAAATCTGTATGGCAAGCCGGGTGTCAGTCCTCTAGAGTACCAGATGTCAAAACTCTCTGTCTGTGGGGCACTCTCTCTCAGTGGTAATGCTCCCATCCTGACTCTTTCCTTGTTTCCTATTTTAAAAAGAGAGAGGTAGTGCCTCGGAGACACTGGTGTTTTCCTTCTCTTTCATCCTCCTCTGTGGAGAACTAAATTGGGCATTCTGGCTTCAGTACAGAGATAAGACAGAGAAAGGCGCCATGTTGAGAACAGCAGTTGCAGAGTTCCTTCTTACATGTGTAAGAGGAATCCACATGGCAAAGTTTCGGGTGCTCTTTAGAGTGGCCGTCCACAGGAAGGGCACTTCCCAGTCCTTGGCCACTCAGTGGGGATACCTGTGAGGACACAGACGAACACAGTGGTGGGGGGAGCGCCCTGCATGTAGATGCCGACGGCTCTCTTCTGGAAACTAGTGGCTCTCATCTGAAAGCCCAGTTGGGCTCTGATCAATGCAACTTTCCAGCCCGACACATTTTGTCTGAACTGTTGTTTGACTGGGATCAACCATCACTTAGTTTTCTACACCAGAAGAAATGGAACTGTCATAAAAGAGAAGCCAAGTCAGGGAGCTCCTTCTTTTCTCAGCTGGGCTCCCTATCCTCCCCGAGGCTGGCCGCTCTTTCCAGAGTTGAGCTCTCTGTCGCTGCATTGTGGGGTTATGAATGTGGCATTTAGAGAACAAAGCAATGTTGAAGGGGTTCAGAGAGGAGAAGATTTCAGAGAAACCCTCTCACTTCCCCCCAAAGAAGCTCTCTTGAGTCCGGTTGTCTTGGAAACTTGTATGTTGTAAATCAAAGGGAAAGTCGTCATGTGCCTCTGTCTGAGGTTCTAAAAATTAACATTCCTTAGAGTAATAACCACCTCCAGTATTCTGCACCCCATGGAAGGAATTTGACCAATCCAGAGCTTAAAAGCCCAAGAGGCCTTGGAACCAACTTTGACAAGGCAGAAAGTTATTAAAGGCAGAAACTAAAAATGGGGTATTTTCCAAGCTCCCCCAGTGTAAATATCACCGTGAATACATTTTAAGCATCTTCAAGGCACAACTTGCATACCATTTTCATTGCTACTGAACTTCCTTAAATGATAAAGGAGGTATCTTCATACCAGAAAGGCAGACCTCCATGTAATCAAATATTTTCTGGGCCATGGGGGCCCATTATCTCACTGCCTTGTCTGACCTCCCTCCTTCTTCTTGGCTCACCCAAGCCATGTCACCTCCAAACAGCTGTGGCCATGCCCACACCATATTTTGTTCATTTCTTTGTATTATGTTCAACTCTTTGCTTTCTTTTTTAAGAGAAAATTTACAGACTCAGTGGCAGTGGTTCTCAGCATTAGCTGCATGTTGGGATCCCCTGTGGAGTTTTTTTCTTCAATACCAACAACTTGGTGAACCCAAGTGGGGCAAAGCATGGGCATCAGCATTTTTAAAGAAGCCCAAGTGATTCCAGCTTGGAGCCAGGGTTAAGGACAGCTACCTAGTGTCTTGTAAATAGGCTCCCAATTATTCATTTGTAAAAAAGCAAATTCCTACCTCTTATTTATACAAAATACTTTTTACATGACGTGTCAGTTGCAGGAGTTGGTGCTAACTTTACTTCTATGATATAATAAAACTAGGTCGGGCGCCTGGGTGGCTCAGATGGTTAAGCATCTGCCTTCGGCTCAGGTCATGATCCCAGGGTCCTGGGATCGAGTCCCACGTTGGGCTCCCTGCTCAGCGGGGAGCCTGCTTCTCCCTCTGCCTCTCTCTCTCTCTGTCTCTTATGAATAAATAAATAAAATCTTTAAAATAATAATAATAAAACTAGGTCTTCATTTCTAAGAAGACTGAGCCAGTGTTACTTCGACCCTCCCCCTCCCCCAGATTCACAGCCCATCAGGAAATGAAAACAGCCATAAATGTACTTTGTTATCCACTGGAGCCTCTCCCAGACTCTGAAGTTGGGTTATTAGCCAATATTTGCAGAAGAACCTCACACCTTGTGATTCACCTCCGAAACGCAGAATAGGAGAAATAAATAATCTTTTAACACCCTCTTGTTCCAAACAAGAACAACTATCTGCTACTGGTTGAGAGTTTATTAGATGCCCAGACTGCTGCTAGTTGGTGTCTCATCCAATCTATACCTGGGCTTCTCAGGCTTTTCTTTGCATATGAATTCCCCTAGGACCTTGATAAATGTAGACTTGGATTCAGTAGCTCTGGGGTAGAGGGCTCACCCCAGATTCTGCATTTCTAACCAGCTCAGGTGAGGCTGATGCGCCTGGCCCTCTGCCCACACCTTGAGTAGCAAAGCTCAACAAACCTTAGATGTCCCATTAGCTCACTTCACAGGCAAGGAAGTTAGGAATAAGGACCTCTAAGAGGCAAGATTCAAACCAAGGTCTCTCTGACATAAAACCTTGTCTACTGTGCTCATCTGCCTCTTTTTAGTCTTTTTTTTTTTCCATTGTGGGATTTCCATCTGTTTAAAGAGATCTCATTTAAATCACATAATGATTTCTAACTTGCAGATGAAGCTGAAGGTAATTGCACAGTTAGAAGAGAGACTTCACTGTCCCCTCTCTGTTCTTTCTTGTAGCTCCAGATCTCAATTTCAATCTTATCATTGCTCACGAACCAGAGACTCTGAAGTTAGGGGTGAGGGTGCAGCCACACATTCTTCCCTTTATTTGGTAAATCTACTAGTTTTGTTGGAACCGTTTCTACCCACTTCTGTGACCACTGAGAAATCAGAGCTGAAAAGTCAGTGGGTCTCATTCCAATTTTTAGGCCCTAGATGGCCTGGCTATATGACTATGAAGATCACCCCTTCCTGCATCCTCACCATCTGTTGTACGGCCATGGAATTGCACGTGAGACTGCTTCAGTGAGGGGTGAGGGAGGATTCTCCTACACCAGCATTTCAATACACTTCTTCAAGAGCAAAAGCCCCACATCAATGTAAAATGGGAACAAAGTCATCCTCCAAATGTAGAAGCCATGCAGAGTCAGAACATAGTTCTTTTTCCCTGATGAAAGATCCGATAGTGTGGTTTGTGAAAGCTCTTTCCCCTCTTCATCAGGAGTGTGGGAGCTGGGTACAAAATGACATTCATATTAAACAGCTTCTCTCTAGTCACGTCTAAAAAGTGGCCATTTCTGCTAGAATGGACAATTTGCTGTGTGACCATTGGGAGTGGTGCCATCATGGTGAAGCAATGTATTCTTCATAAAGTGCAAGAGAAGTCTTCAAGAACATCCACACCTTCTAGGTTCTTGGCATGTCATTTTGGACATCCTGTAAGTGGGCGTGTAGACCCAGTAACCCAGGCAAATCCTCAACACTTGCCCAATGTCTGCCTCTACCAGGTTGGATAGGTAGGTCTTACTGATTTGATGGCTTTAGGAAAAAATAATCTCATTAACATCTTCATCTTCAAAGAACAGAAGAAACCTAACAGAACTTGTACAAGTATCAGTCGCTAGCCTCAGGATACACAAATGAATGCAAGGATTGACCTAAAAGAAAACAAATTGGGGAAATAAGTTGGTAACTCCTGCCAACCCAAGTCCGATATGTGGACGGACGTGTATTTGCACCAAAGGGTTAGACTGTATGTGTATTATATAGACTTTTTTTTTTTTTTTAACAGTAAACACCTTTTTTACATGACCAAAGATAGGAGGGAGGAAGATTTATTTGTCTTTCCGGCTCTGATTTTCCTCAGCTAGAACTCTAGCTCCTTGCCCTCGAGCACGGAGCCATCTGCTCTTGAAGAGATGCACACGAGAAGCTTGCCCTGCTGGGAACACTCCTCCAGAAGACTGCTGATTTGGCCATTCTTTTTCCTTTCATCATATTTCTTCTGAATTTTGTTTGATTGGGTTTTTTTTTTGTTTCTTTGATTGTTTTTTGTTTTGTTTCTTTGTTTTCCTAGGCAGTCAGTTTGGCCCCCTTCTTGCAGCCCAGGGACAGTGCATAGTGGGGCTCCTACCACGGTCGGTGCGGGACGCTGCCAGTGAGCACGGAACAGTTCTTCACTGGTGCAGACCAGTTCATTGTTGGAAGCGTTGTAGACAACATTGGTAACCCTTATTTTGCACTTACGACCCTCAGAGTCCAGGGCAGGTCCCCCATGTTCAGCCTCAAGGCACGGGACTTCTTCTGGCCTCCCTGAGAAAGCAGACTGTGTGTATTTGAGTGGGGACCAATCTTTGTGTTGGCAGTGAGGCTTCCCAGCTCAAACTTCCATTTCTCATGGTAGGGCTTTCTCTCATCCCCGGTCTTGTCCGGAGAGATGCCTATCGCTCTCCACGCTGGCTGCAAAAGAGCTATTACGTAGCCTTTCAATCTCCCTAATTACATGTATGTGTGCTTCCTATTCGTGTGTATATATAGTTGCGTTTATTTGATATGTACATAGGCACATATTTATTTAAATTTTTTTAGGAACACCAACTCAGGGATTCTGTGAAGTGTCCACTTACAAGGTTATCCACGTAATCTGGGCAGATCAGCGGAGTGTGAGCACAAGGGGAGAAATGACATTGTCTGGGGTCTTCCATTCTTTCCTTTTCTGCCTGGGACGTTTTGGGGAGAATGACTAAGCAGTGCTGGAGATTATGAATTTGCTTAAGTGTGAACGGCTGATTGCCGCGCCGGCCCTCCCCGAAGGTGATTGACTGGGGCTGCAGGTCTTCACACCCGATGCCTGGATTTGACTCGGAAAGTCTGCCAAGTCTTTTACTCGGAAATTTATCTTAATTAGATCTGAAAGACCTGCCACAGCAGAATAGTCACACCGATTAAAATGAAAAACAGGAGAAATTACTGATCAAATTAATCATAATGTCGGGTTACAGCTGTAGGTCTGATGTAATTTGCCACTCCAGTGAGTTACATCGGCCCGGCCCGGGAAAGGGAGCTGGCTTTACGCTGATCCGTAACACCCGCCTGCTCCAGGCGCCCGGGCAGGAGGCTGCTTCCATTCATTTTCCTGGCTGGCTCTGACCTCCCTGCTGCAACGAGAAACAAATCAGACACCAAACAAATGGAGGGGGGGGGCGGCGGTGAGTGGGGAGGCAAAGGAGGAACATTCTCTTATCCAAGTGATGGTACTATTTCAAAATGGTGAGCTTTTAAAAGTTGGCTGGACAGGCTTGGGGCTTTGTAGCTTGTTGGGGGTTTTGCTTTTTCCACTTAACCTCATTTAGTTTTACTTGTGGTGACCTGACATTGACTAGATGCAGAGCGAGAATCAAAAGGTCAGAGGACAAAATCTTTGGCTCTAAGCAATGAGAAAAAAAAAAACCTTTAGAAAAATCTCCTTGCCAACATGGCCCTAGAACTGGGGCATGGATTGAACTAATCTGAAGTGTCACAACAGAAGGGGAAGAAACCTCAGTTGTTAATGCTGATTGTCCCCCATGAGGGTATGGTCCTGGAACTCTAATTTTTAAATAAACACCGCTTGATACCATACCATGTGTTAGGGCGGTTGGGGGGGGCGGGGGAGAGAAGTAGGTGAGTAGGTGGAGTGTACTAATTTTTTTAGGAAAACAATTCAGAGTCCAGATTCTTTTCAACACAGAGCCTTGATTCATTTTGTGTTTACAAAACACATCGCCCTATTCGCAATGCAAAGAAGGCGCCCTAAAGCACACCCCGGTCTAGGCTTCCCACCGGCAGTCCTCAGAAGTTAGAATTTAGGAGCAATGTAGGACTTCTCTCCAACCAGTTCTGCGTTATCGGGGAGCTATAGACACCTCACTTGGAGAGAACCCTTTTAAAACAGAGGTGACAGGAAAGTACAGAGAAAGGAAGCTTCCTTCCCAGTCAATGATGATCAGATGTCTCTGGAGCGGCAAGTTCTTCCTCTTCGACCATATGATGGTGGCCCAAATCCCATCTGGTCATCCCTAGACCAGATGCTCATACCTTTTCATTCCCAGTGTGACAAGGCCCCCATCCTCTCTTCATCCCACCAGGAATAAGTTGGGTACATTTTGTAAACGAGGGAGCTAGGCAGTCACAGGAGATAAGATGGCCTTGGCACTCAAGAGACTCTGCCTTCTGGACCTTTCTTTGGATTTGTATGAAATAGGTGGGGGGCGCCTGGGTGGCTCAGTCGTTAAGGGTCTGCCTTCGGCTCAGGTCACGATCCCAGGGTCCTGGGATCGAGCCCCGCATCGGGCTCCCTGCTCCGCGGGAAGCCTGCTTCTCCCTCTCCCACTCCCCCTGCTTATGTTCTCTCTCTGGCTGTGTCTCTCTCTGTCAAATAAATAAATAAAATCTTTTTAAAAAAGAGAAAATATAGGTGGGACAATGTGCCCAGATTGGGGAAGGTTATAATAACCACATTTTGCGTCGTTATTATATGGGCTTTGTATCTGGTTCATAACCAGAATTTTTAAAAGGAAATAATAAAAGAGAATAGAATATACCAGGGCATCATGTCACAGGTAGTAAAGCTATATGTTTTTTCTTGAAGCTTCTGTTTAAATTATATACATAAAGATAGATATAGTTGCATATAGAGAGACATATATATATATAGAGAGAGAGATTTGTCCATATGTGTGTGTGTGTGTGTATTTTGTATGTATGTATGTATGTGTTGGGTTGAGTTGTCAAGTGTATTTCTTACCATGGAACAAGGTCAGAAGAATTTGAAGAACCCTACCCTGAAAAATCTAGCTCTTCAGGGAGGCCAAAGTGGGAATTCTTAAACATAGAATAGCTCAGGAAGCAGGCTTATTGGTGTCCCAACATATTCAGTGTGACAATGGGCTCCTCAACACTGAACACCATCCCCAACAGTCAAAAAGGACCTAAACAGTTCTGCCACTCACCCCCCACCCTACCACATACACAGCATTGCAGGGAACTTCAACTTTACACTGCTGCCCCTGTGGTGGAAAACTCACATAAAATTCATATTTTAACAAACCTACTAAATGAGAAATGAAGTAACATATTAAAAACGGACAAAGCAGCCCCAGGGAAAGTGAAGAGGTCATTGGGTTCCTGGAGCATTTATCAAGGGGAAAACCCTGTCCCGAGAGCTACAAGGTGGGAGCTGGGTCTACAGGCTCGGGCCAGAAAACTCGTGGGCTGGAGAGCGCCACATCCAGAGTACCCAGAACCTCTCTTCAGTTCTCCTACCTGGTCTGACCCTGGGCAGAGCTGGCATCGTCCTCCCTGACCTGGTCTTCCTACTTCTGTTTTCTCCCTGATCCGATCCACTCTGCAAACCACGGCCAAGCTAAGCTGCCTCAAAGAACACTTTGTTCCATCACCCTCATGCTTAAGAAAAGCCCTCTTTGGGCCTTCTTAGCCTGGGCACTCTGGCCCTCCCCTCCACCGGGTCTCCCACTGACCCCCCCGCCCCAGGTGCCCTGTGCAGTCCTCCTCCCTGGCTCTGCTGGGAGGAGGCATGCCTGCTTTCCTCACCACTGCTCTGTACTCCCTGCCTGGTTGTCGAGCCCTCACTGAGTGCTGCCCTCTCTGACTCACACTTTCGGCACTTAGCACATACCCTCCGAGTCTTTTTTTTTCACCTGTGAACCATTGTTGTCTTACTTGAATTAAAAGCCCCTTAAGAACAGACACTATGTCTCACACCTCTGTACATCCCAGGACTGTCAATAATTGTGATGATTTCTCACGTCACAGCTATTCATTGCACAAATACGTAAGTGCCAATTACCTGACTACCTTAAATTTACTTGCAGAATTACTCGATGAAGATAACAATTACCAATGAAAGAAATGTTACCCATTACTTTTATATTTAGAACACTGCCTGGCACATAATAAGGACTATGAAAACCTTAGATCTTTGTTTTGATTGTGATTTCTTTTTTTTTTTTTAAGTTCATTTATTTATTTATTTATTTAGTAATCTCTATACCCACATGGGGCTCGAACTCACAACCCCAAGATCAAGAGTCACATGCTCTTCTGACTGAGCCAGCCAGGCACCCCTATGATTATTTCTTTGGAATGGTTTTAACATCGTTGTTATTTGCACTATCTTCTCAGTGGGCTTTGGAAAATGCAGAACTTCATTTAGACTGCTTCAAATCCGCTTCTTTCCTTTGGCAGGAAATGTTCATCAAGCAAGGACCACCATTTCTTATTTCATCTTCTGTATCCTTCCCCCTCTTCTCAACGACCCATGGTGGTTCTTGATATTCAGAATATAATAGAAAGAGGAGCAGGCCTTCTTAATATTTTATAGATCTGATTGATCTGTGAGTTAAATCGTATTTTCCAAAGCATAAAAGTATTATAAAACAGATAGACCCAAGGAAGATGAAAGGGAATCTCCCACCAAGGGTGTACCTCAGGCCCCCACCATTGGATACCAGAGACTCTCACGGAACACACTCTGCTACCCCAAACCCCACTGGTACAGAATCTCCCAGTAGAAAAATGATGATCCAGTTTAAACAGTGAAAACACCATTGAGCTTTTCATGCCAGGAACTGTGCTAGGTGTTTTGTATATGTTTTCCTACTTATGTCTTGCAATCACTCATAGTAGTAAGAAAACCACGACTTGGAGAAGCCAGTAATTCACCAAAAGTCCACAGCATCTTAGAGGTGGGGCTGGGATTTGAGTCCAGAGTGTCTGGCTCCAACGTGGAGGACGTCACATGCTCTTTTAAATGGGATGGTCTCTGTGTATGCCTCTTGTCCAGCATAATTGCTAATAGCACCCATTTCACACTCGGAACTGTCATGGTTTGGACAATAAATCATTCGGGCCCCTTCTCCCAAGCTATGCTCACTATACCACCTCCAGCATTTATCCAAACTGCCTCCACCTGTTTTCACCTCATGGGTGAAATGGTTTAGCCATAAAAACTAAGGCATTTGGATGTCTTCTTAATTTAGTGAAAAGATGGAATTAGTCATTTTTAGAAATATGTTGTGTTCTTTCTACTTGGCAACTTAACTAATAATTTTTCAAGATGTGATCCTATTTGAGACAAGAGAATCCTTGGATGAGGCCCATAGGAGATACCTTCTTTTCCCAAATGATTTGGAAAAACCTAAGCGGGATGGTTCTTGGATCCTGGCTGAGGTGACCAACCCAATGCTAGCAGAATTGTAATTTAGAACAGAGAGCTTTACCAACCCCCCCCAAAAGATGATGTTCAATGATGATAAGTGATGGATTAAGATGGTGTTCAACATATATTATAAGGAGAGGAAAAGAACTCAAACACACATACATACACACACACATGAAAATAGAACTGACGATTTTTTTTAAAGATTTTGTTTATTTATTTAGAGAGAGCGAGCTTGCACACACACATGGGGCAAAAGGCAGAAGGAGAGGGACAGAAAGAACGTCAAGCAACCTCCATGCTGAGCGTGGAGCCCAACTCGGGGCTCAGTCTCACGACCCTGAGGTCATGACCTGAGCTGAAATCAAGAGTCAGACACTTAACTGACTGAGCCACTTAGGCACCCCAGAACTAATGATTTTTAAAATCAAGGTGAATGAGAGCCAGAAATGCAATGTTATTAAAAGGTTTGCAGGTAACATGGAGGGGAAGGGGTACAAGGTTTCCTTAACAAGAGTGGGGGCTCCAGAGTACTGATTGCTCCAGCCTTTCTCCTTGTAGGTGGGCCCTGAGGGTGCTTCAGAGAAGTCATGATTCCCAGATTGGCCACACATCAAAACCACATGGGGAGGTTTCTGCAGCAAGTAAATCATAAGAAAGAGAGAGAGATTAAGATGAAGGGCCAGGGGGTTGGACATGTAGATCAAAAGACATAGTAAAGAAGTTCATGATGTGGACTTTATTTAGATTATAGTTCAAGCAAATGTAAAAAGGAAAAAGAATGACATTTATGAGACAGCTGGAAATGTAACTGCTGACGGGATGTCTGATGATGTTCAGGGATTATTTTTAATATCTGTAGGTGTGATGTGGTATGTAGTTATATTTTTAAGAGTGTTTTCTGAAGATACATACTGAAATACAAATGAAATGGTAGGATGCCTGGATTTTCCTCAGATGATGTGGAAGGGAAGAAAATAATATTGGTGGAGGTTGTTGGGTAAAAGATGGATAAAAGAAGATTGGCCATGAGCTGATAAGTATTGAAGCTGGGTGATAGGTCCATGGGAGTTCATGATAGCATTGTGTCTTCTATTACATGTGTTTAAAATTTTCCATAAGAAAAAATAAAAAAAGAAGTTTAAATGACTTGGAGATTCTTTAATAATATAGATTTATATTATTTAATATTTTAATATTAATAGTTAATATTATAGATTTAATAATATAGATTCCCCTCACCCAACCCAAGAACTACAAAATCAGATTCTCTGGGGTGAAGCCAGTGATTCTGATGATCAAGGAGGTTGAAAAACTTCTGCCCTATAGAACTGTAAACAATTTCTTAGATCAGGACAGGTTAGCCAAGGCTCAATGCAATATACATATGAAAAATGGTTGATGGGTTGAGAGACAGCATCTTAAGAAACTGAGGTTTTTCTCAAGTTAAAGACTGAAAAAGTGAAGACGGTTGTTAATAACTGATGAAATGTAAAGAATAGAAAGGGTACTAGGAAACTAAAAATAGAAAAGATCTTTCCAATTCTCAAAAAGAAAAAAAAAAATGGGAGGGCTTCCTCTTCCGTAGGGTAGATTAAATATGTACATTTATCTCTATACACCCTCTGGGAATCCCACTAAAATGATACTAAAGGAAAATTTTTTTAATCATATAAATCCAAAAGGGCAAAGAGAAGTGGAGAAAAGACAACAGTGGACAAGCAATGTCAACCAAATTCTGGAGATGCAGGTGGAGGAGATAACCAGGCTGAGAAAGCTAAACACCAAGGTCCTGAGAGGGACACAGTGAGAAGCAAAGCAACCCTGGAGCCCCCAAAAGCTTTGGGGATTACAGATGTCAGGTGCCATGGAAGATGGGGATGGCAGGGCATGTTGTTGAAAATAGGGGCAATGGTTAATGACTGTATAATGAACAGTTAGACCCTCAGCTGCCTCCCCAGTCCAAGCAGACAGGCAACTATCTCCCTAGCAGCTTTATGCAAGAGAAATTGAAATGAGAGACCCTCTAGACCTGGAGATGTAGGTCTGGCTGGTTGTGTGCTGGAGAGAGCTCCTTACTGCTGACCAGGGCATCGAGGGAAAGTCTTATCCTGAATGATAAAACCTAGCCTCACTGGGCCACTTACATCATACACAGGTGCTCAAGTATGCAGGCATCTCACTACCTCCCCACCTCAACCACCCCAGGTAATTGGTGGATTCTCCTCTGGAGAAACCTAACTACTAATCAGAGAGAAAAGACTCAGTTGTCAATATTTGCAATCTCCAACATCGTCAGGTCCCTGCTTTATTTTTATAGTGGAAAGACAACAAAAAATGACTAAATATTTGAGAAATGCCTTTGTCTGAGATCAGAAACTAAAACAAATGGGAGGGGGGAGACATTTGTTGAAAATAGAAGCAATAGAAGAAGGAGAACAATTTTATAAACATTTTAAAATTAATATAGGATATCCAAAGAGATCATGCATCCACAAGACATGTAATAGGTACAATACACAAGGACACTTAAAAAATAATTCAGGGTGGGGCACCTGGGAGGCTCAGTCGTTAGGCGTCTGCCTTCGGCTCAGGTCATGATCCCAGGGTCCTGGGATCGAGCCCCGCGTCGGGCTCCCTGCTCAGTGGGGAGACTGCTTCTCCCTCTCACTCCCTCTCGCTATGTTCCCTCTCTCGCTGTGTCTCTCTGTCAAATAAATACGTAAAATCTTAAAAATAATAATAATAATAATTCAGGAGATAGATAATAGTTAAAATAGTTATGGCAGAAATAAAAATTCAATAGAAGGTTTAGAAAATAAAGAAAATCTCTCAGAATGTAGACCAAAAAGACAAAAAAGATAACAAATTAGTAAAACAGGGAGAAAATACCAGATCAATCCAGGAGATCCAACTTCTAACTAACAGAATTACAGAATCCAAAGGAAAAAAAAAAAAGAGCAAGAGAGAGATAAAATTACCAAAGAAATAATTGAAGAAAATTTCCCAGACTTGAAGGATGTTATCTCATTGAAAGTCTCACTGAATAAATAACCTAATGAAAACAAAACAAACCAGCTGAAGCATATCATTCTGAACATTTTCTGGAGGAGAATAGGTAAAATACAAGAAATCAAGAATAAGAATAACACTGGGTTTCCATAGCAATACTTGAAGCTGGAAGACAATGGAGCAAAGCCTTCAAAATTCTGAGGGAAAATGGTTTTCAACTTGTATTTAATATACTGCCAAGCAATCTATCAAATATAAGAGTAAACTAAAGATTCAGATGCAGAGTCTCTGGAAAAATTTTGTCTCAAATTGATCTGTCATGCATTCTTCATCAACTTTACTGGAAGTGTTCCACCAAGACAAGAGAGTAAACTGAAGAACAGGAAGATTGGAGCTTTACCATCAAAAGGGACAAAAAGGAACCCCTAGGCTGATAGTTACACAGCGGGCTTAGAAAGCAACCAGTTTCCACTGGGCCAGAACACTGAGGACTCTAGAAAGGCTGTCCCTGGGCAAGAGGCAGGGGAGGGGGAGGGAAGAGAGCAGAAGAGAAACCCAGAGAATACCTGGTATGGTTGACTAAAGGAAAAGAGTGTTCATCATTCTTGAGATGAATTTGGAAAGAATTATGAATAGAAAGAAAGAAAACTAAGCAAACAGAAAAGCAATGACTAACTTTGGTAAGAGCAAAAACTTTTACAAGGAAGGAAGGAAGGAAGGAAGTGTACTAACAGGGTCGGAGGCAAACAGAACTTTCGTAGTCCCAAAAAGAAATTCTGATTAAATCGCTAACTCTATTGTCAGAATGAAGGGATGCAGGAGGAGGGGAAATAGGGAGTGGGTTCAGGAGTGTTCAATCCTCATCTTCCACAGTGGAAGTCAATCGATAATGCCCCAACTTAGCAAATCAAGAAAAACAATTTAAGCTATTATTTAGAACTGGAGGGGCAAATACCAAAAGGAACATCTAAAAGATTTTGGAGAACATGGAGAGTTTGGTTTAGGGGTAACGAGGCTTGAGTTATACAAGTTCAGTGTATTTCAATGTTTGACTTTCTACACCAAGACCTCGTGTGCTTATTGATCCCTCTGCCTGGACACTTTTCCCTTAGATATCCAGCTTGCTCCCTCACTTTATTCAGGTCTTGCCTTAAATTTTGCCTCATCAAGGAGTCCTTCCCTCACCATCTTATATAAAATTGCACACATGGCACCTCTGTTCCTTCATCATTCTTCAGAGGTCTTATCACTACCTGACATGTTGTATATTTATTTTATGATTTGCTTGTCTTTTTTCTTCTTCCAACTAGAATGGAAGTTTCATAATCACAGGGATTTTGTCCTGTTCACTGCTACAGTCCAGCAACAGTTAAGTGCCAACACTGGTAGAACTAGGACCATAGGTGTAAACTCTAGAAAACAGAGCTTCCTAGGAGATGTACACACAGATGGGTGTGCTGTTGGGCGAGCCAGCGAGACATCCCTCCCAGAGAAGGGGTAGCCACTTCAGTGGTTCTCTTATCGAGACGTTGGACCAGAAGAGCCTGGTGGTCCCATCCAGTTCTGAGATTCTGTGATCAGCACTGAGGACAGAACAAAAGAGAATGTTGTACTTCTGCATAAAAGCTGGGTATGAGAGGATGATGCTTTTATCACCAGCCAAACTAAACTTTGGGATGGGCAATGGCGGAAAGTTAAAATAGCTTCCTGGCAGCGCTTTAAACACAGGCAAAAGTCTTACTGCATGGGCTTGCTTTAATGCACCTGTGTGTCTTATTTGCCTCTGTGTCCTGCAAGCCTCATTCGGAACCTAGAACCTGGGGCATCTTTCATGTGGCTAGCTGAGTGCTGTGAAGTTCTCAGATTAGTTTGCTCCTTGAGAGGACTCTCATAAGGAAATGGATGTAGTTTTTTCTGGGTTTAGTATGAGAGGATTGAGAAGGAAACTAAAGTAAATATCCAAATGCATGTCAGGCGGTTATTAAGGATTTCCCCTGTTTGGTTTTAGAAAGGGAAGCACCATTTCATTGCTGTTTGGCTTCTCATTGGCCCCAAGTATTAAGCATGGCGTGTGGAGAGAAACACCATCCAACTCAACAAGATACTCCTATATTTTTAAGCATTCTGTGGATTTCTTATAGAAAAATCTTTGATTAGAAAAGTTTACAGTTTGTAGGTTTTCCAACTCAAACTATAAACAGCCTTTGTGTTAAAATATTTTTTATATGAAACATCTGCTGTCAGCCCTAATTTGTGCAAATAGGAAAATTGATGTATTCAGGTCTTCAGTGCTTAAATGATCACATTCTTAGACCAGAGAGACAGGGAGGGAGAAATTGGGAAAAAGCTGGGGGAATGAAGTCTTGTTTTATCTTTTGGACACCCGGTGCTTTCTGTAACAGCCGATCAGGGTGCTGTGTCAAAGGCACTGATGAGAGGTTTCCCCAAAGTTAATTTTTCTCATAATACAATAACCAAATTTGTTTTAACACTTGAAAAGGCCCATCTATACTAAAAAGAATCAGTTGCTTAATCCTAAAATTAAAGGTTATTGCATGCAAGAGAAAATAATTACATGCTCAAAGTATGGAAAAAAGAAAACTTTTTTTAATATGTAGGTATTTGTATAATTAAAGATTAATCAAGCATGAAGGGCTGCTGACTAAACCAGAAAATGAGATTGTTGGCAAGCAATATTGTAATGTAAATGCCATTTTTGTTTAACTACTAAGAAGCTGGAGAAATGATATCCTGAACAGATTAAAAGCAAACAGCATTGATAATAAATATTTATCAGATTTCAAATGCAACACAGGATTTTTATATTTCACGTGCAAGATTGGCTCACGGGGAAGTTTTCAGGTAGTTTTCAAGGGACTAGTTAACGTCCTTATTTAGAATTGCATTTCCCCATAGGACCTTCCTCTGTGAGAGTACCTGTGAAATATGAGCCAAGGCCAAGTGTCCCTTTTGAGATCTACTGCCCTCAATGCCATGGTTTACTAATTAAGATTTTGTTAATTAGGGGTGCCTGGGTGGCTCAGACAGTTAAGCGTCTGCCTTCAGTTCAGGTCATGATCTCAGGGTCCTGGGATCGAGCCCCGCATTGGGCTCCCTGCTCAGCGGGGAGCCTGTTCCTCCTGCTTGTGCTCTCTCACGCTCTCTCCCTCTCTATCAAATAAGTAAAATTTAAAAAAAAAAGATTTTGTTTATTAGTATTAGTTACTTAGTATTAGCCAAAGATTTTCTCATGAATACTCTGCATGTATTCTTAGAGATGAGAGACAAGCCACGCACAGATGTTAACAAACATCTGTTAACAAACCTGTAAACTCCAGGTACCTAATCTTTGAAGTCACATAGAAACGTTTTGAGACTTTCTACAACTGTGAAATGTTACATGGCACGCTCGTTTGTCACGAGGATCAAATAAAGGTGCTAAGGCGCCTTTCAGGAAGTAGGACGTAATAGTCACTCAACGAATCTGAGTTTTGCTCCCTCTCTCCCTCTCCTCTGCTGACTCAGTTCAACCTAACCATCCCCACCGTCTGTTCTCACAAAGACTGTGTTCCTTTGGAGATACTGCCAAGACATCCGATTCTGCATTCTGAGTATGCACCCGAGAGCCTGACCAAATCTGTCCCCTCAGCATTCCTGAGATGCAAGAGTAGTCTGAAGGGTGGGGAGTAGGCGTTCTTCTCTTGGCCTGAAGGAACGCAGAAATGCAATAGGAAAGAGCATACCACAAAGAGGTCAAAGATTTTATTTTATTTATTTATTTATTTTTTTAAAGATTTTATTTATTTATTTGAGAGAGAGAGAATGAGAGAGAGCATGAGAGGGGTTAGGGTCAGAGGGAGAAGCAGACCCCCTGCCGAGCAGGGAGCCCGATGCGGGACTCGATCCAGGGACTCCAGGATCATGACCTGAGCTGAAGGCAGTCGCTTAACCAACTGAGCCACCCAGGCGCCCCAAGAGGTCAAAGATTTTAATCTAATGAAGCCCTCACTGGAAAACTTGCTTTCCCCCATTTGTACGTGGTGATTTCCCTGTGTTCAACTGGGCCTGGCCTGATTTGTCTCATAAATCAAGACTTGCTGCATAAATGTAGATGTGCGCTCTGAAAAGCAGACTTCTTGACCTCCTGATAGAAATATAAATTAATTAATCAAAAGCAGCTTTTAAAAACTCAAGTGTTGTGCGCAGCAAGTAGGCTGGTTTCCTTCCACCATAAAGCATCATTATAGATAAGTTTTCAGGAGAAGAGGCAAGACTGTCATTTTTTACCTTCAAAAACAGTAGAAAATTCACTTTTCAGTTTCTAAATTAGAATCTGTCAGTTTGACTGCCTCTGTTTCTTTTGGGTGTGCTGCATGTGGTATGTGATCCAGAAAGCTGAAAGCTTGCAGACCTACTAAAATGCATTTGGGTATTTTCAAAAACAGATTATTGAGTGACAGTATGATAGCCTTCAGGCTTGCTGCTAGAAATTTTTATTTAACTTATTTTCTCCCTAATGTGGTAGTAACATGTACCTATTTTCTGAAGATTGCAGAACACATCATCAAATGACGGTTCAAAAAAACATTTTAAAGTTTATTCTCTCCCTTTTTATGTAACTTACTTGAGAGCCAGGAACAGCACGAAAAGATGTGTTTCTCTCACCACTTCTCCCCGCTCACACAGTTTGAAAGGGTCACCGTGAAATTGCCAGTTCTTGAGTCTGAAGAAAGAACATCCACAAATGTTTGAGCTCGGGTTTTAGAGAGGACCTGAGGTTATTTGCAGAAACGAGTGGGTCAGGCAGTGGGGAGGAGCCCACAGAAAGTGTCTTTGTCACAGAGACAGCATGTCCTTCACCAGCTGCCAGTGGACAAAGCACCCGGCCACACAGGACAGTTCTAGACTCCCTTTGGGTACCATCATCCCCTGGTGGCAGTGTCTGAGAATGTGTTCGTCCACTCATTCTACATTTCTACAGCAGTCTTTGCCTCCCTTGTCTGCAGATGTGAGCTTCTGTTTTGGGGACCCCAAACAAAATTATAATCTAGGCTTCATTGCTCAGAAAATACCCTCGACTAAAATACATCTTGAAGCTTCCAGTCCTGCCCCAAGTTCAGAGAGCATACATTTAGCCAATGGCTTTTTTATTTTATTTATTTTATTTTATTTTATTTTATTTTATTTTATTTTATTTATTTGAGAGAGAGAGAGCACGAGCAGGGGAAGGTCCGAGGGAGAGGGAGAAGCAGGCTCCCCGTGGGGCTTGATCCCAGGACCCTGGGATCATGACCCGAGCCAAAGGCAGTCGCTTAACCAACTAAACCAGCCAGGCACCCCTAGTCAATGCCTTTTTATTTCCTCTTGAAATCTATCAACTTCCAGGAGAAAAAAGGAAGAGGGGAGAGGAGGAAATGAAAATGTTTATTGCAACACATGTAAGGGTTGAGTAGCCCAAGAAAGAACCTGCTGGGGTCTCCTTGGGAAGCTCCTCCTTTCTGGGCATGCCTTCTTAGAGGGAGAGCAAAACCAGAAGGATTCGTGGGGTACCAAGATTCACAGAGGGTTCTGTGGCAAACTGACCCAGACCTTTACCTTTTTTGAGGTTCCTTGTTAGATTTCTGACGCCATTCGAGTCTTTTGAGTCATGCATTCATTTATTCAACAACTATGCCTTGAGCCTCTACAGATGTCAAGCGCTATTCTTGGAGCTAGAGTAGGGATCCGGGGTGAGTACAAATTTAAAAAAAAATCAAACGAACACTTAAATATATAGTATATTAAACATTGTTAGCTGCTATGAGGGAGTAATAAATGAGGTCAAAAGAAAGAAAGTGCTAGAGAGAGGGTTACTAACTGACATAGGGTGACCAGAAAAGGCATCTCTATTGGAGCAGAGATCTGTTGGGAGAGAACCTGCCAACATATGGAGAGAATGGGCTCCAGGGGAGGGACCAGTGCAGAGCCCTGAGGTAGGTAGGGTGCTGGGCAGATTCCAGAAAGAGCAGAAAGGGCAGCAAGACTGCAGTCTTGAGCGAAGGGGAGTGGCCGCAGATGGGGCCATAAAAGAAACAAGGACCAGATGATCTTGGATCCTGTAGGCCACTGCCAGGACTTCAGCAATCACCTTGAATGAAGCAGGAAGCCCCACAGACCCTATGAGGGGGTCTGTGGGAGATTGTGGGAGCTCAAGAGCAAAAATGAGGAGTCCAGTTAGGAGGCTACTGCACTGATTTCAACAGGGTGACAAGAGCTTGTACTAGGTTGGATGAGGTAGAGATGGTGAGAGGTAATCAGTCTGCATGTAGTTTGAAGAAGAGCTGACAGGATTCACTAATGGACTGGGTTTGCTGTGTAGGAAAAAGACAGGAGGTCAAGGTTGTCTCCAGTGACTTTGACCTATGCAGCTGGAGGCATGAGGCTTCCACTTGGGGAAGACTACGGCATGAACAGGTTTGGGGACATGTTTGGTTTTTGGCATGTCAGTCTTGGGCAGGTTATGTTCAAGAGACTGCTAAATGTCTTGGAGGAAAGTTCAAGAAAGCAGGTGGATCTCAAGTTCTGGAGAAAGGTCCATGTTGGAGATAAATTTGGAAGTTCATCGGTGTTCCACCAGTGTTTAAAGCTATAACCCTGAACCAGATCACCCAAAGAGTGGGCCCAGATAAAGAAGAGGTTCAAGCATTCCTGAACCAGGGCACCTGGGTGGCTCAGTCGGTTAAGTGTCTGCCTTCAGCTCAGGTCATGATCTCAGGGTCCTGGGATCGAGCCCCGCATCGGGCTCCCTGATCAGTGGGGAGTCTGCCTCTCCCTCTGACTCTGCCCCCGACTCACGCTCGCTTGCTCGCTCTCTCTCAAATAAATAAATAAATCTTAAAAAAAAAAGGTCATGATCTCAGGGTCCTGGGATCGAGCCCCGCATTGGGCTCCCTGATCAGTGGGGAGTCTGCCTCTCCCTCTGACTCTGCCCCCGACTCATGCTCGCTTGCTCGCTCTCTCTCAAATAAATAAATAAATCTTAAAAAAAAAAAAAGCATTCTTGAAGCACCTAACACCAATAATTCCTGCAGAGGAAAAGAAATCAGCCAAAGAGACTAAGAAGAGGTCAGGGAGGAAGGAAGGGAGATGCACCCAGAAACTGATGTAAATCAGTGCTTCGAGGAAGGAGTGATCAAGAATGCCAACTAGTTTTGGCAGATCAAGTAAGAGGGGAGCCGAGAATGACCATTGGAAGCAGTGCCCTTCACAAGAGCTTCAGAGGAGTGGTGGTGAGGGATTGCAGGGATTCAAGTGGATTCAAAAAAAGAACAGAAGGAGAAGAATGGGCAACATCAAGAATAGACAACTCTTCACAGGCACCTGCTCTGAAAGGAAGCTGACAGGCGCACTAACTGGACGGAAGGGGGGGTCAAGATAGGTCTGTTACTTAAAGATGGAAATTGAAACATCTTGCTTATAGGCAGATGGTAGTGATCCAGTGTGTGGGGGGGGGGGGGGGATTTGATGAAACAAATCCGTTGCACTTAGAACATCAGGATAGCACAGGAAAATGTTGGCCATTCATCACCCCCAAAGAAATAACTTCCTCTTGATAGCTGAGTTTTCCCAGAAGAGCTAAGGGTTAAACCTTTTAGTGCCAGAACTATAAAACTTGGAAAATGTAAATCACTTAAAAGCCATTTTACTCCCATCCCCTGCCTTCTTAAACAAAGTATCTCCGTAATAAAAATCTTCTATTTGTATCATGCCTCGTGGTTTACAAAGTACTTTCACAAACATTATCTCCTATTACCCACCAACATCCCAGCAAAGTAGGCATTTCAGAGATTTGACAGATTGGTGAGATGGACAGTCACAGGGGTGTGATTTGCCTGGTGTGGATGAAAGGGAACGTAAGTGCAACTTCCTGATGATGTTGGATCATTATTGACAGTATAGATTATATACATTCTGGGAAGGCAAGACTCTTGTGCACTAAAGAGAATATCATGAAGGATCAGACTGGGTGGACAGACAGCAAGTGCTCTCAGAGACCCAGAAAGGAGCCAGCTGAAGAGTGGAATGTCTGAGAGGACTTCCTGGAGGTGGTGGAACTTGAGCAGGGCTCCAAAGTTCTAGTAGATTTTAGAAGGGCATGAAAGGCCAGAGGAGGACATAGTAAGTAAGCATGCTTCTGGATGTTTGCACTGGTCGTAGTTATTCATTTGGATGGTCTCTACTTTGCGGCAGATAGGTACCGCTGCCTTGGTCAATGTGCCCTCTGTACTGGACTGGGCCATGGTGCCCAGATATGTGGTCAAACGTTATTGTGTATGTTTCCATGAGAGTGTTTTTGGATGAAATGTACATTTAAATCAGTAGGCTTTTAGTGAAGCAGAGTTCCTTCCACACTGTGAGTGGGCCACATCCAATCAGTTGAAGGCCTGAAGAGAACAAAAGACTGACCTCCCCTGAGCAAGAGGGAATTCTGCAGCAGAAAGCCTTCGGAATTGAATTTCAACATCAGCTCTTCCCTGGGTCTCCAGCTTGCCAGCCCACCATGCAGATTTTGGACTCATCAGCCTATTTCCATGAACCAATTCTGTAAAACAAATCTCTGTCTCTATAGATAGATAGATAGCTAGATAGATAGAAGATACACACACACAGACACACACACATTCTTTTGGTTCTGTTTTTCTGGAGAACCTGACCAATCCTGTCCCTTTCTCATGGATTATATGAAGATGGAAGGGGTACAGTTCTCCTCCGTAGAATACAGACCTGTGGGAGAATGGAAGAAGGCTTTCCCATAAAGTCAATAGGATCACAGACATTGCTGTATTTATCAGGACAAAAGAAGTCAAAGTCTGGCAAGTGGTTCTCATAGTGCAGTCTGGGAGTAGCCCAGATCCAGAGTGTTAGAAACCCCATCTTTCACCCCTCGCTGCTCTACTCAGATGCAGTGCATCTGTTATCTTTTTTCCCCTGTGGTTACCCTCTGTCATTTGACTCTACTGATAATTCCGCCCAGCACTCAAGCTAGGTGGATGATTGGTCAAACTAACCAGCTAGTTCAGATTCAACCCAAGGCTCATTGCTATAGTGTGGGAGTTGGGAACATTTTATGTAAAGGGCCAAATAGTAAATACTTTAGGCTTTGTGTGTTGAGAAAAAAATTAAGATATTCTTTATATGCTTATATAATAACAGGAGTAAACAAATTGCCACAAATTTCTGATTGGTGAAATCCAAAATATAATAATAGTAACTTAGTAGAATTTTTTAATACAAGCTCTTAATGAGAATAGAAATCTAGGGGATTTTTTGAGGGAGGGTGTATTAGAGCTCTCCAGAGAAACAGAACCAATAGGCTATATGTTCCTATATATGTATATATGACTTATTAAAATGAATCAATTCATGTGATTATGGAGGCTGGCAAATCCAAAATTTGCAGAGTGATGTCCCAGCTTGAGTCCAAAGGCCAACAGGCAAGAGAATTCCCTCTTACTCAGAGGAAGGTCAGCCTTTTGTTCTAGTCAGGCCTTCAACTGATTGGAAGAGGCCCACCACATTATGAGGGAAATCTGCTTGATTCAAAGTCCACTGATTTAAATGTAAATCATCTAAAAACACCCTCACAGAAATATCTAGAATAATGTCTGACCAACTATCTGGGCACCCTGTGGCCTAATCAAATTGACACATAAAGTTAGCCATCACAGGGGGATAATGTTTCATTAATTGGAGTTCAAAATTAGTGTTCCTCCTTGTCAAGACAATGGTAAGTATTCATCTGTAAAAACCATTCTTAGCTCATGGGCCAAATTCAGCCTAATTCAGTCTGTGAGCAGGGTTTGCCAACACTTGCTATCGAAAACTGGTTAACTTCTGAGTCTGGCCAACCTTACCAAATGTGGCAAGCCAAACGTGGGACTTCCTCTGGAATTCCAAACATCGAGAGTCCTGGTCTTGTGTTCTAGTCCACTCAGCAAGATTATGAGTGTTTCTTTTGCTCTGGAGACACTACAACGCAGGAGGAGTATGGGCTGGGGGAAAATTGGAGGAGGGGGAGGGAGAAAGTTGGCACTTGCGCTCAGAGGTGATTCAGAACCCAGCACACAGGAGATGGAGACCTGCCTACCTAGTAGTCTTAGCGAACTGTGAATTTACTGGAGAAGCAATAACTTTACAAAGAGGTTGGGAATTGGTGTCCTTATTGAATAAAGAATAAGTTCCAGATTTACATTCATTGATTTCCTATCCAGTTTCTATCTATGTTCATCACATTGAATTTCTTCTTAGTATCCAAAAATGAAGCCACTGGAAAAGTAAATATATCTATATGTCTGAGCCCCTAGAATGCCACACCTTTGTAATGCAGCCAACTTTTTCTAGATCTTAACCCTTAATTGTACTCATTCCAAAGAAAATTTAAAAAGAGAGAGAGAAAGAACAGATTTTGAAAAACAAAAAGATCTAGCCTTATTGCTTTGATGAAGATTTGCCACCCATGACTCTTTAAATATTGAACCTGGACTATAAAAATATCACCTGTTATTGATCACATGGTTATTAAAGTCAGTCAAGTGCTGAATTTATATGTCAAACACTTGTAATATTTCCTGTAAATATTAGGGCAAAGGGAAAAGATGATAATGCCACAGTGAAGAGTCACACCAGATTTGTTCAACTTTACATAACTGAGAAATAATAAAAGTGTCATCAAGAATTTCATTATATATGCCAAGCATTTGTCAAAACCTGCTGCACATCGTTTATGCATATGTACGTGCTGGTGGATGAGCCCAGAAGGCGTGCACACGCATGTCCTCTGGAGGAGAATGGACGGGGGAGCCATCTGTTTTCCTGTCCACCTACGCTGGGCCCGTGCAGCACAGCGTCTGATAGCTGCTAGGATTTTGCAGCAGGCCCTGCACACAGACATGTGTGGGTTCGCGTTCCTTGCACTTCCCAGTCTGCTATGGGAGGCTGACCAGCTCTCTGGGTCTAGAGGAAAGCCTTAGAACTCAAGTCAACAAATACTAATCATGGGTTTAAAGCTTATTCTTAAATCCCCTCCGATTCTTGAAGTTCCACCTCATGATAGTCAAGAATGCTTCTGGAGAGAGGTCAGCCTTGGTGATCCTGAGATCTCCTGTTTTTCCCCAAGACAACTTTCCATATAAGCAAATGCTTTTGCACAGGTGATGGGGAGGAACCATTAGTCAACCACGGGGGTCGTCCCTGGAAGCCTTCGATTGGAGGCCCAGGGCAGGCCCATGAACGGAGCAGCGTGTAGGCATTCCTAATGGCATTTTGATGTACATGCACAAAATTGATGTCGGAAGGATCATTGTAAAGTCCCAAACAGTGGAATATTGAGGACATTTTCAGGTGGCAGTCAGATTCTGGCTGGGTGAGCCCAGTATATTTTCTCATGTCACAGTTGATTAGGTTCACAGGGAAGTGGAAAGAGTAAAAAATTCTCTTATTACTGCAGCAATGCCGTCTCAGCCTCTTTTCCCTTTGAATGCAACATTAGTTTTTGTCCAGAAGTCTAACTGCTTTCTACAGTTTGGGGAATTGTAAAGCAGAAACAATTTTCCCAGCCAGGCTGACCTTCACAGTAATGAGAAATGACTGGAATTTCTCTCTATTTCTCTAACATTTGGGGAGGTTTTGGAAGGGGGGGCAGAAAGAATATGCTTGTTTTACCTGATATTATGTTGTGGGCGTCCATTTGGTACTTTGAGCCTAATTTTTTTCCATTCAGGGGATTACATGGGCTGTTGCACCATATGACCCGGCAGCCAGACCACAAGTGTATTGAGAAACGACAGTAATGCACTTCAAATCTTTTGTCATCACAACAGAGATGGTACTCTGTTTCAGCCATTAAATGACTAAATATGTTTCTCCTGGGGATGGCTATTTTCATTTACTCTCCAGCCCTTACTCAGGTGATGAGCACTAGGGCTGGCAAATTCAACCTTCATTTGGGCTGTGCCCCCAAGTTTCTGGTGCCCTTGGAGTCCCCCCAGCCTCTGGACCTTCCAAGGGGCCTTCCCTGCTGAGCCAGCTGAGCGGCGCTCCTTTCTGGTGACTTCTTCCTGGTCTCTTGCGCACCACTGCCCTTGTCCTTTGCCGGGATGGCAGAATCAGTGAGCTCTCTGGCTTAGGCTGATGCTTCCTCCTTGATTTTTAAAAAAATGCTTAATTTTCCCATTTACCTGAGGAAGTATGAAAACTCCGTGGAAGGGAAGGCAGAAGGTAAAATTTAACACAGCCCCGCACCGCCACCCCCCACCCCCCAGGAGAAGTGGTTAACCCTAAAGGAAGACCAATCCCAAGAGACATACCCTGAGCCGTCCTTTGTCTAAGTGTTCAGATCAGCATTCATGCCCCGGCGACACTTTGTCAGAGTCGTTCATTGGGAGGGAGTTTGTTCTGTCGCTCCTGTCCCTCCACTTCAAGCTCTATCCCAGCCCCTTTTCAGGTAAGCAGTAGATCCTGTCTGAATTTGTTCCAATCCTGCTCTGCCGCTCACTAGCTGTGTGACCCTGGGCAAGCTACTTAAACTCTTTGAACCTGTTTCCTCATCTGTAAAATGGGGCTATCATAGTAGCTACCTGTCCAGGCTTTTTTGCTTGAAGGGGAAAAAAGAAATGACTCAGCATGACACCTGCTGTGTGCCCTCAATAAACTGCAGATTGTATTATGGCTAACTCCAATAAATTTGCAAGTATATTGCAAATTGGAGATTAATTTGCCTTATGGTATCAGAGGAGACTCCACTATTAATCCATTCAGTGGTAGGTGCTACCGGGTGCCCACCTCAGGAGGCAAACAGAGATACGTGGCTTGAGCCTGACACTTACTTGCTTTTTTTCTGGACTGCAGTACTGCCTGAACCTTGCATGAGCTCTAACAGCGAGGGCTAAAACTCTGAGTCACAGTAAACAGACGAACTAAGTGTTGGCAGAGCGGCTGGCGGAGGGGGGACCCCCACAGGAGGGGCAGCAAAGCCTGGAGCATCGGGGCCAGTGAGCTGTGGGTGGTGGAGGCTGCCTGATCTCGCGGTGTCCGCATGAGCATTGAAAATGTTTGCTCTGCCACCAACTCGGTCTTGAGCTTTCTGCTGAAGGGGATTTGGTCTCTCCTGGGTCCTTTGCCTGAGTGCCGCTCTCATACACGCTCATTTCACAGATTAGGAAAAGTAAGACCCAGAGCATTTAAGAAACAAACCTAAGCGCCACATATGCACAATAAGTAAATCATGTCTAAGGACTCCTCCACCTCTGAATTTATGATCCACTTTACTATTTTTTGTTTAAAATAACCACAATCGGGCGCCTGGGTGGCTCAGTTGGTTAAGGGACTGCCTTCGGCTCAGGTCATGATCCTGGAGTCCTGGGATCGAGTCCCGCATGGGGCTCCCTGCCCAGTGGGGAGTCTGCTTCTCCCTCTGACCCTCCCCCCTCTCATGTGCTCTCTCTCTCTCTCATTCTCCCTCTTTCAAATAAATAAATCTTTAAAAAAAATAAAAATAAAAAAATAAAATAACAATAATCACATGACTATAGCCTCCAGCTCCTAGCATAGATGCACACAACTTAAATGGACACTTAAAACGTGATAATCCATAGTGGACATAACTTTATCATTTATTTTTAGCATTCTTTCAAATTTTATGTTAATAGTATTTTAGTATATTTTAGTATTAGTATCACTTAATATTCATTTAATATATTTATATGTACAAATACTAGTATATTTAATATTTATTTAATACATTATATATACATGTATACTTAAATACATATACATATAAATATATGTATTTAATATATATATAAATGTGTATATAAATAAAATATATAATTTTATTAACAAATTAAGATATTTGCCATACTTAGACTAATTCAAGGATTCCCTTCCTTGGCCCACATCTCTAAGACTCACTGAGTCACGTATGCATTGCTGGCTTTGTGGGAGGGGTCTCTAGAATTTCATTTACTGGCTCTAATTTGTGGTTCAAATGTCAGTAACCAGCTCCCTGCCCTGCCTCATTGCATCAGGCTTGAGGCAAAAGGATTCAAATATACTTGTGTTGCCAAGTAGACCCACAGCTTCAAGACCTGAAAAATATGGGTGTGATCCCAGTAATTCCCCAAAGAGCCAGAGGTAGACTTGGGAGGAGGGCTTGGTAGAAAGGTGGAGACTTGTAAAAAAGCAAGCAAAGACACAAAAACCTTATTAGCGTATAATATGGGTTTAATAACCTGCATTAAAGCCACGAAAGGTAAGAGCCTTTAAGAAGAGATGGTTTAGCATAAGGGACTTTGCCTTCTCCTCACACTTTTCCTCCTCTCTCTTTGCTTGGAGCCAAATCTTTTGGCCAAGTTTCTGCCAGCAATACATCCCTCAAGGAATCTGTGTCCCTCAAGATATTTTGTGCCACTAATTAGTCCACTGATACAAGTGAGCCCAAGTGAGCCCACCACTGACCTAGGCTTGCTGGTATCTCGCCACTACCCTGGACAACAATCCACCTCTCATAATGATGAGGACGTGCTGGGGTGCTTGGGTGGCTCAGTCGGTTAAGCGTCTGCCTTTGGCTTGGGTCAGGATCTCAAGGTTCTGGGATCAAGCCCTGCGTCAGGCTCTCTGCTCAGCGGGGAGCCTACTTCTCGCTCTCCCTCTGCCCCTCCCCTCAGCTTGTGTGCACTCTCTCTTTCAAATAAATAAAATCTTAAAAAAAAAAAGGATGAGAAAGTGTTTGGAGAGACAGTCTCTGTCCCAGAGCTTATGCAAGCAAAAACAGGGGTTTATGGGTACAGAACTGTGTTCTCTTTCTCAAATTCATCCTCTTTTCTCCATCCCCACTGCCACCATCCTGGTGCCTGTCACCCACTTCTGGCCAGCCTCATTGCAGCTCCTTTCCTCAAGTTCCAATCCTCCTGACGTAGCAGTCGAGGAACATATGTTCATAGTTTCTTGTCTCCCTTTTGCATGACCCACCACTCAATGCTCTTCAGGAAAAATTCTACCCACGATCTCTAATCCTGCAGTGGAGCCAGACAGCTCACAAGCTCTGCTGCTTCCCACCATGCTTATTAGTGTTCTCCATTAAAAAAAAAAATTATTTAAACAAAAAGAAATCCAGGGCCAGTTTCCCTCCTGGTTCTCCCAACCTGCCTCCCCTCCATATCAACCAACACGAGCTCCCCTGGTTTTCAGAGGGAACTATTCACTTGGGTCAGTGTGTGCGAGGATATTCCTTCTCAAAATGAAAGCCCTTGTCATTTTGAGGTAAAATGCCCTTCCAGACAGAGCTGTATGAATTTCTGAAAGAGGGTATTTATAGAACCTCAAATAGATGAATCGTTTTCTTTCAAGCAGGGAAATGTATTTTACTCTTCTTGCTTCAACTGGGATTGAGCCCATTCATTTTACTTTTTTATGCGCTCCTGTTTTATTTAGAAATGATCTATTCATCCCAACCCAATTGAAGAAATATAGATAACAGGGGAAAAAATTGTCATATTATTCACATGAGGAGTATAGATGTTCCCACTGAATATGTTCATAGCTCCATTTAATTTGGGCTGTATAAACCTGGCCTACAAAATTCTCTTTTATTTGTAACACTCGAAGAAGGCAGCCTAATCCCCAGAGGGAGTGAGACCCAGATTCTTTTTTTTTTTTTTTAAGATTTTTATTTATTTGACAGAGACACAGCAAGAGAGGGAACACAAGCAGGGGGAGTGGGAGAGGGAGAAGCAGGCTTCCCACTGAGCAGGGAGCCCGATGCAAAACTTGAACCCAGGACCCTGGGATCATGACCTGAGCCAAAGGCAGATGCTTAACAACTGAGCCACCCAGGTGCCCTGAGACCCAGATTCTAATTGCAGCTGCTCCCATGATCCTTGGGCAAGTTATTGAGCTTCAAGGATAATAGAATCTATTTTTCTCGGTATCGAGGGAGTCAATGAGATGTTAAGCATCTGACACATATGATTGTGATGTAAATATTAGCACATGTATAAAGTCATATTTTGCACAGGTCTTTTTTGCAGCTCTAGAACCATCCACGTATGCCGATCTGCTCACCTAAAGGAGAGGACACCATTTCACACCTTTGTTCTCAATCCAGCACCTCTTGTATTGCAAATTGCAGGAGACTTAGACTATCATAAAATAAGAACATTGTCAGTGTGAGCGTGCTCGATGCTGGCAAAAAAAAGAATCGCTTTGTATAAATCGAGTTCTTTTTTATGTCACTCTATTTTTATCCTCGTCTGAGCATTTACCTGCTTCTGTGATCACTCTGTGTATAGAGGCAAAGCCATGAAAAGTTGCCCAACGCGCAGCCTCCTGCCCTTTTGCTCCTAGAAGTTCTCCTTTCTTGGGCTCCCTTCACTGGGATATTTAGTAAATGTCTTTGGAAAGACAGATTTCACAACAGACTCCAAGATCCTGCTTCTTGGCGCACCATGTCTACCAGAAATTCTGCTCCTCCCCAGACCACTGGTTTTGGCAGGGGTCTCTGGTAGAAGCACCACCCAACATTCAGGGGGAGGGTAGGCTCAGGGCTCTTCAGTTACCTCATCCCCCAGATGAGGTAGAGACTGACCCATGGGGGAGCCCATGGCAAGTGCGTCATGTATCACAGACGTGTCGGCACTCCTGCCTCCTGTGTCTTCCCATTTTTACAGCCTTGGCAGGCTCTTTCTCTTCCTGAGACAGAAGTTTAACCTTGAGCCACCTCTCACCAGGCCATCCAAAACTACTCCCAGGAGAAGTCCGGGAAAGTCTTTTGTTATGGGTTGTAACAGACTGATTTGTATGTAGTCAATGTTTCCCTCCCTCGGGATATTTGCATGATGTGCGGGACCATGCCCCTGTTCCAATTGAAACGGAAAAGCGACCTAATTATGAAATGGATTCTCATAATAAGTTGATTAGATTCTTGATTTCTACTTCTTAACCCAGCCTGTGTCTTTCGTAAAGTTATACAAACTCTCTTAGAACCTGTTTATATCTTTAGAAATCTCTTGAGCTAATAGCTATGCCAACCCAGATGGAGTGTAAGAAAAACCAGTTTTTCAGGGTAACACCTCTTTTATTGGAAATTCCTCTATCCAACAACTTGACTCTTTGAAACAGTTGAGAACCAAGAGACAAGGAGAAAATAATAATAATATAAAAATTGTGAGCTCTCTGTCAGAATATCCATGCACGTCATTTAGAGGAGAGAAGACAAGCTCTCACCCAGACCCAGCCACATGGCCTTTCTGGTTGCCAAAGCCACAGCAGGTTATAAAACAACATATAAGAAGGGGTAGAGTTGGGGCGCCTGGGTGGCTCAGTTGGTTAGGCATCTGCCTTCCGCTCAGGTCATGATCTCAGGGTCCTGGGATCGAGCCCCGCATTGGGCTCCCTGCTCAGCAGGAAGCCAGCTTCTTCCTCTCCCTCTGCCTCTATTCCTATCCCCTGTTCATGCTCTCTCTCTCTCTCAAATAAATAAAATCTTTAAAAAAAAAAAAAAAGAAGGGGTAGACTTGCTTTTAGAAAGAGGCCCAGTGATAGCTGAGAAAAACAGCACAATTGGGACAGGAAGATCCAGAAACATACAACTCAGAAAGAACAGCCCTTTGGGCCTGTGTAGGATGGAAGCCCAGCTACAGATCCCAGGCAGAGGACACACAGCGCTGCACCTAGGAATTCCCCAGACACACAGACATACAGCCCCTACGGGACTGAGACAAAAGTTCAGGACCAAGTTGTGTTCCCTTGGGAGGCTGGGAAGAGCAGAGCAGTGCCCGGTCTGGAAGAACAGCACCTTGCAGATCTCAGGGGAAGAACTGAAGCCAGAGAGAACGTGATCATGACCCTGTTAGCAGAGCTTGGAGTCGGGCACGAAATCGGAGTGGCTCTAAGTATACAGTTGTTCTTCGAGCATGGAGTTTGCCAAACCAAGAGCCTTAAGCTCCCAGAGAGGACGGGACCAGGGGCAGACAACCAGGCAGGGCACACTACACTAATTGATTTTCAGAATGATGCCCTGGAGTCATCAGAAAAGAGAAATTCCATTAAGCTTAGCAAGGCACAAAAAATTTATTGGTATGACAAAGTATGGATTATATATGATGCAGTAAAAAAAAGTGAAGAAAAGATTACCTTCCCTCCCAGAAGTACCCATATTATGCTCTTATTATTGTTAATATGTGCATCACCAGAGAGATGTACAGGACAGACTTCCAAATGTTGGCATTGTTATCTCTGAGATTGGGTTAGTTTTAATATAGGTCTTATTTGCTGGTCTCTATTTCACAATTTTCTATGACAAACAGGTGCCTGGAGCATAATAAAGGTGATAAAGGGTAAAAAGAAGGTAGAGACATTGGCAATGCATTTTTTAATATTTCCATGTACAAGATTAAAACGGTTTTTAAAAACCTTCAGTCTAAAATCCTGGTGATGGGGCACCTGGGTGGCTCAGTTGGTTAAGGGACTGCCTTCAGCTCAGGTCATGATCCCAGGGTCCCAGGATCGAACCCCACATCAGGCTCCCTGCTCAGTGGGGAGTCTGCTTCTCCCTCTCCCTCTGCCCCTGCTCCCCACTTGTGCACACGATTGCTTGCTCTCTCTCTCTCTCTCCCTCCCTCAAATAAATAAATAAAATCTTTTTAAAAATAAATAAATTAAATTAAAAAATAAACTCCTGGTGATCTGCCATAATTCACGCCTCTGCGAACCTCAGACAGTGGAGATTTTCTTCCATCTATGAAATGAGAACCTCAGTCTACACCACTGCCAACAAAATCTTCCTGTACCACAATCTCTTGCAATATTTTAGCTTATTCTTACAATGAAGACGTTAAATTTCCTTTGATCAGAGCCAAGACCTCTAATTAGGTCAATCCAACGGTGCAAACTCTTTAGCATCAAGATCTATTTCTTTGACGTCTTCTGTTTCCACCAGCAGAGTACTGAAATCAGCATGGAGTCTGTAGAAGTCACTCAGAGGTGTTGATCCTTTGACCAAAACCAAGAAGGGTTACGAGAAGGTGTCTGCAGTCACAAAACGCACCAGTGATAACGGTGCTAGAACCCAAGCCCCTGAAGACCAATTGCCATTTTTACCTGCCAAAGCCACAGCGATTCCCAAACGTGCTGGGAAAGCTGCACATGTTTTAAGTAGTTGGGGCTGTCTGCACCTGTAAGCATCTTCGAGATGTCTCTGAGTTCCGATTTCTTCACTTGTCCATTGCGCACCTCTCAGCATCCCTGCTGTATGAGATGCCACACAAATGCATCTTCATTGTTTCTCTCGCCCCTTTCTGCAAGAGCCGAACGGTTTCATTCTATCACCTTCTCCTTAAATGCTTGATTTGAATGTGATCAATGCCCCCCGCCCCCAATAGGGGTCTTGCCATATGTGGTAAATGACAAACCATTCAAACATAAGGAACTCAAAGATTTCTGATCCAGAGGCTGATTCAATAATCAAAAGCACTGTCTCATTAGAGGTCAGGGAATAGGGCATAAATCCAAAGTAGCCCCAGCGGTTCTCATTTGTTCCACTAACATCTGGAGAGAGGAATTTTAGTGGTTGTGGCTCATAAAATAATAGAGACTCCATCTCTAGGAATACTTGCAGTTGGTTCAGATCAAATGCTCCAGGGCTTGGGCTAGCCACCGTGGCTGGGCTGTTTCCTTCTGCAATACCAGTGACAGATGGCCATGGTGAAAACCTTATCAAGTTTTTAAAAAGTTTTAACAAAGCACGCTGCAACCCAAAGCACGCTCACACTGATGGCTGAGTCTGAAGTCTATGGAAATGGAAGACTCATTTGGAGTCTGCAGGGTTTTTTTGTGATTCTTTACCAAGGTAAAAAATTTTGCCTGGGCACCTCTTGACTCTTGATTTCAGCTCAGCTCATGACCTCAGGGTTGTGCGATCGAGCCCCGCATTCAGCTCTGCCCTGAGTGTGGAGCCTGCTTAAGATTCTCTCTCCAAAAAAACTAAAAAATTAAAATTGCCATATGTGCTGGCTATAAATTAAAATAATATTGAAATAATTATGCATGTTTTCAAGCCTGGGGTTTGTAAACAACCTTGCTTGTTTCTGCTTCTGGGCCTTTGCACTTGCTGTCCCTCATGTGCATAGTTCTGTGTGCAGACATTTACATGGCTGGCTTCCTCTCCTTCTAAACTCTCACCTCAAATCCCACCTTCTTTCCCAACTTCCCTATCAAAAGAATGTGTTCCCTCTTCCCCCCACCAGTCCCTCTATCACATTTTCCTGTTTTGATTTCTCCTTAGCACTTTCCACTACCTAAAATCTTGTCTGTTGCTTACCCATTTATGCCTGTCTCCCCCCAACTAGACTGCAGGCACCTTGTCCCCCATGTCCATCTTGCTCCTTATTGCAACCCGCATACCTAGAACAATGCCAAGCAGTCAGTAAATATATGCTGAATGGGTGATTACCCTTTGTTTCAGCATTTGTTTCTGCCGTATGGACAATATTTAGGCAAGATCCCTACCATATCTTAGCTATGGCCCCGTAAATATTGAATGGGAGCAAATCATATTGGGACAAGGTGATTCAGAACACATTTGAAGTGGAGGGATGAATTTCATCAGATAGTACTAGCCAAGGGGATTGAAGGCCAGAATTGAGCAGACGTTGCTATTTGCATATATGTAATTGATAACCTGCCTGCTTCCAAAAGTGATCTGAGAGCATGTATGATCGAAAACATAAAATACTCATAAGCAAAGTCAGTAAAACAAACACCAAATCCATGCAGAATAAAAGGAACATAAGATGCTAAATGCCAAGGCTAATATCATTTCGACGGTTGCTCATTAAACTTAACCCAGGACCTCCTTTGGGCAAAGATGTAAAAGGAAGCAATGGTTTCTGTAAATCTTAAATCCTTGCAGGAGGGAGTTGAGTGTGTCACAAATGACCGTCCTCTCTTTCATGTATTCATTCAGCAAACACACATTGCTCGCCTGACGAGCCTATGTGCTCAGTGCCAAAAGTATAGGGAGGAGATAAGAGGAGAAAGACATGTCTGTACCCTTGAGTTGCTCATGGTCCTGGGGGAAGGGGAGGGGATCAGACACGGCTATAATTAATTATAATAAGATAAATATTATATTAAAATCACATACCAAATGCAATGGGAATAACAGGCTAGGCAGCAATTCGTTCTGCCTGGGGATAGGCCTTGGAAGGGAGATCGTGTCGGCTCTGGGTTGGAAGGAGCTCACCAGTGATAGGGAAGTCTTCCAGTCAGAGGCTTGAAGATGTGAGAGCCATGCTGGGTTCCAGAAGCAGCAGGTTATTCAGAGTGGCTGGGGTATGAAGAGCCGGGTCATCATTGGACAAGAGCAAATGCTTTTCTGAGCATTTACTGTGTACCTGGGTGTTGAGCTTCTTACAGATGCCACAAGATGATGTTTCCTTACTTCCTGTTGACACTGGAGGAGACTGGGGCTTAGTGAGGCTAGGTGTGATGGACCCTGGGATGGCCCCCAGGCCCCCGCCAAAGGAAGGGGTGTTGAGGGCCTATCGCCCTAGCTGCCTGGGAGTGCTCTTGTCACACAGCCGAGAGCTCCCAGCAGCCCCTCCGGCATGGCCTCAGTTGCAAAGAAAGCTCTTCAAAGCCTTGCCCAAGGCCATGGCCCTTCCAGGATGGCCCATATCCAGGGACCTATCTGAGTGGGAGTTCAAAGGCCCAACTCTGGCCATTCTTATGGACCCTTCTAGCTCCAAAGCTTCCTCGTGGGCTTGGCAGAGACATCAGGCCTGTGTCCCAGCTGGACTTCTCTGCTCACTCCTGCTTCCACCCCACCCTCCCTCAAGGGTCAGTCCCAAAGGCGGTCAGTCCTTGTCCTTGATCAATAGCCTTAGAGTTGGCTTCCCATCCAACCCACCTGTGACTCAGTCAAGGTCCTGGGGTGTTGGAACCTTGTTTAGAACCCAGACAATAGGACTCCAATGCTCAGCCATTTTAGTCTAGCCCCCTGATACCTGGTGCAGAGTAGAGAATGAAGACAGAATTATAAATTTGGGCCAGGCTGTGAATGCCCTTTCGTGTCATCCCAAAGAGGTGAGATGTTATTCCATGTCCAAGGGAGAACCAACAAGGATTTTAAATGGGAGGGTGATATCAGCAAATGTTTTAAGATGGTTTCTATGGCAACAGCACAGAGACTGGACAATAAGGGAAAAGGTCACCCTATCTCCATAATGGTTGTGGTTGAGTCTCACCTTATTTACAATCCCTTCTTTAACTTTCTGATAAAAAAATGCAAAAGAGGACAGACATAAATGGGATTCATGGAAGGATACATAGGAGCACACTTATCCTATGTATAATCCTCAGACAGATGGTTGACTTCTGGTTTATCTTTTCAACACAAAAAGGCCTTTGAAGGCATGGCCCACAGGGCTGTTAGGAGATGATTGGAATAGTCGTTGCTGTGCTTCCCCTGCTTCTCTCCTTTTATTGGGCTCATGACATCAGTCTTGAAAGTGGAGTAGAGGGGCGCCTGGGTGGCTCAGTCGGTTGAGCAGCTGCCTTCAGCTCAGGTCATGATCCCAACATCCTGGGATCAAGCCCCACATCGGGCTCCCTGCTCAGTGGAGAGCCTGCTTCTCCTTTTCCCTTTGCTGCTCCCCCTGCTTGTGCTCACTCTCTCTCTCTCTCTGTGTCAAATAAATAAATAAATAAAATCTTAAAAAATAAAAAAGAAAGTGGAGTAGAAACAGTCTAAGCTTGAGCATTGATTGTTCAGAGGGGCTGTGGATCAGCTGGGAGCACAAGCTGCCTGGGACCAGCTGTATCAAGAGACCCTCTTGAGCCCACACGGAGCACCTGCCGCTGGGGGAATGGGAAGCCATTGGACCCAACTCAACCCCAGGAACCTGGGGTCACCCACTGCCTTTCTCTCCATGTTGGGTTGTCTCCATGAGAAGGCACTCACAATCTTGACGTTATTGTTTACCTTCCCACCTTTGAACATCGGCCACAGTAGCAGAACTCAGAGAAACCTGGCATGCATTTCATAGTTTATGTAGCTGATAGTATGTACTACCTACAATTCCATTATGGCTCCAACAAGTACATTATTATTCCCCTTTAAAGAATAGGGGATTGCACTGGAATGCTGGCCTAAGGTTGCTATGTTGGGGACATACTTTATATCCAAATGAACCTCCACAATGTTGAAGGTTCCTGCCTCCAAACAACAGAACTGATGATCTGGGTACAGTTACTTAGCTTTGTCCATTTGGATACAAAAAATTTCTGCCAAAAGCAGTTGTCTCTGTTTGATACAGTTGGTCTTAAGCTGCTGTCTTGATAGTGGAGAATCATGCTTTAATCAAACATTGATAGGGTCCTTTGAATGTCAGGCACTGAGCTACCCGTAGAAGTCACAGAATGGATGCAGAATGCAGCCCCTGCCCCCAGTGCACACGTCTGACATGTCCATCTGATTCCTGAGGCTGCTCCTAGTTCACAGGAGGAAAGCAGGCCTTCTGCCTCAAGAGCAACCAATCCTGCCCATCTAAAAACCACTTCGTATCATTTACTCAGAACATGAAAATAAAGGGACCGCCCCAAAGCAGTTATTTCTAGGAAATCGTAATATCCCAGTTTATGACCCCTCCAGGAAGGAGGAGAGTACATGTTTTTCCAACCTTTATATGGAAGGGAGTGAAGAGGCATTTGGGCGAAAGCAAGAACTGACCACAGAACTGCTTTCTGAGTGAGGGATTCCCCTGCCTTGTGCAGCGTTCACGTGGAAAACCTAACTACCCCAGGACCAGAGGGGGCAACTCTACAGACCGCCCCCCAATCAATAAAAATCACCTCCTTCTGTTGTTTGAATGTCCTGTTAGTATCCTTGTTTGATTGTCAAAATGATTTTTAAACCAAGAAGAGTTGGCTGTGGAAGACTATCTTAATGGTGAATTGAATTTCCTGAACTCCATCTTCCAAGAAAAACAAAAACCAGAAAGCGGGGGCAGAGACCTGATTTTTCTGCCAAGTTCATGTTCGATCTGCTCTGTGAAATTAATGGCTGGTACGTTAACCCCCTTTTATATTTAAAATCATTTTTACTTGAAATAACCTATTTTATAATGTATTCCATGATTATTATTTGAGTACTAGGTGACAAAGTTCATGAGAGGGAAATGCATTAAAAAATGTTTAGAAAATTATAGGACTGTTTCAAAAATTTTCTGAAATGGAATGCAATTTTCAGGACATTTCCCGGGTTTACTTACCGTAGTTTTACTGTTTTACTTTGGGCAATTCGCAGACATTTATAGCCATCAGTTTACTGACTCTCCCCCCGCCCCCCCACCCCCTCCTGGTGAAGATGTTTGTCCCCAAGAACTACATCCATGGTGGTCCTAGCAGGAGTAACAATGGCTATGGGAATGAAAACTAGTGTTATTCGTTTTCAGAAATATAGAAGTCACTGTATCATATTACTTTTCTAAACACGCAAGAGAAAATTAAGGGAAAAGACAGTAACACATGGTTCTCTCACGTTTTGAATAAAATTATTTCCCAGAGCGGGGCGCCTGGGTGGCTCAGTCGTTAAGCGTCTGCCTTCGGCTCAGGTCATGATCCCAGAGTCCTGGGATCGAGCCCCGCATCGGGCTCCCTGCTCAGGGGGGAGCCTGCTTCTCCCTCTCCCACTCCCCCTGCTTCTGTTCCCTCTCTCGCTGTGTCTCTCTCTGTCAAATAAATAAATAAAATCTTTAAAAAAAAAAATTATTTCCCAGAACAATAATTCCACATGCTTCGCTTTTCTTCTGAAATGCTTCAGAACAACCCGGCAATGACAAGCTCTCAAAATGGGTGGGACGCCTGGGTGGCTCAGGCGGTTGAGCCACCGACTCTTGATTTTGGCTCAGGTCATGATCTCAGGGTTGTGGGATCCAGCGTCGAGTTGGGCTCCGAGCTCAGCACGGAGTCTGCTTGAGATTCTCTCTCTCCCTCTGCCTCTGCCCCTCCCTCCCTCCTGCTCTAATAAATAAACAAATCTTTTTAAAAAAATAAAAATAAAAAATAAAATGATATATAAAATGGAGGGGTGCCAGCGTGGCTCAGTTGGTTAAGCATCAGACTCTTGATTTTGGCTCAGGTCATGACTTCAGGGTTGTGAGATCAAGCCTGCTTAAGATTCCCTCTCTCCCTCTCTCTCTCTCTGCTCTTCCCCCCTTCTCTAAAATAATAATAGTAATAATATATTTTATTATTACTATAATAATAATAATAAAATATAAAATGGAGTTATTTTAGAGCCAGGCTTTTTAATTGTGAGATTTAATTATAATTTACAATGATTATATTTTGTGTTAAGGAAACTTTTTTTTTTCAGAACTTTGGATATAGCCAAACCAACACCTTGTAATTGTGAGATAAAGCAACCCATCTAGAGATGCAAATACATTTAGCTGCCAATATTCCTAAGATTAAAAAAAAAAAAAACTGTGGTGACAGAAACTAAGGAAAAAAGAAGACCAAATGTGAATTGGTAAATTTGCTTCCTAATGCCAAAAAAATTTTTTTTCTTAACTATATAATGTCCTGGACATATGAAAATGTGTTTTTCTTGGTTTTGTTACCATGGAGGTTTTAAAAACAAAACAAAAGCTTTGCTGGCCATTTCCGCCTTCTGTTTAGCAATTACCTACTAGGGCACACACAATAGAAAATAATAGAGGGGTGCCTGGGTGGCTCAGTTTGTTAAGCATCTGCCTTCAGCTCAGCTCATGTCCCAGGGTCCTGGGATCGAGTCCCACATCGGGCTCCCTGCTCAGTGGGGAGTCTGCTTCTCCCTCTGCCTTCCACTCCCTCTGCTTGTGCTCTCTCTCTCTCTCTCTCTCTGACAAATAAAAAAAGCTTAAAAGAAAATAATATTTATTTTCAAGCTAGAATTAGGCAAGTGAGCCACAGATCAAGTTCAAAACGCATAGCCTTCAAAGTAGACACACATGGACACACACAGCGCTAGGGACAAGTATAGAGAATCACCTTCCAGTGCTCCCTTCTGAAGGGTTTCTTCTGTAACACACGGGCTTGCTTCTCCTGCCCTCCGTTTGCCGACCTCTCCTTTCTGGGATAGAAAAGGTGCCACTTAGCTGAACATAATTAAAAAAAAGAAAAAAGAAAAAGAAAAAAAAAGGAAAAGGTGCCACAGCTGGTGATAATAGTGAGGACACCATCGTGCTCACTTAACAGTGATATTTCACCTAATGGTAATTCAAAAATAATACCATCCTGCTCACTTAATGGTAATGCAGATGTGTCTGTGAATTCTTAAAACGCGTGCGCGATCTTCAGAATTCTTTTCCAATCAGTGACTCTTATCTTAACCAATCTGCATGAACATTAACAAAAGCACCAGAGGGAATTTTGTTCAGACCTAGATGGTTTGGGGAGCGTCCGGGTTTGGGATATAAAGTCCTTCCTTTAGATATAGTTGACGAGACTAGCCAACATGGATTGCAAGCTTATTCCATTAGCCCATTTGATAAACCTGTGGGTAACGAAGTAACGACATCACCCAACTTTTCTCAGACTGCACACCATAAAGCACAACTTCTAGAAATATTAGTGGTATTACATGCAAGGGGACACTATGATCAAATACTGGGAAACACAGATCAATAAGCTGAACAAGTTTCTTTACCTGTGGGCAATCTCCAGAACCTTTAACATACCAAGATACACTCTCCATCACCAAGAGGTAGATGCTTCGTGCAATGTTTCCCAAACCTATTTGACTCCCAAACCTTTTATTCCAGAGCAAATCCCAGGACCAGAGTTCCATTAAACACACTTTGAGAATTGCAGGAATTCTCGAGGATTCTACCAAAATATCATTGCTTCTAGCACATAGAGCTACAAGCTGAAAGTATGTTGCTCTGAGGAAAGACATCATGGGGGTGCCTAGATGGCTCTGTCAGTTAAGTGTCTGCCTGCTCAGCGGGGATTCTGTTTCTCCCTCTCCCTCTACCCCTCCCCCCTGCTTGTGCTCTCTCTGGCACACGCTCTCTCTCTCAAAGAAATAAAAAAAAAATAAAAAAAAAAAAACCATCATGGACTTCCACATTATTTTGATAAATCCTTAGAAATTACATTTCCCCTTATCACTTCATGGTTCTTTAAAAAAAAAAAAAAAAAAGACTATCTTACTTAATGTGTCCAAGTTCTTGAAACCAAAATTTTGGGAAAATAAACCTGTTTATTTAATGTGCTTTTTTTCCATCTTCTTTTTCTGTTTTTTTATTTTAAGTGATATTTTCTATAAAATGATTATGTAATCACCTCTAAATTTTGATGTTTTCCCTTCTTTGTTTTTTAGTCTTGGCCATTTTGCTTTATTTTTCCTCCATGTACTGTGATATAGAAGCATAAGCATATCAAGAACAATAAAATGTGCTCTTATTTTTCTTAAAGTCACATACCAAACAAGCAGTGAACAGCATACGTGCTAATCTGAAAACTCAAACAAAGCATGAGGAAAACTTTCTACCATCCCAGGAATATATGCCCACAAACCTAAAGAATTGGAGTTTTGTACGGAAGTGACTCTGACGCTAATCCCCAGCAGGTGTATCTGCCCAGGTTTCCTAGTGATGACCAGCCCTCCTTCCTCCCTTCAGCCGGGGTTTTCTTCTGTATTCGGGCAGAACTGGAATACGCCAGTTCTTAGTCTTTGTTCTTGTCCTTGAAATCTTTTGCTTGGTTGACTTGCAGTAATTTATCTTTTAAAACCAGGTAATTAGGGTTTTTTTTTTAAGATTTAATTTATTTATTTGAGAGAGACAGAGAGCACAAGTGGGGTGGGGCGAGAGGCAGAGGGAGAAGCAGGCTCCCCACTGAGCAGGGAGCCCCATGCGGGACTCCATCCCAGGACCCAGAGATCATGACCTGAGCTGAAGGCAGATGCTTAACCAACTGAGCCACCCAGGCGCCCCGCCCCCAGGTAATTAGTTTTTTATTAAAACTCTATCACAGATTGAAAATTCTGCTGATCCCTATGATAGAACATTGGGATTGCTCTGATCATGTTGGAAAGACCCGTAGCCCCCACCTCAACCATGTACCATGTGAGCACTTACTCCCTGATGCTGCCCTGTGGCTCATGCAAGTCAGTGAACGGCGAGGTCATTTTGGAAACATGTTTTAAGCCCTGACCTAAACACTTATTTCCAGCCCTATGTCCCTACTTGCTAGGGCAGATTTAGAAAACATTTTGTTTAACATATTTATTTAGTACCTCTTACAGGAAAAGAACTGAAAAAAGTATAGCGTTTTTCCAAATTTTATTCCATCATTTTAGCATCACCATGGAATTTTACTGTTTGAAGGAATCTTGGAGAGCACCTCGTTCAGGGTTCCCAGGCCTTAGTGTGCCTCGGCGTCCTCTGGGGAGCTGTTAAAACCCAGATGATTGCCACCCCCACCTTAAAGGTTCTGATTCAGCAGGTCTGAGATGAAGCCAAGAATTCACATTTTTAGCAGTTCCCAGGTGATACTGAATCATAGTGCTAGTCCCAGGACCCCGCGCTGCGAACCCCTGTCCTAGAAAGCCCTTCTTCCAGTCTACTCCGGAGACTCTGAACATTCTTGGAGCTGGCTTGAAACCCAAACCGGCAGAGCTATCAGGGGAGGGAGGAAATCATGATTTCTCCAGGCCTGGTGGCAGCTCAAGGGATGATGGATGGGTGGGCCTCAGTGTTTATCAGGGTTATTCATCAGGGAAGGCTTAACCCCACAACACACGTCCCCCAAACTGCTGTGGCTTAGCTGCCCGTCGGGGACCATTTTTGAGAACCACCGATCTAGTGGATCTAGTTCAACCTTCTCATTTCACAGACCAGCAAATGGAGCTTGGGCAGGGCAAGGAGGCCCACACAGACCCAGTCACCTGCTGACTCAGTGCCCTGACTTGCCGCCATTTCAATGCATTCCCTCCTCCCTTCTTGGTTGCCTAGTTTCTGCCTATAAACGCAGGGCCTGTCATGTCTCAGTAGTTACCACTATTGGCAAGGCGTTTTTAAACAGATTTTTCTCCTTGCTGATTGGGCAGATTGCTTTTCTCCAGTGCCTTTCTGCTCTCTTCTCCCGCCATGTGGAAAATTCTGACCCAGCTTTGCTTTTGCTCTTGGTGAGATTAAGCTTTATGTTTTTTTAACCTATGTTCAGTTTTATTAATGGAAACTTCCGGAACGATCTATACAACAACTTTTTATATTTTCTGGCTTACGGCTCCTACAGGTAGTAGCTCTTGCTGTTAGCTTAATGTTTTCAGAACAACCTATAACCAATATATTTTGTGAGCGCAGAAGGATTTTATTTACCTCTGAGCATTCTGGCCATGTTTTTTGCTTTCTCTTTCATGTACTTATCTTCCGCTTTCTACAGAATCGTATTTCCTCTAATAATTTGGACCATTCGTTTTTCCGATGGCAAAGTTCTCTTGTGGGCACGGGTCCGACATGGCGGCTCTTAGGATGGGCAGATGTGCCATCCGCCAAACGTCTCTCTCTACTCCTTACGATGAAGGCAGGAACTCTCAGAGGTGTTAGCCCCCCTCTGCAGAAGGACACCCACTTAAACACGGGGGTGACCTGGCCAAAAACGGCATTTTCTTCATCTTATAGTTTAAATGGTCCATCTGACCCTTGTTGTGAATTCAAGCAAGTAGATGTTCTAAAGGGTCAACTGCAGACCCACAGTAAATGGGTTGATTTCTGCTGATTTTCTGTCCTTGGGGAAAAGGAAATGCATGCATGACCCAACCGTCGTATTGTTTTGTGGGAAGAATAGCGTTTCTTCTGACTAGCTTTCGCATACAACAGCTGTTCAGTGAATATATTTTATGAAGCAAGCAAGCCATTATGCATAATAATAAAATTCCGGAACAGTTTAAACAGGCTCTCCACTTGCCAGTGGGTGGATCAAACCAAGATATAATGTGTAACATTTGTTACAAGCACATTTTCATACCCAATGTGGTTATGAGGATGAGAGGAAGAAGAAGCATATGTTTTGTTCCTCATAAGTGATAAGTTTCACTGGTTTGGACTTAATAAAAAGTTTCTTGGGTTTCAATAGTAAAATTACTATCTATCCATACAAAATATACTTCTGCAGGAATAAAATAGCTCCAAAGTAAATAAAGACTTGCGTCTTCTCTGGGCAGAATGTCAGAGACCTGAAATCTTATAAACTAATGCAACCCATATAATTAATTTAAAAATTATAATTTCTAAAATCACAGTTCAATCTTCACACAGGAACCCAGTCGTGGATACCAAGGTAGATACACAATGTATCACTTATCATCCATCTTTGTAATTTTTCATAATAGAGAAACTCTGTGTTTTAAAAGATGATGACTTTGTTATTAATCAAAATTCAGGGGTGCCTGGGTGGCTCAGTCGGTTAAGCGTCTGCCTTCAGCTCAGGTCATGATCCCAGGGTCCTGGGATGGAGCCCCGCATCGGGCTCCCTGCTCTGCAGGAAGCCTGCTTCTCCCTCTCCCACTCCCCCTGCTTGTGTTCCCTCTCTCGCTGTCTCTCTCTCTCTCTCTCTGTCAAATAAATAAATAAAATCTTTAAAAAAAAAATTCAATGGTTAATTTTTGATCAGTCAGCAGTTTAGGTTTCCCTTTGTATAAAATACATGAAAGTATTTTATGACTCAATGACTATCAAGTAGTGTTGTTTCCTGTGCTGCAAGGCTGTTAAAACTACCTCCATCATATGGATGTGAATATTTAGATACTTTCGTAGCAACAGCTTGCAGGGAAATCACTCGGGAAATGTTCTGTACCGTAGAAACACAGGCATGCCATTCATACAAGTGCTTCCTAATTTATATCTTCCCACCTTCCTTCTCTGCCTTCAGAACCCCACCCAGAATTTTCCTAACCCCATTTCCTGCCCTAACTGTGCTCTGGCCGTTCAGAACACACCAGGCATTCTGATGTTTCCATAACTTTGTACTTATTCTTCTATTCTACCTGCCCTTCTTCTTCTGTCCACTCAGTTGATCTGCCATTTAGTCAGGGCTGAGCTCCTATCAATTATTTCGGGAAGCTTCCCCAACGCCCTTCTTCCCCCACTGAACTAGCCAATTCCCCAATGTTCCCACAGCTAACTGAGCACACCCCTAGCCTGGCTCCTACCCGTTGGTTCTTTTTTAAAATTGATGTATAATTGTCATCTAACATCATATTGTTTCAGGTGTATAACATAATGATTTGATATTTGCATGTATTACAAAATGATCACTATCATCAGTCTAGTTAACATCCATCACCACACATAGTCACAAAATTCTTTTTTTCCTGTGATGAGAATTTGAAGATTTACTCGCTTAGCGATTTTCAACTATGCAGCACAGTATTATTAACTAGAGTCGCCATGCCATTATATCACTTGACTTCTTTATTTTGTAATTGGAAGTTTGTACCTTTTGGCCCCCTTTACCCATTTCGCCCCACCCACCCCGACCTCTGGCAAACACTGATCTGTTCTCTGTACCTGTGAGCTGGTTTTTTTGTTGCTGGTTTTGTCGTTCCACATGTAAGTGAGATCATACAGTATTAGTCTTTGTCTGACTTATTTTACTTTGCATAAAACAACTTGAGGTCCATGCATGTTGTTGCACATGGCAAGATTTCATTATTTTTTATGGCTAAATAATATTCCATTATATATATACACATATATGTGTGTGTGTATATATATATATATACATACACACAGAATCACCATGGACACTTAGGTTGTTTCCATATCTTGGCTATCGTATGTATCTTTTCAAGTTAGTGAGTGCTTTTGTATTCTTTGGATAGATATCCAGAAATGGAATTGCTGGATCACATAGTAATCCTATTTTTAACTTTTTAAGGAACCTCCATACTGTTTTCCACAGTGGCTGCACCAGCTTGCATTCCCACCAGGAGGGCACGAGGGGTCCCTTTTCTCCTTATCCTCTCCAACACCTGTTATCTCTTGTCTTCTGGATGACAGCCATTCTAACAGGTGTGAGGTGATAGCTCACTGTGGTTTTGATTTGCACCACTGCCACTTGATTTATCTGTCTATGTATCCGCCTCCCCCATACCTTGAAAGCTCTTTCGGGGGGAAAGACCATATCCCGGTACCTGACTTATAGTTGGCGCTCAGTGTTTGCTGAATCGGTGAACTGTGAACCAGACTTCATTCCATGTGCAGATACCTGCCTTCCCCAGTGCAGGGCAGCCCTCTGCCCCTGTCCTGGCCCCAGCAGACTCCTGTTCTCCTCTGCCTTCAATGTGACCCACTCCTACCCAGTTCGACTCAGTCTCCAAAGTAGTAACCATTCTAAACTTCAGATCGGAACACACCTCTCCATCCTTGCCTATAGAATAATGGACCAGCCCTTTAAAGTGGCAAAGTCATTCCTCCATAATCCCATGCTTTACCTCGTCTCTGCCACTTCCCTTTCTCTACTTCGTCTTCCCAAAAGATCCAAGTGCCAATTTAGTGGCTTCACATCCACAAAACACCACCCCCTGCCTCCATGCTGCAATCCCACTATTGCCGGTGATCGAGAATTTTCTCTCCCCTTCCCACCTTTTTTCCAGACAACTCCTCATCGTCCTTTAAAATTCAGTTCCCAAGTGGTCTGGTTGCCTAAGGCCTCTTGAGGGCTCCTCACCTGGGCTCAGGGCACCCCTTTCTTACAGGACCACAGCAACATAGGGTGGAAAGCCACAGTTCTGGATTAGACTGGAAACACCTAGGGCCAGAGGCTCTTGCCTTGTGTCTGTACCCCTGGGGTCCGGCTTAGAGCCCGTACCATAGTCATTGGGAAATATCTCATGAGCAAAATTGTCCGGAGGCTCCATAGGGCAGACTATGCCTTGTCTTTCTTTGACTTGGGAAGTACCGTAAGTAAATTCGGCACGGGCGGGGACGGAGTGAACTGTACATTCCCATAGCTAGAAGCCAAAATAATGCCAACTACTTTACTGTGGCAGCTATTTATTCTTAAAAAAGTATAGCCTTTTTCTTTCATCCCAGGAGTGCTTCCGATCACTTGTTTAAACTGGGTGATAGAATAAAAAATACAGAAAGAGTAATTTTGAAATATCAACAAATTCTCCTAACTAATGTGCCATGACAATAAGCAATTGGTAAGAGTATCACTATTGTATGTAAGAAAATTGCATGAAACTCAATAAAAAGATAGATTTTCAGGTTATTAAATGGAGGACTGGACAGAAAAGGAAATGAGATGTGTAAGCTTGTGGTAACACAGTATTGGGCTCCATATAACTTGGATAAAATCTGATTTAGAGTTGGTATGTTTCCATAATGCTGACCTCTCTGCTTCAAAATCAGATGTAGTGGGTTGAGTTAAAAGCTAGTGTTTTGTTTTGTTTTGTTTTGTTTCCCCCTCAACTCTGAGCTTGACTGTTTTATCAGTAAATTTAAAAATAAAAAAGAAATGCATCCTTTCGAAGAGCTTTGCAGTAGTTTGTCCCTAAACCACAGTGTGCTGGCCACACTTGTTTATTTCCTTCCCTTCCTCAAGTGTCCCCGCTCCCTCCTTACAGATCTGTTGATCATCCTGCGTTACCTGGACCCGGGCCCCCTGCAGGATCCACCTCTCTCTTGAGGGTACTTCTAGAATACTCTCTAGGGCGTCCACGTGTGCTTATAGAGTCCCCTCTGCCCACCCACAATGATGTCCAAGGTTTGTGAAGCCATCTGAGTAAAGTCTCACTTCTGCCTCTGCGTCCAGGATCCCCAGGAGCCATAAACCATCTAAATGCCCAAGTGGCCCAACACCTCATAGGTCCTACCCCAGAGGGGCCCCATGAAGGGAGAATTTATCTCTCCTTAACTGATCTACACCCTATCACCTGTCCTCAAAGCAGCATGGTTCGTGCCCAGTGACAGATAGGTCCATCCTTATCTGGGGAGGCAGCCCCTTCAGTTCCCACCCGTGCTGCTATCTACATGGGCTTTGCTCTATCTAGCCCAGGAGGCTGGGCTGGGGAGGGAGACTCCCAACACCCGGTTCCATTTCCACCACCACAGCCCAAGGATAAAAATATAAAAGCTTCCTTCCCTGCCTCCTTATCCTGCAGGTCCCAGATAACATCAAACCTAAAGATGAGGCCTTCTACCCAGCCCTACCCACACCCAATTCCAGACATGCAATTTCTAAGGATGTCCGGGGCTTTGAGTCCAAGGTGTCCAGGGAATCCCTAGGTCTTCATCTTTAGAGGCTGCCATTATTGAGTTTTATATCCTGGAGGATCCCGGGATTCCTGGCAGGAATCTGCCTGAGCCACTGAGAGGAGGCTTGTCTAAGTGCTGACTCACAGGAGAGAGAGAGACACATCAGGGATGATTCAAGAACCTCAGGATTGCATCACCATGTTCGAGGCTCCGGCCAGTCCAGCCAGCAGGGTGTGAGAGACTGTAAAATAGGGTGCTGTATTTAAAAAAAGAAGATTTTAGACAAATTTGCCTTCCAAATGTTTACTCTTTTCTGTAAATATTAAAAGGCCAAACTCCCACCGAGGTCCTAGTCAGACCTACATGTCCTTGACTCATTCCTTCCTATGCTCATTCAGTCAACGTTGGTTGAGGGCCCCCTCGGTGCCTGGCACTGTTGAAGGAGCTGAAGACCAAGCAGTGAGCCAAAATCTACATTCTAGAGAGGGGTGAGGGGAATAAACAAATGAGAATATTAGACTCTCTGAGTGCTATGAGGTAAGCAAGCGAGAAGACTAGATGCAGAGTGAATAGGAGTTTTCAGAAACTTTCTTGCGGCAAATTGCAAGTGTATACAAAAGGAGAACAAATAGTCAAACAAACTGTATATGTCTACCACCCAGCGTCCACGTGCTCAACCCAAGACCCCTTCGTCTATCCCACCGTTCTCCCCGCCCCACCATGGATTATGTAGAAGCAAATCCCCGGCATCGTATGGTTTCCTTATACATGTCTTGGCGTAAATCTCGGAAAGAAAGGGCATGCCCACTCAGATAGGGTGGTCAAGGCAGGTGTCTCGAAGGGGTGACCTGGGAGAAGAGATGTGTGGACAGCGAAGAGAGTGACAGAATGAGACAGCAAATGCGAACTTCCTGACATAGCTGAGGATCTGCGAAAGGGCCAGTGTGTCCACCCTGGAGGGAGTGAGGGCCAGAGGAGACCCAATCCTACAATAGCCTGAAGTTCCTAGAAAGAGGGAAAATTCTTACAACAAAACATATATCATGCTTACCACGTGCCGGAAATTCCTATGCTAACTCATGTTATTTTTCCCACTAGCACTGTTAAGTCATGACCACCATTAATATCCCCCTTTTACTAAAACTGAAGAAGCCTGGGTGCAGAAAGCGTGTCAGTCCGTTTGGGCGGCTTATAAACAACGGAAATTTCTTTCTCACAGCTCTGGCGGCTAGAAAGTCCACAAGCAAGGGACCAGCATGGCCAGGCTCTGGTGAGAGCCCTCTTCCTGGTTCACAGCACCTTCTCACCATGCCCTCACATGGTGGAAGGGGCTGAGGATGTCTACAGGGCCTCCATTTTGAGGCACTAATCCCGTTCATGAGGGCTCCACCCTCGTGATTTAAGCACCTCCCCGAAACCCGGCCCCCTAATTCCATCTTCTTTGGGGGTTAAGATGTCAATATATGAAGCAGGAGGAGAGGGGCACGAACATCTGGACTGTAGCAGAGAGGTGCTCCTAGTCACCAGTAGTTACTAGCAGCCTCAGAATTAGAACCCAAGCAATCTCGGTCCAGAATTCCACCTCTTACTCCTTTCAGGTAGAACGGCTCATCTCTTGTCAGGCACATTTCTGTGCAACTCGGTGGAAGTAAAGGTGCAAAGACTCAGAGCTGCCCCTTCCAGGTCTCTTTGGACCCACCACCCTCTCAGGGCCCCCCACCCCAGACCACCGCCCTCTCCAGGTCTGGATACTGCTCCTTAGTGAGCTCATCTTCTCTTGCTTCCCTTCCCTCTCCACCAAAGTCTCTTCCCTGTTTAAAGCCCCATGAGGGTAGGGAGCAGGTCAATCAATCATCACACTGTTTCCCCTCATACTGTGCCCACAACACAGTGGGTACTGAATCAATGTTTGTGGGCTGAAGACATTAATGAGTGGAAGGAAGTGATGTTTGCACTGTAGGAGGTAATAATGTCCCACCTAGGTCCCCTGGAATTGCTCTTTTCTGTGAGTTGCCTTTACCCCTTTGAGGGGCTTTCAACAACCAGCACCTGCAGTTCTTCTTCCATCCTTCAGGACCCCAGTATACACTTTACCCCAAGAGCAAAGAGCCAACAGTGCCAGGATTTGATTTCCTACCCTTCCTTGACCCTAGGAGCTGTCTGTCAACTGGGAGCATCAAGTGCCAAGGGAGAGCATTCAACTTCCTTGCCTTGGGGTGGGACAGCTCTGAAGGTTCAGTCACACTCCACAGCCCCCTACAAGATCAGAATCCTTCCCCTCCCCACCCTGGTTCTGGGGAACCGAACCTCAGACATTAGATCATTTTAAAAATTTCTCTGTTAGGGGCGCCTGGGTGGCTCAGTCAGTGAAGTGGCTGCCTTCAGCTCAGGTCATGATCCCAGGGTGATCCCAGGTTCCCAGGTTCCGCATTGGGCTCACTGTTCAGTGGGGAGCCTGCTTCTCCCTCTCCCTCTGCTGCTCCTCCTGCTTGTGCTCTCTCTCATATAAATAAATAAAATCTTAAAAAAATAAAATAAAATAAAAATTTCTCTGTTAGTGAATATGGTTGGATAGTAGAGCATTATTAGGAAGTTACTATACTTACAGTTCTGTCAAAAAATAAAAATAAAATCAAGTTTATTCTAAAGCTATAGGGAATCGATGTGATTTGACATTGATGAACCAAAGATATTTTAGGATGTGGTAGTGCCTGTGTCACCCCGGAAACCTCAGGCACTCCAACCGGAGACTTCTGATGGGCAGAGGGTTGGATGGTCAGCATCTAACACCACCATCTCTGCAGGGAAGTGGGCAGACAGCGAGCGACAGAGCTGGGCTTGATATTGAAACTCACAAAACTGATTTCTAACTGTTACGTTTGTATCACAGAACAATCATGAGACCTACGGGGAATGCCTAGTAGAACAAAACCCACATCAAATAGGCTGCTGAGATAAACATGGCCAACCTTCCAACACGTGTCTACTGGTATTTTCTTGACCTTTTAAGAGAAGACTTGAGGGTAATAGGTGCAAGCACTGATTTGGTTAAAAGAATCCCAAGGGACCAAGAGACACATGTGTCACATCTATAGTATAAGAAAAGCAAGGACCTAATGCATGTAAATGAACTCGGACAGCCTTATTTGCCATCCTGTGTCCAGACAGTCACTCGGACCTTCCATGGGAGTGAACTGTGATGAATGCATTTATCAACATCCTCATTTAAAAACAAATGGCACCACAGTTTCAGGGTTCTAAATTGAAAAGTTAGTAGCAAAAAGCTGCTCCAAAATCCATACTCTATGAAATCCACATAGCTCATGAGGAGAATGATAAAACTATAGATCATGGGCAATTATGCTCCAAAGAAAGGTTTTGAGCCTGCTGCATCCACAAGTCCCTCTTGGAATAAAGGCATAAGCAGAATAGAACACCATAGGTCAGTTGCTTCATCATGCTGCTGTATTTTCATAAATAAGATTCATAAAAACAGAATACTGTAATCAGCAATGTCTCATGAAAAGTGTTATGACTGCTAATGCTTAGATTCAAGAAACCTGAATTCTTTACCAGGCTATAGGCTGTGAGTGTTTCAGAGAAAGAGAAGATAGGGCAAGACTTGGAGAAAGATAGCCCTCCGTCATGAAGTGATATAATTTATGGTGACATTTATATGGTGGCATACATATGACATCATCTAGTGCTCCTGGAAGAGACTCTATCAGAGTTTTTCTTCTCATCACCCTTTAGTGTTCTCAGATAAGAAAGATGCACACAAAGCTCTGTAGAGCTGGGAATATGAATCTTTTCTCATTATGAGATGAGCACCCAATATCCATGTTGATATGCTCATGTAGAAAGAAACCATTGCAAATCCTAAGGAAAAGTTTTTACAAATCTTCCTGCATGCCTTCACTCTCAAATCAGCAAGCGTGGGTTAGATTCATTCACAATATTTTGACACGAGGCAGGAATTAAACTCCAAAATGGTGTCCTTATGGAAACCCGACAAATGTTGTTAACAAAGTATGAGGATAACATGCTAGAAAGGTCTCCTTCCGCTGGTCTGTCATGACCAACCCTGGGTTCCGAGTCAAAACACTGCCTTCCCCCTAAATTTCTCTATAAATAACCAACTATGAGAAGCCCAAGACAAACAGGTAAAGTCAGGTTTTCAGTACTTCTTTTTGAAGTCTTCCAGTCTGAAATATTTTCAAGTGACATATTTGTCTTTTAAGTCATGAAACTCGCCTCACCTAATAATCATGTTAATTAGCTAATAGCTTCCTTCAAGCTACTCTTTAAAAATAAGTCAAATAAGGGCGACTGGGTGGCTCAGTCGGTTAAGCGGCTGCCTTTGGCTCAGGTCATGATTCCAGGGTCCTGAGATCGAGCCCCACATCAGGCTCCCTGCTCAGCAGAGAACCTGCTTCTCCCTTTCCCTCTGCCTGCCGTTCTGCCTACTTGTGCTCTCTCTCTCTATTTCTCTGTCAAATAAATAAATAAAATCTTAAAAAAAATAAGTCAAATAAAATCAGAGAATACAGTTAAAATATCAAAATAGAGAATACAGTTGCCTGCATCCACATTTATTTCCAAAGGGAGAAGATATTTGTAAAAGTGAGTCCTAAATCTGATATACTGATGAGTTCAAAATCCTCATGCACAATATGAACTGTGAGAATGATAGCTAGCATGTATTAAGAACATGATATATGCCAAGTATTGTTCTAAAACTCTTGTACGTATTAGCTCATTTCATCCTCATCATAACTCTGTGGATGGTACCATCTTTACACCCTTTTTACCTATGAAACAATGAGACCTGATTTACTTAAAGTCTCAAGCCAACACAGTCTGGTTTGAGAGCTGATGCCCTCCCCCAGTAAAAAACTATTTTAAAAAAATTATTCTGTTATGTTATTCTCTAACACTGTGGGGAGGCAGGGGACTTCTTAAGAAATTCGTTTTTCCATGAGAAGGGTTTTAGATTGTGAATTCTAGAACTATAGCTCGATTCCATTTGGAGGTAACTCGAGCGCTCTGCACACGCTTGCTTTGGGAGCGTCCACGTTTATAAACAAGCCCGCACTGGAATTCAGCCTGACTTTTGAGTTGGTCCGTGGAAAATGCAAGTATGTAATACAATCAGACTTCATTTGGGCCATCCTTTAGCTGCTTAGGTACACTGGCAGTGAAAGATCTGAAGCCATAAACTTGGCAGCGACTTCAAAATATCCAGTTGGTCCTGGAATGTCAACATGCTCATTATGTACATTTATTGCTCCTCGCTGTCCAAATCTACCCTGAGTCTCCAATCAAGAAGAAGGACTGATAAGAACACTGCTAATATGACGTGACTGGGGACAATACAGAGTGACATGACCCGAGGTGATGAAGGGAACACTTATGTATGGTTCCCCGACCATCCCCTCCCCATCCCTGCCACACATCCCGATGCATATCACATCCTTGCCTTGGCAGTCACAGACAGAAAAGCCCAAAGATATTTACGAAGCTGCATCCGTCAACAACACCAATGGTCCACCCGAAATGCTGTCAGCATGCAGAATGACTCATCCCTGCTGTCCGTATGTACTACGTCCCCTTGCCTTCGGTTCTAGCTGTGCTTCGCGGGGCCAGTGGGGCATGGCCTCAGAGCCCCCACGCCTTTCCCAAAGACCTAGGGATGCGGGGCTGGAAAGAAGAGAGTCGTCGAGTTCACATTTGTCCCATTAAGAGGGAAAGGCAGCAAAGGGAGGAATCTAGGACCAGGACAGAGAGGAAGGAAACATTAAAAATCAACAAAATCTGTACATTTGTGGTTGCTTCGGCAACCTTCCAGAACAGTGCAAGGATACCCGTTCCTGGCCCCATAACACGAAGGCTAAAGTAGCTACTTTGTTTCATATTCAGAACCATAGTTTATCCTTCATATATGCCTGAATTTACAGCAAATACATGGGACTATAGCTGAACAATACGCTCATGTCCTAAGTGTACGGAATTCTCCAATACACAGAGAGTAATTCCATAATTTCCTATTTGAATTTTTGATTGACCTAGATGTTAGGGAAATGTCTTACAACCTCTGAAAATATTTTCTCTCCATTAAAGAGGAATCACTGTCTCTCTTCTTCAGAAAACATTCTGCACATACCGATTTAAATCTTGCACCCAAAACTCATGGGCCAAAATGGCATATTCAACATGAACACCAAACAGCACATGATTTCATTTTTCTTTGAGATTGAGAAGCTTATTTTGAGATCTCTCTGAACCTGGGGCATTTCATTGTGATTTTAACTTGTATGGCATAAAAGAAGGGTAAACATAGCAGCTGGTACGTGAGCTGAGATGGTGTGCCAGTAGGCAGGGTCTGTCCGGGCAGTTTGGGGAAGGTATTCCCAAAGATCTTCTCACTTCAGGAGTGGGGGAAAAAAAAAAAGGTACACAGTACAAATTCTTTCACCTAAGGTAGTCAACCCCCAAACAGGGAGAGTTTTCACTTACCATCCACCACTATTTGCCTCATCTACACTAAAAAAAAATAGAAAACCAAGAACACGGCCAACCTGAATTTTAAATCCCATGGTGGTAATCTGGGATAAGACAAGGTTTCTTTGAGGCTGATGAATGAGAATTTTTTTTTCTCCTTAAAAAGAAAATCATTCCTGTCTTTTAGGAGAGAGATAAAGGCAAAAGACACATAAAGTAATGAGCTTAAAATGGATTGTCACTTCTTAAAAAAAATGCGCTAGGTCAATGGGATTTTTCTGTAGAACTACTTACGTGAAATTCGGTTATAGATGAATAAAGAAACCAGAGAGATAAGGATATCACATTAATGAAAAAAGAATTCTTAAATTCCTGTCCCTTTTGATGTTTCCCTTGACAATTAGTATTCCCATCCTCACCAGATGATATAAAACTCTAGGCAAATTTCCAAAGGAAGTAAGCAATAAGATATGTTTTGAGGGAAAGAAAGAGTGAAGGAGGAAAAAAAAGAAGAGAGACTACGGGAATTGAGAAAGTAAAGAAGAAAGTAGAAGAAGAGCTTCTGGGACCTGAAATAAGTATGGCATTAATTTTTTTCCCACCAAGTCTTAGTCTTGGCAGGCTTCTGCTAAAATGCAGGAATTTCATGGATGTGGGAACTGGTGATGGAAAATGCATTATTATACACAACAATCGTTGTACTTGAGAGGAACTATATGGGAAAAAATAACACCCTAGAATAAATACAAATGAAATTCATGTATCAAAACCAATACTGTGAAAATAGTTTAAATGTTTCTTGAATTTATATCTAGTCATTAACCTAAATGCAGATTTTAGTTCGAGCTACACTTCTGCCTCATGGTCAGAAGGCCTGAAAACCCATGGCGTGGAAAATTGGCAGGATAAAGAATATTGAATTGGTCTCCATGGAAAAACAGGTTTTGGCAGCTATAACCTCCTCCTTGAATGGGTCCCCCCACCCAAGTCAAATTCTCCTCCCTATTTCACTCTGGTCCCAGGAAAGAGACCAAGGGAAGACCACATATTAGTTTAGCAGCAAGCAGATAGGTGTCAACTTGGCCAATCACCAGAGGACCTTCCTCATTGGCCTTGAATCCCATGGTTGGCATGAGCCACCCCTCCCCCCAAGTCCCAAACCTAGACTCCCTCTCTGAGATCACAGAGGCTGGAGGTTTCCATTTCTACTGACTTTGGTTTCCTTCTTCCTTGGAGAAGAAAGTGGGGTGAGGCACCTGCCTTAGGCCATGACCTTGCATTACGCCATGACGCAATTCACAAATGAAACTGATCAATTCATTCCCAGAAATCCTTAACATTTTCTCCCCCCTCCACTCCTACTCCCAACCTATTTGCATCCACATTCGGTCTGCTCACCTCAGGGAAAGGAGACATTTCCCCAGAGTTTTATTTAGGCTAGAGGACAGAATCCAGGGACTTCTCCAAAATTATTCATCCACCTGGTAAGACCCTAATGGCCCCCCACAGCCCGGGGGCCCACCTCACTCTCTCCTGGGGCTCCACCAAGCAGCCCAGGGTTAGTGGAGCCTATTTTCTTCCCAGCCTCATGTCCAGCCTCCCCAAGAGCCCACGGCTTGCTCAGCAGGCTCCCTCCAGTGGGTTTGGGGCCCTTTGCATGAGCCAGTTGGAGGGAGCACGTCCTTCCCCCACGTGAATGTTGTATCGGTGTGGTCTGCCTGTGCCTCTCTTGGTGGTTTCACCCTGATCTTTTCTCTCTTTGCAGCTGGTTAATAATCCACTAGCAAGTCAGGCTGCCGCAACAGGAGTCATGGGCTCCGTAGCAAGCTCACAGGCCTTTGGCAATGCTCTCTCCAGTCTTCAGGGGGTCACGGGTCAACTAGTTACTAATGCACAAGGACAGGTGAGTGGGAGACGGGAACAACAGTGAATTTTTATGGCAGATTGAACTCGGAAAGGAAATGAATTTCTTTTGCATGACAGTGATATGTAACCGCATCCATTCGAGGCAAATAAATAATGTTTACTAGCAATGTCAAGAATAGGAGAAGGGCTGGGAGGTGTTTCTCTCTTTCAGAAGCAAGATTTTTTTTTCCTTCCCCTGGAATGGCTAAGTTTTATTTTGTTTTTATTTCTGTACAATGGCTCGTGTTCTGACCTTAACTGAAGGAAATACTTTTCACAACGGGCATTCTTTTTCTTTTCTTTTTTTTGTTTTTTAAAAAAAGGTTAATTTTAAAAGTAAGATTTCAGTTCTGCTCTTTGATTTATTCATTCTTTATAAACTTGGACAATGGGGGAAACTGGGAAGTTTCCTTCCCTAGTTGCTCTAAGATTTCTACAGTAGCCCTAAGCAAGCCAATTTCTCAATGTGTGGGGACTTGATGGGAGGGACCAGGGCAGTCTTGAGAGAGCAGAAAAGGGAAGGGGTGAGGGCCTCTTGCTGAGTCTCCTGAAAGCTCGGCTGGTTCTGGTATGTCTGCAGGTTTACTTCAGTCAGCCGGGGCCAGCAAACCTTCCTCATGTCATGGGCAGCGTGCCCGTTCCCTTACACCCCTCATGTGCCCGCGTCACGGTCTCCAGGACACTGACGGAGCCTCAGATGAGGGGGGCTCCCCCTTTAAGACCCCAGTAAACCTAAAAGCTGCATGAAAAGCGAACCAGAGTTAAAGCTGAGCGTATCAGAAGTGCCCTCCATTCAAAGGCTTGACACTGTTCCTCAGTGGCTAGGGCACCTCGACCTCAAGTGTGGCCATTTCTGAGGATGAAGCACAAGGCAGAAGGAGCTTGCACCCTCTCCAGGATTTTCCCTCCCAGGCTTACTTACTCAGCAGTGAGTTTACGGATCCCTGCTTGGCCTGCTCTGTGGAGAACAGGAATTGCGATGTCTTGAACCCTGTTTTTATTTTACATAAAGAGTAAACAGAGATGCATTATAAGCTAAACCGTCTCAATCTACGTCCCAGGGAAAAAAAGCTGACCTTGTTATATTTCCTGGGCGGGTGCAGGATTGTCCCATCAGAACCCCGAGGGCTGAACGATGGAGCTTGTCAAAGAGCAGCCCCAGGTAATGAATCATCTTATCACAGGTGCACACTACACATATTAAAGGAGGGTTGTATGAACACCGTGCCCTCCACAGTCACCTCTCAATGTCGGCTTTAACCCTTGTTCCAATCCCTTTTCATCAAAGGATCATTTTATGCAGCCGGCTCTAAATGGAGGCTCTCAAAAGCCTATTAAGATTTCTGGAGCGACGGGGTTTTGGCATGGAGGAAAAGTTGGTTATAATATCTATAACTCATACTCAGATCGAGTCGGTCCTAGAAGCTCCCTCCCAGAGTTCTGCCCAAAATAGAACAACCCGATTCATTCCTGCCGGCAGCTGGCCCTTGAGATGTAAATTTTAAGAGTTCAAGATAGAAAGCATATCCGCTGATGTGTATTTCCCCCTGATTTTTCTGGTTCCAGTGTCCAAGGAAAATGTACCACTCTGCCCCACCACTTAAGAGTTTGTGATGGAGAAAATGCTTTATTGCTGAGAAGGAATTATTAGGAGTTTATTCTTCCGGTGATTTAATGGCAGATCATCTTGCCAGTTACAAATCCATCTCCTTCTCAGGGGCTAGAGTTAAGCCTTTATGCTCTGTTTGGCCTTTGCCAGCCCCACCCCCAGGGATAGCTCTCCCAGCCCATGAGTACCCACAGGAAAATGAGCTTCCGATTAAAAGCTTGATTGACACTCTGCATATATTGAATAAGAGTTGATTTTAATTTTAAAATTCTTTTGTTTAAAAACTGTGCTATGATAGTTGATTTGATAAGGTACACAAACCTCCTAAAGTGAAAAAAAAAATTATATCACAAAGGAATCGATATTGCCCACTCGTGAAGTCTTGTCTGAGAGTTCTAGAAACATGCCCAATGGCATCAGGTACTCCTCCTAGTGCTGGGGAAGACTGAGGTACTAATGTTTCCAAGGTCGATGAATTGGCCACGTTCCTGTAGCATTGTGTGTTTGGGGGGGGGGGTTAAATCTTTATAATATAAACACAATCATCTTCCCAGAAAGAAGTGCATGCCTTGTACCTCTTGGCACAAAGATACTTGTGTGAACCTTATGAAGTGGCCAGATTACACCAAAAAGAAGGGCAAAAATTATTTGGGGTGTGTGTGTATGTGTGTGTGTGTGTGTGTGTTCCTTAGGCTTGTATTAATATGGTACAAAAAATAAGCCTACATTGGAATCAGGTTAATATAATTAGCCTTGCTCAAAAACCCGTGTAAAATTACTTTATCCAGCCCATTTTCAATTCCTTAAAAAATCTCCAGAGCTTTCCCAGAAAAGGTACAAAGAGAAAACTCTTAATATATTTATAGATCCTTCCATTTGAGTTCTTGACATCAACTATTTTTTTACATTTGAAAGTCTGCCCAGAAGTCATAACATTAAAATCGACACCTAGGTTTGGAAAGAATGCTTTACTCCGCTGATACTTTGGGGGAGTCGGGCTGCAGAGGAGGCACTGCTGGGGGTCCCTTGATCCTTGCTCCCCACTGCTAAGGTTCTCTCTCTTGCCTACTTGGAAACCAAGATGGGTTTACCCAGGAAAAGAGCTCTGACTAAATTCAGACCTGCCTGGGATAGGGTTCAAGCTCTACATGTTTCTAATTTTGTTTTGTTTTTGTTTTTTAAAGAGTTTATTTATTCATTTGACACAAAGAGAGAGAGCACAAGCCGGGGGGGCGCGGGTGGCAGGGAGAGGGAGAAGCAGGCTTCTTGCTGAGCAGGGAGCCCAGCGTGGGGCTCGACCCCAGGACCCCGGGATCATGACTTGAGCTGAAGGCAGACGCTTAACGACTGAGCTACCCAGGCGCCCCTCTAATTTTAGACCTTGGGGCAATCAATGACTTAATCTTCCTAAACCAGAGCCTCATCCTCGAAAGTTTAAGGTAACCTCTGTGAGGAGGCCCCGGCCAGTGGCTCATGGTCTCCAGGCAAGGGGCTCTAGGTCTTCCTACACAGTGAGACAGATGCTCACCCCACATGGGGAGGGAGACATGCCCCAACCTCAACAGGAAGAAAGTCCCCCCTGACCTGGGACTTGCAGTTTCGTTTCCTTGTCTTGGAATCTGATTGTTTCCATTTGCTGGATTTCAGTAAATTTAAAGGGATGGGAAATCTCCATATATTTAAGGCTTTTTTTTCTGTTCTTTTTTTTTTCCTAACCAGTTCAGTCATTCTTTTACCTTTCTACATCTGCCATTCATTTGTGGTTAATTCAAAAGCCAAACACTATTCCGAAGAGTGATGTGTTTTCATAGAAATACTATATTCTAAAGTCACAAAGCACATATCTTACCCCAGGACTGTTAAAGTTTTTAAAAATGATATCATACCCACCTTCACTCTGAGGTGGCAAGGTAGCAAGTGTCCTCTTGGTAATTTGTGATCATGAAATTTATAATGATTATCACAGTGCTGAGAAAAACATTCTAATTCCCCTTGCTTACCAAATCAGGAACATGATCGTAGGAGTGCGGAAGCCAGACAAAGAAATAAGCACTAGCTAGACATGTGTTTGAATCCCAGCTAGCTCTGTGACCTCAAGCAAATGACTTGAGCTCTCTGAGTTTCGGTTTCACTATGAAATAAGGATAATAAAATCTAAGTCCCTAGATTATGAAGATTAAGTGAGGTAAGGTGTGTAAAAAGCCCACCATCGTGCTTGAGTGTATAGTTAGAGACTCAGTAGTAATAAGTGGCTGCAAAAATCATCATCATCATCATCATCATCATCATCATCATCATCGTGGTTTAGAGTTTGGTCTGGCATTTCTGGAAACCTGTCTTTGGTTTGGATGTATAGCAAGAGGCAGTAGAGCGTTTCTTGACATCAACCAAAAAGAATGGGCTCTGGAACCAGGCAGCCATTCATCAGCTGTGAGAACTCTGGCAATTGACTTCCCTCTCTCGTGCCTTAATTTCCTCATCTGAAAAATGGGGATAAGGGGGGCCCACGTGGCTACATCGGTTAAATGTCTACTTTCGTCTCAGGTCATGATCCTAGGGTCCTGGGATGGAGTCCATGTGAGGCTCCTTGCTCAGCGAGGAGTCTGCTTCTCCCTCTGCTCCTGCCCCAACTCATGCCCTCTCTCTCTCTCTCTGTCTCTCAAATAAATAAATAAATAATCTTAAAAAAGAAAAATAGGGATAAAAAAGGGAACCAGCTTCTAGGATTAAAGAGCTCAGCATGGACTCAGGCACATAGTCATCATTTAATAATGCTAGCACTCCGTATATGCTGTTATTACTAATTAAGATGCTATGTGTTTCCAGTTCACACTGTGCACACAAACCCACTGTGTGTGTGAGGAGTTTGAGAATGTGAGAATCTTAGCAGTAGAACACTAAGTTATTTTAGGGAAATCCTATCCTTACCCCGGATAGTGCAGTAGGGGTGTGTGTGTGTGTGTGTGTGTGTGTGTTCTTAACACTCCTTCAGTGGGTATGCTCAGGGTTTGGCAAGTAGATTTACCATCGATTTGTTCAGCTATAGAACTGGATTCCCATTGCTCCTGGCAATATCTCCTTATTGGCATTATTGCAGAAAAGTAAAAGCAAATGAAATTTCATTTTATCCTGGGGCTAAGGAAAGCATTTTACATTTTAACTGAAGCTCACAATGTTTCCTGATGAAATTAGTTCTCCACCGCTGTGAAATTTTCTTAAGTGGCAACAAGTCAAACTGAAGTCCTTCCCTCCCATCCTTAAAGAGCCAGTCAAATAAAAAAAAAAAAAATCAACTGAACAACATTACTTTTTTTATTTTTTATTTTTTTTAAGATTTTTATTTATTTATTTGAGAGAGAGAGAGAACATAAGCAGGGAGAGTCGGAGAGGGAGAAGCAGGCTTCCCGCCCATCAGGGAGCCCGATGCGGGGCTCGATCCCAGGACCCTGAGATCATGACCTGAGCCGAAGGCAGATGCTTAACCAACTGAGCCACCAAGGCACCCCTACGTTTTTTAATGTATAAAAAGCAGAAAAAAATAAAAAGACTTACTCATTCAACTCATTACTCAAGAATACACACAGCACTGTATGGATAAACAGTGGCTAAGCAGAGCTGCTTTGGCAAGACAGAAGGATTTGCAGTAGGTAGGAGGTGCCTTCTAAAAGGACCACGGGCCACGATCAAAGAAAAGCAATCTGCTTATACTAATAGTAGCCTGTGCACTGTAGCTTAGAAAGGACACCCTCGACTGTGCAAAACCACGGACGGTGAGTCGCCTCTATTCATAGCAACCCTGGGCTAGAGAAGGGCAGGTGCCAAGGCAGGAACACCACCAGCCCCGCGTTTGTACACACCAACTGGAAGACCATCCTAATACCATAACTTTTGAATATGTGAAAAATACATGTCTTAGAATTGAAGAAACACGATGCTCACATTGGGACATTCCTATGAATTAGAACAATCAAAAGCTAAATAGCATTTCTAGAAAGCAGTAGAGCTGCTTAGATTGTGGGCTTTGAAGGAAACAGGTCTGTTTGGCACACATTTCTAGCTATGTGGCCTTGGAGAAGTTACAGAACTTTTCTGGGCCCCTGTTTCCTCATCAGTAAAGATGGGAGTGGTAAGACATCTCACATACTTTGTGGTGGGGTTAAACATGAGAGTAGCAGACAATGTGCTCAGCACAGTGCCTGACATGTCTTAAGTATTTAATAAATTATATTAATTTATCAATAAATTCATGTTATAGCTATTCTTTTTTAAATGAAAAGCCAGCAATTGACCCTGAACTATGGGTTGCTAAAGTAATTCAACCATAATTTAAATAGAAAGATGAGAATCTTTTAGAGAAAATCACTGCGAGATGAACGAAGATGAAGTTATAATAAATGCAAATCTCAGCCAGAGAATTGAGATATAATACATTTATTCAGTAAGTACCCATTGAACCTCTCTGTGGGTTTTATTAGATCTGCATAGGAGAACAAATAAAGCCGTAGCTGCCCACATTGTAAAACTAATTTCAAACCCTGTGCAAAGGAGATAAAGTGTGTAACTCCAACAGTGTGACTAGAGCAAATGAGGTGCATTAGACACACCCAGCTAAATCAGTGGATCAGGAATTTAGGCAGGTTCACACATACTATTTTATTTTTTTTAATTATTTATTTATTTATTTATTTATTTGCGAGAGAGTGAGCAAGCACCGGGGTAGGGGAGGTAGGGGCAGAGGAAGAGGAGAGGCAGACTCTCCGCTGAGCAGGGAGCCCAAGGCGGGGCTCAATCCCAGGACCCCAAGATCATGACCTGAGCCAGAGGCAGACGCTTAACCGACCGAAGCACCCAAGCCCCTCTTATTTTACTTTTTATAAGGAAACACATTAAATGTATAAAAAAGTAAATATAATTTTTTACAGGGGTGCCTGGGTGGCTCAGTCAATTAAGCATCTGACTCTTAATTTTGGCTCAGGTCTTGATCTCAAGGTTTTGAGTTCAAGCCCCAAGTTGAGCTGCGTGTTGGGCATGGAGCCTACTTACATAAAATAATAATATAAGCTTCAGTTCTCTTGCTCATTTTTAAAAGAAAGAAAACATTACTGATACAGCTGGGGCCGTGACACCTTCTCCCCTTAGCCCCCTCACCCCCAAAGTGATAGACACTATGTAACACTGGTAATTCCTTTCATGCAGATTTTGCATCTTTACTAAAAAATGGTATTTTTTAAAAAGCTACAAAATCATATGTACAGAATACCATTTTTAATACAAAAATAGAGCATATTTGCTTAGACATGTTGCATAACTAAGAATCAAACATGTTTTGTTGAAAATTCAGAGTAGATATCTAAAAATTCAGAGTTGGTGTCTGTATATTTTTCCCTAAATATGAACAGAACAATCTATTTAGATAATGGTTTTGGCCATGTTTTCTAAACCAAAACTCAAAACAGTCTGACAAAAGATTTTCTTTTCTCATTTGCAAATATTATATGAAGTCTTAAAAAGGTGTAAAAATTCAATCACATGCAGTAGAATACATATCAAATATGCATTTTGTTAATCGCATCTTTTTTTTTTTTTTTTTTGAGAGGGTAAGAGAGCACACACGAGCGAGGTCAGGGGCGGAGGGAGAGAGAGAATCCCAAGCAGGCTCCACACCCAGGGCAAGCCGGTCGGGGGCTCTAGCTCAGGACCCTGAGATCCTGACCCGAGCCTAAACCAAGAGTCGGAGGCTTAACAGACTGAGCCAGCAGGCGCCCCTTAATCGCATTTTTTAACACTTTTAAAATCAGCTCTTTCCAGAGACTGGGAAATAAATGTTCATGGGGTTAGTAATATTATAAGAATTTTACCCTGGCTTCATCTGAGTAATAAAGATGAGACAATAACAACAATAAACAACCTCAATCTTTCTACTAACATATCAAATTTCCCCTTTGAGCCCGATTGAGAGCTTTATTTCCTCATTTCAGGAGAGGCCATTGCATTAAAGCCCCGTTTCCCTACGTGTGCGCCTTGGAAATGAACGAGCCCCCCGGGGCGGTGCGCAAACGAGGGTTCCCGGGCGGGAGGCGGGGAGGCGTTGGCTGCGCGGCCGATGAGCTCCGACCGGAGCGGGGCGGCTGGGCCCTGACGCGCCACAGACCCCCTTTAACTTTTCTGACCCCGCTTTCCCCAAAACTTCCTGTCCACCCCACATTTCGCAGAATCGACCTCGGCAGAGCACGCTTTGGGAAATGCTGCGGGGAGTCGTTCACGATCGTTCCTATCCACGTTTTCGATTGCGAGATAATGATTTCAGTCCCAAAGGAGCCCCCTCCCGGGATTTGCGCATTGTGATTTTGAGGGCGCGCACATCTGAGAGCACGTTTGCGGGGAGCGCAGCTCCGACGCCGGGGCTGCACCTCGAGCGCGCAGGGCCAACCCCAAGCCCAGCTGGGACGCGCTGCCCCGAGCCCCTAGTCAGGGCCGGAGTGGAGGGGAGCCTGCTGGTGGAGTGACCCCGGGCCTGGCCCTCGGGTCCTGGGTCCTCGCCCTTCTGAGGAGTGGGGCGCCCTTGATGGTAAACGGCGCTAATGAGCCCTGATGGCCCTGGGCTCCGCAGTGATTTCGCGGGAGATGGATTTGATCGGAGGCCTTGCCTCTGCAGAGGCTCCGCTGCTGACATGCGGGACGTAATGGGGTCTCTGAGCCGGTCAACGCCAGCAGCAGAAGCACGCCCTGTCCCTCATCCTGACAGCCAACGGTTCAGCCCACACCTTGGCTGCCCGGCCAGAGGTCGCCCCTCCCTCCCCGCCCCGTGGCTCCTCCTTACCTCCCCCATTTCTGAAATGAGAGGGTTAATCCCATTAATGCCAACAGCCCAAAGAGCTGGCCAACTTGAGCTAGAAATAAAGCACCCTCTGAAATCTTTCTTCCTACGCTCCACCCCTCAGTGCAACCTGTCGTGCGCAATTAAAGGAGTGGCCAGAAATACACAATTTAAAAAAAAAAATCTCGTTTTAGGGGATTTACCCTGTAGATCGAGCCAGAGAGAACCAAGGTCTCTCCTATCTAAAGCAGAACTTTGGATTGCGGTGCTGTTACACTTTTTTTTTTTTTATCTCTGACCACTGCAATTTTTTTTTTCTTTTAATTCTTCATCTATGAGTATTTCGTTTTCCTGGGAATAGGGAAATGTGTTCTTGCGTAGGCTCCTGCATGGAGACTGGGCACATCCTTTCTGGGTAAATAGGAAAGGGGCCAATTAACTAATGAAGCAACCTAATTAACAGCTGTAATTCCAAACAGGTAATAAGTTACAAGGCACTATTCACAGACAGCTCCCTCAGAACTGATCCGACTTCTCACATCTTTGTTTGACTAGCAGAGTTCACATTCCAGTTAGTGCACACTGACTGCAAAATAGTATCACTAACCCATGCTTGTGTAGCTCATTTCAGTGGCAAAGTTCTAGAACCATGTTCTTAGAAAAGCACTAGGTTCAGGCGAAGTGATTTCTACAAAAGAATAATGGAATTAATGCTACCTCCCAGGCAGTGAGCCTTCACCATGGGGCTGGTATCATCTGTGATCCTCCCAGAGGACTTGACCGTAGTTTGATTACCCCAGCTGTGCACAAGAGCAGACTCTTGGGATGACACCTTTAGGGACTGGCAGAACTGAGATCTGAGCGCAAAGTCCACACGCATCCTCCCGTACCACCTTCACTTTCTTGGGTTTAAGACCTAGGTTCATTTTCTGGATGCTCCATTAGACAGGTCACAGACTCTGGAAACTTCCTCACTCCATCTGCAAATGGGAACTGTAATTCTTGCCCTATCAACCTCAAAGACTTCTCTTGAAGATATATAAATGCACACACTTGAAAACTATAAAAGGCTGTAAACCTTGCCAAAATAAATATGTTATTTTTTTCATTTTTATTGTTATGTTAATCACCATACATTACATCATTAGTTTTTGATGTAGTGTTCCATGAGTCACTGTTTGTGCATAACACCCAGTGCTCCATGCAGAACGTGCCCTCTTTAATACCCACCACCAGGCTAACCCATCCTCCCACCCCCGTCCCCCCCCAGAACCCTCAGTTTGTTTTTCAGAATCCATCGTCTCTCATGGTTATTTTAATCAATATTCTCACCATTTTTATTTTTGCTGATCAAAGGAACCAGAGAAGAAGGTTCAGGGAAATCTCTAAAGCAGTGAGATAATCTTGAAAAAAATGACCTCAGGTCTCCACTTTATCTTGCCGGGAAAAATCAGACTCAAGGCATCAGGGTCTGGGGGATTGTGGGTCCCCTGCCTTCCAGCCAGGCATCCTAGCCAGGCGGGAAGAGACCGTGGTGTGTGCTTGATATGAGCGCTCACCAAAGTGAGCCTTTCAGAGTTAATAGGAAACTCTATCTCAGTGAATCTTGGGTTGGGGCTTTTTGTGGTATCACACAGCAAAATGATTTTGGAATTGAGGAAGCTCCCAGAATGGCAAGGTACTATACATTTCTATATCCTTCCCTTTGGAAGCTGCCCCTCTAAGGAAGTAAGCCCTTCCAAAGAAAAGGAGAAATATCTAATACTGTATTCTGAGTCTAAGAAACCACTGATAATAAGTTTTACCATCAATTTAAGAACAGCTTTTTTCAGAATGGAAGAAAATACTACCACATTAAACAGATAAATCAACTGTTAGGGCAACCTGATTTCACAAGTATTAAAAATAGAAAAAATGTGGGAGTCTTATGATTGAGGAAGTGTGTTATTTATTTGATAAACAGCCTTAACCAAATCCAGTACCCAAAAGACCGTACTCTGGGCTGTTGACGATGACTCTCTTTTCAGTAATTAGGTTTTAGTAAAAACTCAAGGATGGAAGCGGAAGCTACTTATGTCTCAGTTTTCCCAACTTGATTTGGGTCTAAAGGCATGGAAAGAGAGGAAGTACTGAATTCTGACTTAGCATCCCTAGATCAACACCAGTTTTTTCAGCAAACAATTTTTTAAAATTTTATTTTATTATGTTATGTTTGTCACCATACAGTACATCATTAATTTTTGATGTAGTGATCCACGATCCATTGTTTGCATATAACACCCAGTGCTCCATGCAGTACATGCCCTCTTTAATACCCATCACCGGGCTAACCCATCCTCCCACCCCCCACCCCTCTAGAACCCCCAGTTTGTTTCTCCGAGTCCATAGTCTCTCATGGTTTGTCTCTCCCTCTGATTCCCTCCCCCCCTTCATTTTTCCCTCCCTTCTCCTAATGTCCTCCATGCTATTCTTTATGTTCCACAAATAAGTGAAACCATATGATAATTGACTTTCTCTGCTTGACTTCTTTCACTTAGCATAATCTCCTCCAGTCCCATCCATGTTGATGTAAAACGTGGGTATTCACCCTTTCTGATGGCTGAGTAATATTCCATTGTATATATGGACCACATCTTCTTTATCCATTCACCTGTTGAAGAGGATCTCGGCTCTTTCCACATTTTGGCTATTGCAGACATTGCTGCTATGAGCGTTGGGGTGCATATGGCCCTTCTTTTCACTACATCTGTGTCTTTAGGGTAAATACCCATTAGTGCAATTTCAGTGAACAATTTTTATGGTTAAGCAGAACATTCCTAAAGAGGGGAAAACATGAAATTCACACATGAGATGCATTCAAACTCCAAATAAATGTTCACTGGGCCTTTTACTGCACCATATGCCCAATGACGCACCCAACTTCCTTGTGGGCCCATCAGTTGTTGACATGACGCATTCTTCTTAAAGACGTGGGCAACATGTCCTCAACTCACAGGCCAATAAGAGAGAAATGAGAACTAGATTGGAAATAGGTAGGAATGGAAAAGTCACAACTCAAAACAGTGGGAGGATCCAGGTTCAAGTTCAAACGTAAGAACTACTTTGCACGATCCAATTGAATTTAATGCATTCGCACAGAACGTTGCTCCAAACTGCGAATCATCTCATCAACTAACCTTTTCCATCTTGCAAAAGTAATAATATAAAGTAGATCCTGAGATGTCATAAGGTGGGGGCCTTCAGGGCAACAGCAAAGTCGAGATGTGATACAGCTTTCTACTTTGAAGTGACTGGCATCAATCACGCAGCACCCTGATGCACGAAGAAAACACATTACACACTCCCTAGCTCTGATGCTTATTGATAGATATTCACGAGCACACGGTGTCTCAGAGTTACAGAGGCAGACAGTACCAAGGTCCACATGGTCCCGTGGAAGGCGCCCCTGGTCAGGAGCACAGGCCCCCGAGTTAGACACCATCCCAGGCAGCTCTGCGACCCCAGGCAAGGCAGCTAGTCTGACTCAGCCACGGTCTTCTCTCCTGCGCACTGACGACGGTCTCTTCCTCTCTGGGTTGTTAGAGGGAATAGTACTAACAGTAATAAAATTCCTAAATTCCTGCCATCTATTGAGCAATTTCTTTTCTTTTTTTTTTAAAAAAGATTTTATTATTTATTTGAGAGAGAGAGAGTGAGAGAGCACAAGCAGTGGGACAGTAGAGGGGAAAGGAGAAGCAGGCTCCTCGCCGAGCAGGGAGCCCCACACGGTGTTCGATCCCAGGACCCCGGGATCATGACCTGAGCCGAAGGCAGACGCTCAACCGACTGAGCCATCCAGGCGCCACTATTGAGCACTTTCTACATACCAAAGAGTGCTTAACATTCAATAGATTCTATTATTTCATTTCATCTTTACCACAATCATGGAATATGGCTCATCCCTATTGTACGGATTAACAAACTGCCAAGATCACCCAGCTGGAAACGGCAGAATCCAAACTCAGTCTTGTCCTCTGTCAGAGATGGCTCTTAATCACTGTGCTCTGATAAGAATTTAAAACTTTTTGTCTTATTCACTGATGTATCCCAAGAGGCTAGAATGACATCTGGCCCACAGTAAGCATAAACACAGTAATAAAATCTGTGGAGTGAATAAATAGAGCATTCATATAAGCTAATCTGCTATTTGATAAGCATTTTACATAAATTCATCATTTCATTTCATTCTTACATTACTCTTGCCCTAATATCTCTAATTTACAGCTGAGCAAACATGGGTTCAGAAAAGTGAACCAGCTTCCCAGGGCCACACAGTTAGTAAGGGAAAGAGTCTGGATTTGAGGGCAGATCTAGTTTCTTCGAAGCTCAGCTTTCCTCTGAGTGAAACTGCTTTCAGCGCCTCGGGAATGAGTGCCTAATATGCAGCCTGCCATACGACAGCCTTTCCTTGAATATCTCGAGCTCCTCACCCGCATATATTTTAATCCACTTAGGGTGGCTGATCTAAAGTAGAGTCTGTTAAATATATTGAGGTTTTACGGGGAAATGGTTTTAAGCATCGAGCATTACTGTACCTGATGAAAATGGCATTATCCGTTTACTTAACTTTCTTCAGTTTTTTAAACTACTAACGTTTCAGGGCTGCTGTAAGGAGTAAAAGGGAGAAAGGATGTTAAATGCTTGCCCCAGCCCTGGCACTTAGTGCATAGCAAGCAAACCCCGCCCCTGCCATCTTGTTCCCTTGACCACGTGCATCTTGGAAGCCACAGTCACTCCAGCACGTGGAGGACGAGGCAGAGGATTTTGAGTCCACTGCCCACACCGTTATTAACAGGTTAAGCTGACTGCCTCGTTTTCTCTCGATTGTCAGCAACAGAAGGCTAGGTGATGTGTAGTTTGCCTCTCTAACATGACTATGTGGTTGCTGGACTTGATTTAATCAAAAGGCAGGGGCACAAGAATATTACTTGCTAGCTTCATTTAACTACTGCTGGTTTCCCTGATGCTCTGGAATAGAAAACATATCCATCTACCTTCAGTAAACCTCTAGGTGCTGTTAGCAAGCTCTCCCAGGCAACCAAAAGGAAGAGATTTAGTGTTATGGATAGCTAGAAAAACAAAACTCTGTTTTAAACTCACACAGAATTTGAGGATTTCATTGCAAGTTATGGATGGATTTTAATGTAGGATCTTCTCAGTGTCATTGAATTATAAAGCAACTATTTATGGTTTTTAATATAAAAGGTGACATCCTTGGGGAGCCTGGGTGGCTCAGTCCGTTAAGCGGCTGCCTTCAGTTCAGGTCATGATCCCAGGGTCCTGGGATCGAGTCCTACATCAAGTCCCACATCGGGCTCCCTGCTCAGCAGGGCGTCTGCTTCTCCTTCTCCCTCTGCCCCTCCCCTGGCTTGTGCTCTCTCTAGCTCATGCTCTCTCTCAAATAAATAAATACAATCTTTAAGAAAACAAAACATATTCCTGATAAGGCTATACTTCAAAAATAGCTTTTGAAATTAAAAATTCCAAAATTCATACCATTGGTATAAATTCTAAATTATTGAGCTTAGAATGGGACAGTTGAAAAATCATTACAGTGGTGGCTTATTCATTATGATAAATTACATTTTTTCAGGACCACATTTGAAGTACCAGAGTCGATACACACACACACACACACACACACACACACACGCACACACACACAGAGACATTTAAAATAGGAAGCACGAGGGTGCCTGGGTGGCTCAGTCGTTAAGCGTCTGCCTTCGGCTCAGGTCATGATCCCAGGGTCCTGGGATCGAGTCTCACATTGGGCTCCCTGCTCTGCGGGAAGCCTGCTTCTCCCTCTCCCACTCCCCCTGCTTGTGTTCCTGCTCTCGCTGTGTCTCTCTCTGTCAAACAAATAAATAAAATCTTTAAAAAATAATAATAAATAAAATAAAATAAAATAGGAAGCACGAAACTATGAGAAACCACACTAGGACGAGTGCAGTGGCCCTCTTCAATCACATCCATCGACACCTGCCCGGTGGTTAGGGGTAAGGGTGCAGATTGGTCACCTCTGAAAATGAGGATGCACTTTTATGAGAAAAACTCATCAGCATAATTCTAATGAGTTACGGTCTTTGTTGTGAGAAATGAGAACCTCCGTGGTCTCACCCTAAAGAACATTAAAAAAACATTACTAAGAGGAAATTGCAAAAGTAATATATGTTGGAGTGATGAGGCAACTTTTTTCTGATTGACCAGATAGATAAATCTGGCAAGCAAGTATCAAAATACATTTAATTTTGCCACAACAATGGATATTCTCTTGACAAAAAGCATATGAATCACCTTGGACCCATGAAACTGGGTGGTGATAAACAGATACATCCTTAATGATGCTTGGAGTGGTTTCATTCCCCACCCTTCTTTTTTTTTTTTTTTTTAGACACTTGTTTTGTTGTTTATATTAATTTAAATTTGGCTCTGCAGCCTGGATGCCCTCGGAGCACTGGGTAACGCGAAACATGTGCAGCACTTTCCTTGAGCAATTGCCAAACATTTCCTTCACTGGGACCAAAGGACCTAGGATGTTGGAGCTCACTGGTCCCTGATCTGGGGTGGTTTTTTGTTTTTTTGTTTTGTTTTGTTTTGTTTGAGGTCATTGCTATCGCTTTTTTTTTCTTCCATCTGGGAAAAAGTATAAAATATACAGTTCCTAGGTCCAGAGCTTCATCTAGGGATGTTTACTAAAGCTTCTAAGGACCAAGGCTGAGTCAAACTAAAAGGTGTTCTCCCAAGCAATAAATAACATTAATCTGATTTAGTCACTTAATCTGGCATCAGCAGGCAGAAGCAGAAATACTTCCCCACATTCTAGGTATTTTTTTGCTGGTATTAAAACTTAAAGTCTTAGGCAAAGCCATATAAAATCTTACAAAGTTGGTCTTTCTGCAAAATGATGGCTTCACTACAGTTATGATCCTCTTTGGAAGGGAAAAATAATGTTTTCGGAATTCCACAGTGTTAGCAGCTGCAAAGAAAATAAATAGTACTCAGAGTTTAATTTGTAGTCATTGGGGAGGAAGGGAAAGATGATGAATAACGAATGTCGCCAGTTCATCCTTAAGAATTTGTCTTTGCTATCTGGTACGTGGAACATCCTACTGGGCAAATATAGCTACTATTAAAACGAAAATGTAAAGCCTCTGCAGAGAATTGGAAATTGGAGCATTAGATCATATTTACAAACATTTTCATTCCCTACCACTGAAAATCAAGTGAGAAGCCAGAAATTGAAACACCAGGCCACAATGGCTTGAAGGAATTTGCTTTTGTACGAGACGTCCCCACTTGCCCTTGTTACGAATTAACCACGGGCTAAAATATGCATTCTTTAAATTCCAATTCAGGTTCTCTATAGGAAAGTTATAATACATTCATAGATGAAGAGGGGGGAGCTGTGTGAGAGCACGGTGGGACTGAGCCCTTGTTTACTACAAAATGAATTCATATAGGTCCTTGTAGTGGAATCAAGATGACAGAGGTCTTATGACGGCCCTGTGGTCGCTGAGGAGGAACATGGTTCTGTGCAAACTGAAGGGAGTTCCCCACCGTACGCCTGTCCTTCCTCGTCTCTAGTGGGAAACGAGCAGTTTCTGTTTATGTTCTTGGGGACCAGAGGTCCCAATGGATCTACCTCTACCTACCCCCCTGATGGTTACCTGATTGCCACCTGACTTCTCCAGGCATCAAAACCAGTTTCTTCTTTTTTCTTTTTTTTACAGTCAAAGTGATTTTAAAACAAAAGTGAGGGTCATCAGATATTTCTTAGACTCCCAAAATCTAGAACGGTGCCTAGCACCTAGTGGCCTTCTTCAAAGATTAAACAAAAAAAAACTGCTACGTTTCAAGAGAAAATAAGAATCTATTTCAATGAAGGGTGAATTCAGCTATCCAGGTACGCATGTGAGTGGGCAGTCAGTCCTCAAAAGGAGGGACCGCGGGAGATCACCTCAAGCCACTGACAAATGCAGCAGTTTCCCAGAAGGAGAAAAGAGCCTGCAGGAACTTGTCAAGAGCAGGGGCTGTAGCGTTATGTAATTGCTGCCATCTTGACCATCCTGCTTACTGGAAACCTAGGATTTCTTCTTCATTGGCCAGTTGCTGGTGCCATAGACAGCAAGATTTACAGAATGCTCTTGTTAATCCACAAGAAAGGATTTTCATGAATTCAGATGGCTGGGCAATTTCCCGGTCTTCTACAGTAAGAATGAGAGCAGGTGGTAGGGCTGGGTGCTGGGTGCACAGCAGAGCCCCGAAAGGATTTGCTGAGTGAGTGAGTGAGTAAGTGAGTGAATGTATAAGGGATTAATTTGTGCATGAAGCAAATGTATGAATAAAACAACACTCTTTGGGGCACCTGGGTGGCTCAGATGCTTAAGCGTCTGCCTTCGGCTCAGATCATGATCTCCAGGTCCTGGGATCGAGGCCCACATCAGGCTCCCAGCTCAGCAGGGAGTCTGTTTCTCCCTCCCTCTGCTTCTTCCCCTGCTGGTGCTCTCTCTGCCTTTCTCTCTCTCTAATGAATAAATAAAAATCTAAAAAAACAAAACAAAAAACACCCACTCTTAATTTTGAAGCCATTCAGAATAAAGCAAAGATGTTCAATTACTGGCTTTTCCAGATAAGGTTGAAGAGATTTTTATTCCTTTGCTAGAATCATCTACAGTCACTCCAATCCCCTACTCTTTCTGACAGTGAAAGAGTTGCTAATATGTCTGTATTATCTCTTCATATAAAAATACTTTTAATATGTAAATATTAATATTCATATAAACAACCAAACAAACCAATTGCTAACCATAAGTGATAAATTTCCAAGGGAAAGATGGGCATGGAACAAAGTGGCAATTTCTCCTTCCATTTCCAGAAGAATCTCTCCAAATTCCACTTCCCTTGCCCAAAGAAAATTGCATTTAGTGCTGAGAGTCTTGTTTATTTAAGCTTTGCTGGGAGAACCTTTTCTGTATCACTGGGTATTTCTGTCGAGTCCCAGATGAAGCCAGTCAACTTTGGATTCCACATCAGGCCCAATCAAACCTTGAGCTAATATTTTGCAAAAATCACTCTCCCTCCTCTGTCTTCCTCATCCCACTTTCTAGTTAAGTAAAAGCAAAGTGGTAGAGGGAAAATAGCACCATAGAGAAATAAAGAACTCCTAAATAATCCAGAGCTTACCAATATGCCTTTCAGTAGAGTAGATTTATAATTCAGATACAATTTTAAAACTTGTGTTGAGGAGTGGCTCAGTCTTTAAAGTGTCTGCCTTCAGCTCAGGTCATGATCCCAGGGTCCTGGGATCAAGCCCCACATCGGGCTCCCTGCTCGGCAGGAAGCCTGCTTCTCCCTCTCCCACTCCCCCTGCTTGTGTTCCCTCTCTCGCTGTGTCTCTCTCTGTCAAAAAATTAATAAAATCTTAAAAAAAAAAACTTGTGTTGATGGTGGGCACCTATACTGTGTTCAGGAAAAGGATTTGTGTCCTGGACACTGATCCCTGCCCACCAGTCACTCCACAAATAAGCCAGGCAGGCAATTACAATGACTCCCCACTCAACTCCTATCTCAACATAGGATCATCTTGTGTACATTTAATTTAGTCTTTAGACTATACTCTGGATCGAAACTTTTCCTCTGCCAATGTTTCCTAATGCTTGAGTGGGAACCCAAATAAAAGAGAGGATAGAAAAATCTCACATTTACAGTAAAATATGTAAGAACAGATACTGCGATGCATCTTAAAATTTAAAAATTAAGGAAAAAACCAAAAACACCTGCATGCAGTGTTGAGTGTGCCCGATTCAGCTGTAGTGTTATTATAATAGGAACTGTCAACAGTTCAGACTGTGGCCGCAGCTGCTAACTTCATTTTGCCAAGGGACTCAAGAAAGATTCAGGTCCAATAAGAATGATCATTGTATCAGTTGCATTGACTCTTATCTGGGAGACCTGTCAGTTCCCTGATATGTGGCGATTCTTCCACAATGTTTGCTGCTAATGGGCCGCGGAACCCGGGTTCAGGCCATGCTTTATAAGCAAATCATTCCTATCAAACACCTGTGGAACTGACATGACTTATCCTATCTTAGATCATGAAGATCGAGTGGGATCCCTTTCCCACTGCCTCATCATTTGGAATTGGAAAACAAACACATGTACATTAGACTTCTTCTTTCTCAACAATTAAACAAATAAAAGACCGTGTTTGAGAGAGCATTTGGGAGTTTGGGGTAGTCTTGCGCTCTTTAATCATATGTCTGATTAAAGATAAGACAAGAAGTGAAGACCCATATGCACATCTTTACTGTACTTTATAAATAGTGCTGTTGCTGATAAGAACAGTCTTGCTAAGATAACTGCCAAATGACCAGGTCAAAATTCCTCCTGACTCCTCTGACCTTCCCTTGGGTATTGTCACTGTTTTCTCCTTTGGCGGGCACTGGCTTTCCCTGGTGCAACTTTCAGGTTTTCAAGAGCTTCAGTAGCATTTCAGGAACGAAAGCATTGCCATAGTATCCATTTTTAAGTTGGCTGCCATTTTTTTCTTTTTTCTTTTTTTAATTTAAATTCAAGTAGCCAACATAGAGTACTTCATGAGTTTCAGATGTAGGGTTCAGTAATTCACTGGCTGACATGCCCACAATCAGCGTGAGAAATAGCAGCCGCCAGCTCTCAGAACTAAACCAAGTTCATAGTCTATGGGAAGGTATATATTGTGCTCACAGTTTTAAATCCTTCCTCTGGTAACTCGTCAAATTCTCTCTTCTCTTCCAAATCTCCTTTCTTTCTTTCTAATTTATTTATTTATTTGTTTGTTTATTTATTTATTTATCTATCTATCAGAGAGTGAGAGAGACAAAGAGAGAGAGCACAAGCAGGGGGAGCGGCAGGCAGAGGGAGAAGCAGGCTCCCCGCCGAGTAGGGAGCCCGATGCAGAACTTGATCCCAGGACCCTGGGATCATGACCTGAGCTGAAGGCAGGCGCTTAACTGACTGAGCCACCCAGGCGTCCCCCAAGTCTCCTTTTGCATTCATTTCTCCTCTACTTTGCAAGTGTTCTCGGTGAACAAAGTCCCATGACCCACAGGTACTCCTTTTTTAGTATTATTGACCTTATGATTGAGATAAAGGCAGTCCCTATCTTTACCTGTTTTTAAAATTACAGATGGGAATGGCTTAGAAAATACTCGCGAATATTCACGATTAAGTCACGTTTAATTTATAAAAAACCCACTGAACTATGGGCCCAAAATGCTAACATTCTAAGAAAAACATAAAGAGATGGTACCTTCGGCTCACACTTGCCCCCCTCACACGCAGTGATGAGAGATAGTCGGGAGAGAATGACAAGCTTAAATCTCTTGGTCACATAATTGACAGTTATCAAGCCCCGAAAGTGGGGAAACAGGACAGAAGTGATACCCAGCAGAGTATAATCCTCAGAGCCTCTCACTATCCCTGCCAACCTGCTCGGGGGCCACAGGCCCTCCCCTCCCCTTGGATTAAAGCTCAGGCTCTTGCCCCACGACTTCTTGTAGGCACTCAGGGAAACTCAGTCTTCTAGAGTGACCTTAAGGTGCCAACAAGATGCCCTGTTCCCTGACAATAATCAACACTTAGAACCTAACTTAAACTTCCCACAGCCCCCAGCAGCGTCCCCAGGCGGTCCTCCTTCCGGCTGCTGCTGTGGGAAAGGGTAGTCTTTCCCTGGTGGAATGATTCTCCTTTCTTCACCTTGCTAACTCCGTTCCTGACAGGGCAGGCTGAGGTGGGGGGAGGACAGATGGGCATAAAAATGGCCCTCTGTTGAACTGCTAAGAGACGGCCTCCGCCCTCTGGGCCAGCAGATGGCTCAAGCCAGCTCTCTCATGAGGTTGTCTGAGGCCCAGCTGGGACCTTCCAAGGGCACAGTGCTATGGGCAAGGGCCAATGCAGTATAGCCCTCTCTCTCTGTCTCTCTTTCTGTCTCTCATCCCTCTCCTTTCTCTTCCTTTTCTTTGCTCTTCTGTCTTTTTTTTTCTCTTCCCTCCTCAGCTCAAAAACCACAGCCTCTCACCTTTAGATTCCTTAGGTGTATGTTCCCCAAATTTGAGGAGACGATACTTGCTCCACCACCTTTACTAACCTGGAGGTGAGGAGAAACTCCCCATGCCCCATCCCCGGGAGTGAGGAAGACACACAGAATTTCAAAATTTTTCTGTGTCTGCCCTCTGAGTTCTTGAATTGTCTTACTGGTTTTCAGAAGCATAGTCCAGTCCCTCCCTTGGAATGCAACATCTACTGAATCTTGGTGCTTCGAAGGAAACTTCCAGCTTAGCATTCTATTACAAGACAGGGAGGATTTAAATATTTTTCACGGTGAACTACTGTTTTCTGTTCTTCATGGTAAACTATTTTCATGGTGACATCATAATACTCAGAATAACACAAAGGAGCTTTTACAAATTAGTACAAATGCCAGGAGTTACACAGGCACGTAAGCACAATTAAGTTATGAACGAACATTTATTGAACACCTGTTTGGTTGGTGAAGCAGTGTTCGGTGCTTTGTGTACATTATCTTATTTCGTCCTCACAATATCCTTATGAAGTGGGCGTCGTTATTCCCATTTTACAGATGAATACCCTGAGGTTCTAGAAGTGAAGTAATTTGCCAACGATCTCCCACGGGTTAGTGGCAAAGCCTGGGCTTGAGCCTGGCCAGTGGAGAATTTTATTCCTCTATAGACCTATCCTAAATTCTATTAAGGAGAATGATCCTTAATGGCTCCTAAGAAGATTTCAGAGAACAGGATTGTTTCTATTGGTGCTATTGCTGTCTTTACAACATCCGGCTTTCATGCAAATTATCCTCCTAATGTGACCACAAGTGACACTGTGAAGATCCTGGCACCTCTAATTCTTTACTCTTGTCTGTGAGTGTGTTTCCAAAGTCGAAAACCAATAGCGGAGCATCCAACGGGGATCCTAATTCTAACTGACAGCGGGAAACATTGAGTAGGTAGATATTCCCAGGGGTAGAGCACCTCTCAATACCCATAACACAAGCGTCAAAACGTACACCTTAAGACATTCTGTTTCACAGTTGCTCATTAAAGAGCTACGTGTCGTCCATTTCTTGCAAATTGGTCTAAGATAATTTGTCTCATCTCCTGGGCTTCGGTGATGCCATTTTTAGGCACTGCCATTCCCGACGCCCATACCCAAGCCAGGCATTGTTAATCACTCGTGGTGCTGTATTTTTCCCAAACCCTGAGACCTCCAGAGTTCGGGGAAGCCATGGCCAACTGATTGGCGCTGCCTCCAAGATTAAATGCAAGGGTCCTTAGTTGAGCATCTCCCTCTTTTGAGCTCCGTCATCTGCTTATCTTCATGCTTTTACTCTTCTCTGGTTCAGATTCTCTGCTAAAGCCCCTCTCAACATCCACGCCTCTCTTTTTCCCCATCTTGGACAGAGCCAAATACAAGAAGGCACGACTGCATCTCGGAAAAATAAATTTTGTTTGGGGAATAATTGTATTCTCCTACCTTTCCTGGAATCAACATCCTAACCAGAGCTGCCAAAATAATTCTAAGTGGGTTTAACCTTACAACTGGAGGCAAGTGAGATCACTGAATGTGTTATATAAAGAAGACAAAATCCTCCCTCGGAGAAAGAGAGAGAATGGCTGTTGCCAAACCACAGAGGAAGGGGAAGGTGATGGGCTGCTTCCGTCCTGGGGATCGCTCACACCCGCTCCCTGGCTCTCTGGAGCTCTTTGTTCGATGCTAGTGTTAACAAAAGCCTCTTGACCAAAAAATGCTGAGGTTACACAAATATTTGACAAAGAATTGTCTCTGCTGATGGATTGAACATGCTGAGAAAGTCACCGATTTACAGTATGGACGGATTTCCTTTTCTTAAAGATATGTGCAACAAAATTACTTGTCATTCTGACATCTGCAAACACATTCTCCGAGGCAGAGTTTAACAGCATGTCATAGACAATTACGACATGTGGCCCATCAGATGACTTGTCTGGGTGCCCTGGGCTTCAGTGATGCCAGCATCCGCTGCTGCTGAGGACACCACATGTGGGCAGTGAATAAATTCAGTGCACGTTATCCTCCATCGGTCCTAATTCGTCCCTACTGAGCACCTCAACTAGCACGAAGTCCATAAGGGCAGTGATGATAACCCGGTGACCCCAAATTGCTGAGACTTGCTACAGTCCCAAGATAATCTTTATTATGGCTAAAGTCCTAATTGCCACTGAATGAACAACAGTCACTTTTATGTGTAAGTCACCCAAACTTTTACGGAAACAGAGATACATGTGCTAACAAACATTAGTAGTCATTTTAACTATATTTTTTAGTTGCTCTTGCGACACGGGCTTCATTTTCGGTTGTGGTTTATGCTCGTTACTCCTCTAAGGAAAAAGACAGGTGGACGCGAGCAACAACAACCAAGGAAGTCCCCTGTCGGAGAGGCCAGAACTCTTTTAGGTCACAAGTTATTATGATACGAGTAAGGGCCCAGGCCTGGTTAAAGCATTCATCAGAAGATGAGTCATTACTGTTTGGGCCAGGGCAAAGACATCTAGGATCATTGCAAATGATGCCTGAGCTATTTGCTGTGGGATTGATGGGGCAATAACTTCACCCAAAAATTTCTAATGTTGCAACCAAGGCATAAAGTAGGCCATGCGTTTTGAATTGCAGTGGAAGTCAATGAATCCAGCAACCCCTCTGTCAAGGATTCCTGGAGGCACTTTGCTTCACCCCTGGCCAACTACAATAGCATCCTGGCAACTGAGCTCCTGTCCAGAGTCTCTCACCGCTTCAGTCTCTTCTATCCACACCTTTGTCTTCACCCCAGAAATAGCTCCATTTCAGTACTCCTTTCCACCCCCTCAAAAACCATCCTTGAATCCCCTTGCCTGGATGGGATTTGACACCTTCCACGCTGACCTGTCCCTGCTCTGCTGTCTCAACCCTCTTGCTTGAAAACTAGTCAATGCACCATCCCCCGTGTTTCTCATGTCCAGCTAGTCTCTTGTTTGGAATGATTTCTCTGCCCTGCTGAATCCCACCCAATGCTTGAGACTCTGCTCTGCCCCCATTTCTTCCGTCAAGTTTCCCTTAACCACCCTCATCGTTCTTCCTCTGATAGCGCTCATTCATTCCCAGTATGCCTTGGAGCACTCATCACATGGATATAGAGATTCTTATCAGGTAGTGCTTGCCACTTGTTTGGTACATATCATTTCTCTGTTGAACTGACAGAATCTTGGCATGCAATGTGCCTGCCTCGCTGCCCCCTCCTCTGCCCCCAGTTGCATCTTCTTGGTCTTCTCCATGGCGTGTGATGCCACACTCCCCGCAGAGAAGAGCCTGCAGGCAGCAGGCTGCTCTGCCGAAGTCAGTTCTCTCGTGTAGTTAATGCCTTGACCAGGAGTCACAGCCTACTGGCTGGCCTTGTTCGCTCAGCAACACGTCTTTCCATCAGGACTCTCCTAGCAGCAAATCCTGAGCTCTGGGAGCCAGAAACGCAAACTTCAAAGGCTAGTCTTCGGGCTACAGATGTCTCAGAAGCATCCTCTCTCTCTTTGCCCTCCAGTCAGAGTTCTCCCAACATCAAAGGTCAGTTTTAACTTCCTGATTTCCTTGGAATATGTGTAGATGTAAATACTTCCCTTGAATATCAAAGGCCTCTAATTTCAAATACAATTTCCACAAGTAAAACTGCCAACTTTATGCAAGTGCCAAGAGCCTCACATCATGGCTGCCCCGGCGTCTCTGGCTTCCTTGTTGAGATCTCTCTGGCATCAGGATCCGAGGAAGCGTTTTGGTGAGGTCTGTGGAAGTGTTGAGAGGAGTCGGGGCCAACCGAAGCAAAACAGGCACATCTGGGAATTTGTAGACAACACAGTGTGTGATCATCTCTACCCTCGATGAATGGGAGCACGCTGGGGGATGTTAGGAAACCCCCATAGTGCACTGCCAAGTTCATGACGTGCCCAGAGGGTCATCCCAACTCCCCTGCAAAGGGGAACAAGAATTGAGAAATGCACAGCTTCACAGAAGGCTTCCAGACCTTGGAACTGTCCGACCCCACCCCCCAGCTGGCAGAAAAACCCTCCTTGTTAAAGGGTCCCTCCAGCCGTGGAGTCCCAGATCCCTCTGGCTCCGACAAGAGTGCTATCCTGCCCTCCGCAAGTGATGCTGGGGCCCCCAAAAGACGAGAGGAGCTGGTGGGGAAGGAGACGTAAGTGGCCCCATGTTTTAGTAATGTCAAGCACAGTGTTTGGAGCGAGGATGCACTTACGGGAAAGGCTGGTGAGTCGTTTGCATTTGCCTTTCCTCTTTCCAGCGGGAAAGCAGGCCAAGCATCTCATTACTGCGAGGGGAGCAGAGACTCGTGTCAATCTTCTCGGAGCAGAATGCCTTCCAGCATCACAGCCAGCTCTGTAGCTGTCAGGCGCTGTGCCTCAGCGGAAGCCTTCTCCCAGCTTACTTACTCACACGGGCTCCTAAACACGCTGACATGCTGCCTAAAATAGAACCCACAACCCTGCCACCTAAACGAATCCGGCCTCTCTCGGCTTTCAACTCAGGCCAATCCAATGGAGTGGGGCTTCTCAGGCCGAAGACACGGGGAGGCCAGAGTGGACCGGTCAGTGTGGGTATGGGACGAGGCCCCTGCTCTCCAGGCCTCTCCACACTGCCTGTGGGGTCAGAGGAAGAGCCTTTGAAGCCTGAGCTGCTTCCAGCAAGGCCACTCATCAATGCAGTACTTACGTGCTCTCATCTATCGATGTGGACTCCTCCTGATCTTGCTGGCTGGCCCTGCTGGGACAGGCTCACTGCTGATGCTGCGGGCCGGACCCTGCAGGCTTGCTCAGGGAGACCCGCAGAGCTACGGACTCCCTAAGGGCCTGCTGACCGCTCTCGCAGTCATTACGTGACCTTCATCAGCATCCACGGACAACTGCCCCCAATCGTCATCCACGGACACCTGCCCCCGATACTTAGCATGCACACAGCTCTTCCAGCAGCGCCATCCCACGGGGGCTTCTGCGGTGGAAGCAACGGCCTAGTGAGGAGGGGGCGCTCCCTCCGTCGCGACCCTCCGCACGGAACGGTGTGCTCTTGGGGTTCTCCTGCGGTTCTTGTTGCTTCTGGAATCCCGGTGATAGCGGAGTCTAGAAACCATTCATTCAAAAGACATGTGTGGAGAACCTGTGATAAAGCCCCCTCTGGAGTGCTGCGGGGGCAGAAAACAGAAGCATTTATAAACTCAGACTGCAAGCAGCGTGTTGTCTGGAGGGAAATTGCAAACGGGAGGCAGTGCCCTCCCTAAGAGTGGGTCCTCGCCAATGTCCTCCATGTGGTGGGAACCAGATGACATGATGGAAGAGCCACCATCTGGGGCTCAGCGGACCTGGACTCCAGCTCTGTCACTCACCAACGCCTCCATCAAGTGACAGCTGAGCCTATGCAGTCTTACCCACTTAAAGGGGGTGGGACTAATGCGCACTTGCTAGCGGACGTAAGAACATGGAAGGAAATGAAACCGTGGACGTAAAAGCACTTCCGGAGACAGTATTAGGAATATGTCTTGGTGGCCCCGAGGCCGCGTTACCACAGTTCATATCTGGGAGGGGACCCTGGAAGGTGACTCAAAGAGCAGCGCTGCTGAACCATCCCGTGCTGTGTGGAGGGGGAAGCACCCAAACGCCAGCTCTGTGACTCCCCTAGAAGAGTCCATAACTTTGGAAGACACATCATCGTTTCATTCTGTACTAGCAACATATGAATGTGATCTATGTTTCTGGGTCTCGGAGACACCCTGACCATTTGCTGTCCTGCCCATGCTCCCTTCCTCCTTAGCACCGTGACTGGGTCCAGCCAGGTCCCTCCTGCAACACTCCATCTGATCCCTTCACTGAAGCCAGAAGCTACTAGATGCAAGCAGAAACCTTATCTGCCACCTGCCACAGAAGCCCTGAACTTCTAACCCTTAAGACCCAGTTTCAAACACATTGTCTAAAAGGCACATTTTCAAAATTTCCATCTTCGGTTGCCATTCCAACTCTATTTTAGTTTCAAGCATTTGTTTGTGATCCCAATTCTCTCAAGCCTTCAGAAAGCTGAGACTCCTTGAGCTGGTAGGTGGCAGAGCTGGGAATGGAATCCTGTCTCCCTGACGCCAGAACCAGGGTGGTGAGGCGCACTCCTGCTGGGGTGCCAAGGACTTTGAGGGAGGAGTAGGATGAAAGGTGAAAGGATGCAGGGATGGAGAGAGTAGAGGAGAACAAGGCAGGGGAAAGGATGTGAGGGAGCACGCTGGGTCTGAGGTGCTCCTCTGGGGAAGGGATATGGCTCTCCTGCTAGATGAGGGTCTTTGGTGCCATGAGAAGTCCATCTTCTAGCTGGTTCTGAGACAACAAAGCAGATGTCTGTGAAATCCCAGGTTTGTGTCCTCACTGAAGCTTGATTTTACTTTCAAGTAAGATGCTTTCCCATGCCTTTCCATGCACCCCATTCATGTGTGCTTATCTCTCCTGCAGATGCTCATGCCCTGCCACTGTCTTCCACACCCACATCTCCAGATCTGGTCACCACAGTCTCTCGATGGGCTCTCGGGAGCCTCCTGCACAGAGCAAGGCATGAGTGGTCTTCAGTTGCATGTGCAGACCCAGAGCAGAGCCCAGCACCTCACCTTTGGGCCCATCTCTTGCAGATTATTGGGACCATTCCTCTGATGCCGAATCCGGGGCCATCAAGCCAAGCGGCGAGTGGCACTCAGGGCCTTCAAGTGCAGCCCATCACCCCCCAGCTCCTGACCAACGCCCAGGGCCAGATCATTGCCACGGTCATCGGGAACCAGATCCTCCCAGTGATCAACACCCAGGGCATCACACTCTCACCCATCAAGCCCGGCCAGCAGGTAATGGCCCCATGTCCAGGCAGCCGTGGCTACCTGGACCCGCCTCCTTACTGCTCATCTTCTGTTTGGTCTCAATCAATGAAGAGTAATTTTTAAATCACAAAATATTCCAACCTGAATCCTAACATATCAATTTCAAAAGGCAAGTAGTTCTTTTTTCATTCTTAGAGAATACGGGTAAGAGCTAGGTCTCTAATCCAAAAATATGAATATATTAAGTTATAAACAAATAATGGCCTACAATTCAATAGGGATGTGTCCTTACTTTGACACTGATGATACTTAATTTTCAGACAATTTTAAAAGGGTTCAAGAAGAAACTAAGACCATTTATGCCTTAACTGTAAATGAGAAAAAAAATCACTCCATTGCACAATAAAGCAGGGAATATCCCGTAAGAGGGCAGGTGTGTACAAAGTTTAATATCATCACAGAGGTGGGAGTGGCCAACTTTGTCTGAAGAATTTTGAGTTCTCACAGATAAAATGGTTTGGGGACTGAGTCTTGATGGATGAAGATGGAGCAATGATGGGATCACAGTATGCCAGGCCACGGGAACAGCAGGTGCAAAGCCAGGGGAATATGAAGGAGGATGGAGTGTTGTGAAACAGAAGAAAGGCTCATGTGATTAGAGTGCAGGGGGAGGCTGAGGACAGTCATGGAAAGAGCTCCATAATCAAGCTGGAAAGGACAGACTTCGTCTTTGTGTGATCTTGAATGAATCATGCATCATCTCTATGCCCGTGTCCTCATCTGTAAAAACCAGTACCTGACTCAGAGTGGTTGTGAGGATTCAATGAGTCAATCCATATGAAGTGGTTAGTGCCTGGCACACAGTAAGCCCTTACATAGTCATGATGATGGTGATACCGTCTACTCTGCAGCCTTGGGAATCTGTGAGAGGTATTCCGAGGGAGGATGACATGCTCAGCTTCATTTTTCAAGAAAACAACTCTAACTCGGGGAGCAGATGGAGGCTGAGCTGAAGTGGTGAAACATCTATTGTAAACAAACCATTTAGGAGACTATAGCAAAACACAAAGAGGAATTTATGAAAGCATGCGCTGGATAACTGAAACGAAGGGTCTGGAATTGTAGTAGCATCCAGGACAGGATCTGAGAGTCAACAAGTGCATACGGTGTAGCTGAGAACAAATCCAACATCCAGAAAAAATCAGGAGGAGCGAGAAAAGGAAGGAAGATGAAGGAGTCACTTGGGGAAACATTAGCTTTTAAGGAATGGAAGAGGAAGGGAGAGACGGAAGAAGTGGCCAGTTAAGGAGGAGAGGAATCCAGAGGGCCACGATCTAGCATCCAAGAGTTTTTTAAAAGTAGGAAGTGGACACAGTGTCAAATGCTACAGAGATGAAATCGGTTAAAGCAATGGAGAAACATCAATTCCTCTCTTTCTTTGTTGTAACGCTTTAAAGTCTGGAGCTGCTCTGTTTGAAACATTTTGAAACCAGCAGCTGGGTGAGTCAAGAAGCAAAAGTTGGAAGGGCTGAGACCCAGATTTGCAGCTAGAGGGTGCACTAACAGGAAAGGTGGTGGGAGGAGAAGACAAATATTAACAGTGAGTACGTGACTGAGTAGATGGCCTCACGGGTTGTTGGAAAACTATAATGTAAAGCATCTAGCAAGGAAGTAAAATACGAAGGAAAAAGGAAGAAGAAAGCACTGCTCAGTTCTTCATCATTCGTCTGTAACAAAGTAGAAGTGTCTTCCCAGAGATCTCAGCCATTTGGCTTCTGATCCAACCATGCATACAGCCCACTCTTGGTGGCACTCAAAGACTATGCTTGCAAAATCCAATCGATTGTTCAATAAATATTTTTAAAAATCTGTTTAGTATATATATTTATTGACCACCTGCTATTTGTCAGGCACTGTACATGGAAGCTAGGCTGGTAGACATGACAGATACCATGAGCCCTTCCTTCATGGAGTTCACGGTCTAGCGAGGAAGATGGACATTCATCAAAGACTTGCACAAATGTACTTGAGATCTATAGTAAATGTCATGAGGGAGCAGTGAGGGGATCTATGAGTGGGTCAAGCAAGGATACCTCTTCCATTGAGGGGTGAACACTAGGAAAAACCAGGTCAGATCTGAACACTCTTCCCAGAGATGGAGACTCTGGTCTTATGCCCTTTGGTTCTCCCTCCAAATCTAAACCACTGCCTGGAGAGCCAAGGCTCCCAGCACCCCTCTTCTTCCTCAGCTTAATCATACCCAGTGGCTCACTCCCTGCCAGATATATCACTGAGGACTTCCCTCCCCTCTCCTCACCCCTATCTCTCAGCTAGATTATTTCTTTTACTATTTACAAGATGCCATTGGACTCTCTGCCTTCTAAATGGTTCCCTAAATAAGGCAAGAGCCTCTATCTTTTATTGGCTTTTTAAGACCTATTTCTATCTGTTCAAACTTATGCTAAAATTATCTCTAGGGGGAAAAATGAGATCAGCCTCTTTTCATACAATCTGCTAAAAACTATTTCTGTCAGCAAAGCCAAGTTGTAAATTGCCACAAAGGTGATGAATTAATTAGAAATCATCAACATTTAATACAAAACAGCTCTCATTCTCACCTTGGATTTCAGAGGAGGGCGTGTAGGTGAGAGACGATTCCAGTTACATAAAATTACAGCTCTAGATTTCAGGTAGGATGGTTTTAATCCAGGAGAAGGACCTAGCCAAGAAATGGCAAAAAAAAAAAAAAAAAAAGGCAGATATGGTGCCATTCCTCCACTCTTTGTCCAAATTAGACATCATTGATCCATTTCCACCACTCTGGGAACATCTGGTCTTCTGCTGCTCTGACGACCATGACTGTCTTCTTCACAGTAGAACTGGAGAGCTAGCAACTGGTAAGAAACAGCCAATCCCGTGGGGGTGTGCCTTGCACGTCCACTTCGTGTCAGTTATGACCAGCATCCCAGAGAGCAGGACTGTCCTGGACGGTGTACGTGCGTGCTGAGAGGACACGTGAACACAGCTGGAGAAGAGTGGCATACGAACCTTCCTGAATGTCCAAGTCACAGCAGGTGTCCCCGGGCCCGTCCTTCTTGTTCCAGCCATGTGCATATGGTCTATTCTAGTCCCGAAAGATCGAGGGAACGAATGGGGAACCTGGTTAGAAATATCAGGAAATGGTGGAAAGAAACGAATGGCTATTGCTATTTCTTGGCACCAGCTCTGAAACACCTTGAAACACCCCGGAACATATAGTAGAGTTAACAAGTTGGGTGAATTGACAGGAGATGCGCAAGTCTGAGTCCTGGATATAAAAGCTGGGATCCTGAGATCATAAAATGCCCAAGAGTCCAAAAGTAAAAAGCCCAGAGCTGGAGGTATAAGGATAGTAGTCTTCAATTTTTTTCTTTAAATATTACCCTTTACGTTGAAGAAGTATAATACAGACAACCACTAAAAAAGAAAGGATTTCTATCATACAGTAGAGAAGTTTCTCAATTTATTTTTTCATGTGATTTATGACAAATGCCTGATCTCACAAGAGCATAGTTCCAACAGTAAAATACATCATAAATTACAGGAGCAGAAAGTTCCCTAACTCACACTCAGAAGGGAATTCACTTTCATGGAGTGAAGTACCTTGGACCAGATTACCCAGGGTGACTTGTTTTAATTTAATGAAAACAATTACATCTTTAACTTCATTTTTACATCTGCCTAGCATTAATTAAAGGAACCTGAATAAAATCTAAGAGTGGACCCTCAACTACTCTTGATGATGATTTATTCCAATGATAAAAGATTGAGAACCTGCGAAGTTATCATCTGGAATGCAAGCAATATATTTTTAAAATACATACCAAGACTCAATGGCACTAGATCTAGCCTTCACAGTATCACATCAGAGATTCTTGGTGAGCAATGCAAGAGAATAAAAGTCAGAAAAAGACTAGATAAAAAAAAAGAAACAGAGGAAGATAGAAGTATCTTTCTGGGCATGAAAAAAAAAAGCTACCTAATACAAAAATATTTGGTGGATTTTGAAAGTAAGCTTCTGTTCCCTCCCTGAGACTCTGCAGCTACTGTGCATTATGGTGAACTCCGCACCAAAGTGAGAGGGCCCCACATCCCCTAGTTTGCCCTTACAACCCCGTGACCGTGAATTAATGATTTGTCCGTAGCAGCACAGACATCATTTTTGTGTATATTTTTTCTCCCTTTGACCAAATTCCAACAAAAGTTGCGGGAGTTTGTGGCACCATTAAGAGGGTAGAGACACTTGGAAGGGAAAATGTTGCAATTTGTAAAATCAAAGCAGTGAAATTTTTCAGAAATTAAAGGCTGTAGCTCTAATCCTTGGAGACTGCCCTCTATGAAGGCACGCAACTTCTCTTCAAAGATCTTGGCCTTTATAGGAAACCAAAGGAAGGTAGTTCATTTAAATCGGCTCCTCAAAATGCCATCTGATTATCCAAATCCATTCATTTGTTTTTCAAGTAAATACAAAATGTACTCCCTTACCTGTTTTTGAAAATCAACTGCCTTTCCCAGCCCCTGCCTGCCTATCACAGTGGTTCCCCATCTCTTTCTTAGAGCCACCCACAATGAGACATCAATGAGGCATTTCCACCCACAAGGGATCTGAAATAGCATAGGAGTTTTCCTAGATGGATGCAACGTGTATCAGCAACTCCAACACAAAATAGCCCTTTGACCTTGCAGCCGCACAACTGGGCGTCTCGCCCTTCTGGTCTCCCCTTGTCCCTCCCTGCCGAGCCCGGCCAACAGTGCCCTGGCCTGGAATGCCTTTCTCACCGTCTCTGTCTGGCAAATTCTGGCCACCGTCCCTCTGTCCAGGATCCCTCCTTCTAGAAGCTTCCCTATAAGCTCCCTCCTCTCTGCTTTCCCCCCTGCTCCATTGCTTTTCATCACCTGGGCTGTCACTGGGTATCTACACCCAAAAGACAGGGAGCTGGCTGACTCAGCCTGGTTCAGGACCCCGCCCACGGTGGGGGCTCAGTCAATGGTGTTCGGTTGAATCGCTGCCCAGTTACGGGCACCAGCATCCCAGAGCCGTGCTTCCAGAGCAGCCCAGCCCAGGCCTTTCTGTGCCTTTCCAATTCTGTGCCTTCTGTCAGTTTGCAGTATGTTCCCAAGTTAGGGCCCGCAGCTTGAGAAGGGCTCCCACACAGCACTGCCTTCTCTGTTCATCTCATTTGTGAATGTTAACCCATTCCTCTCGCCCACCGCACTCTCCCACCTTACTACCTCAACTGCATGTAATCCCTGGTTTTCTGCCCTGCTCTGTCCCATCATTCTGTGTCCCCAGCGCTTTTTAGGACTGCCACTGGCCTTGCCTGCCCGTGTGCGGCGTCTTCCCGAATCCTGCCCCCACGCTGCCTCTCCTCACTTCCCCCCAGCCTCGAGTGCCTGGTGTGACTGCTCTCTTTCTTGAGCCCACTGGCATTTCTGCTTCCGGGGCTTCACTCCCCTGCAGACAGGCAGTGTCTGAGGGAGTCTTACAGCTGGGGCTCTTCTTCCTGCCCGGTTAAAGAGCCATTTCCCGGTCATGGAGAGAACTAGAAGGAAAATCCAGGGAGTCGGGGAGCCTGGGTGGCTCCATCATTAAGCGTCTGCCTTTGGCTTAGGTCATGGTCCCAGGGTCCTGAGATTGAGCCCCGCATCAGGCTCCCTGCTCAGTGGGGAACCTGCTTCTCCCTCTCCCACTCCCCCTGCTTGTGTTCCCTCTTTCGCTGTGTCTCTCTCTCTGTCAAATAAATAAAATCTTTAAAAAACAAGAAAAGAAAATCCAGAGAGTCTCCTGGACCCTGCCAAAAGGACAGCTCCCTCCTTGCTTTTTTCAAGCCTTACAAAAGATAATTCAAATCTCCACTAAATGTCATGTTTCAGGTCCTCAAAATTTTTCAAGCTAGCTTGTCCTGATATAAACCCTAAATCTTAGCAAATCTAAGATCTGGGCTTCTGTCCTACCCACAGTAGAACAAGCAGCTCAGTAACTCTCAGGCAGTCATTATGTCCTCCTCATTCTTGAAGGTTCTTATTAAATCTGGGCTGTGGCTTCTCTCATCTGGACATAATAAATCCTCTTCCTTTACCCTTTTTTGAAGAGAAGCTCCTTCAAAACCCTTGTGTGGGCCCCCAACCATCAGCATCACCTAGGAACTCGTTAGAAATGCAAATTCTTGAGCCCCATCCCAGATGCATCAGACCCCCCCGGGCAAGGGTGGGGGGTATGATCTGTGTTTTAACAGCCCTTCCAGGTGATTCTGATGAAAGCTAAATCTTGAGACCCACTGACTTCGTTTCTCTTCGAGCTATTATAAGGTACACAGTAGGTACTCAGAAAAATGCCAGCCAGTGCAGGGACAGAGAATCACGATGTCCTCCTGCATGCTCTTGCTCCTGCTAGAACTCTTGCGGTCATGTTCACGTTCTCATCGCACCACCTGGGGATTCAGTCTGCGGTTCATTATGGCTCCCTGACATGCTTGTAAAAGGCCAGACCTCCTCCATTTTGCCTTGGCATAATTGGAGTGTTTTTCCTTCCCCAAATTAATCTCTCTATATTTAATTCCATTTGAATTATACTGTTTATATGCATTCATTTTTCCAACTTGTCTAGCACATTCTGCATTTTATTCCACTTTCCAAGACACTTGTCACCTCCACTTATTTTTGTAGCAATTATGGATTCAATTGGAAGATGCTTTATTCCAGAAATTAAAACATTATTAAAGATATACTGTGTTACACATGGAAGCTATACAAGGAGCCAGGGCATAGAAAATCAAGAACGTCTGTAAAGCGTGCTTGTACTTGAATTTACTTTTGTTGAATATATTAAACACCCAGCAATTCCAACCAACACAAACAAACCAACGCAGCCAGTCTCTCACAGGCCACAGGAAGGGAGATTTTCAGACCCTGAATCCTGTCCTTCCCTGTTTGTCA